>NC_048573.1:61767452-62081896 GCF_013265735.2 Oncorhynchus mykiss
GTATAGAACGGAGCGAATGGAATGGCATCAAACACATGGAAAGTAATGGCTTCAGCCATTACTACGAGCCTGCCCTCCCCAATTAAGGTGCCTCCAACCTCCTGTGGTTTAAAATTATATTTTAAGAAGATAAATTGAAGAAGTAAATACTTTGTGGATGTGGTAACTAGTGGCGAACAACAATATTGGGCATATTCACAGTTGAGATAAGTACACACAACTCAGACCTCAGAGCATCCATAAATCCTTCATCGATCTCAATAGAAGACTTGCGCAACAACTTGAGTAAAGCGTGTAGATCTCAAGTAAAAATACCACCCCATGAACCTGTGACATTGGCCTGCTGTTGATGTTGAGACCCACTGTGTATGTAGAGGACAGCCCGTGCTGTGTGTTCTCCATGGGTGTTGAGGGCCTTGCAGATGTACTCCCCCTCATCCCCCCTCTCCACAGCAGGGATGGTTAGTACTCCTCCATGGACCACAGCATTGGGGCTCATTCTGTTACCAGGACCTCCACCTAGAAACACATAAGATTACCTTTGTCAGTTATGACATTATACAGTGTGAATGTATACTTCTATAAACAGCTATTCAAATACAAGATTATAACAGGGTGTTATACATGCAAATGAATGTGTTCCTAATTGACTTAGCCAGCAATTGACTAAACTAATTGACTGGCTTAGTTTATGCTGTAGGTGTACTGCTAGCTACAGCCTTCCTTACCGAACCACTCGATGGCAGGGGTAGGGTTGCCAGTCACAGTACAGCGGAACTCAGCGCGGCCTCCTTGCTGGATGGTCAGGACAGGTGGAGTGGCGGTAGCCACTGGCTCGGCCCCCTCGGCAGCTACAATAAGTCAGAGAACAGTTAAACAGACCCCAAAGTATGGGGCGTTTGTGTTCACAAAGGGCAGGGGCTTTTCTGCAGAAAGGGGCTTTAACATTTTGCGGGTATTAATGGCTAACAGACACAGGAGGTTGGTGGCACCTTAATTGGGGAGGACGAGCTTGTAGCAAGGGCTGGAGCGGAATAGGTGGAATGGTACCAAATACATCAAACGCATGGTTTCCATGTGTTTGATGCCATTCCATTTACTGCTACCAGACCAGTACTTTACAGAATCAAGTGACTTCAGTTTAGTGTACATGTTGGCTGTAGATCAGCAGGGCTGGGTCCTGACTCACTCAGGCCAAGACTGTGTCTATGTGTCAATGTTAATGAGGGAGGGCAGAGAGAGGGTGGCGGGACAGGGCTGGGTACGTGGCCTACGCCTAAAAATGACCCCTTGGCAGCCAGGGCCCTCTGTGCAGCCGACACAGATGAGAGGTGGCAGGTTTGCATTGGCAGGGCACATGGCTCTCTGGGCACAGCTCTCTGTGCCAGCTTGGCTGGCCGCTGATCCCCAGCCACATTGAATCCCATCTGATCCCAGGGCGACAGAGCAAAATAAAGCCCCCTTTCAGCGTCCAGGGTGGACTATAAGGCTATCTAAGCTCCGAGATAAGCCCTGGTCTGGGTCTGGGACTCACTGACCTGAGAGAGACTGACTATATTTCATCATCTTTGTTTTCTGAGAGGCTGGGCACTGACTAGTACACTTTCTCAAATTGATCTAATGATTTGTCTCAATATTGTCTGAACTGTGTGAAATTAGTAATGTAGAATAGAGAACTTCAGTAAGTAGGTGGTGAGGTTACAACAGGCCATTAAGTATACAGTATACCTTATTGAAACATTCACTGTGATGGACGGTTGAAGGATGATATCTGTCGAGGGGGAGGTGAGCATGATGAGAGGAATGGCAGATAGTTCTCCCCCTGGGCTCCAGAGAGCTAACAGCCATGATCGTGATGTGGTGTATGAGGCACAGCATGATGTTTGAAGCACACAATGACAGCTATTCCAGACCAGTGTGTGTCCCTGTGTGGGACTGTCAAGCAGAATGCAGATGGAGAAAGTGTGGGTGGTGTCTCCTCTGTGTTGAGTGCTGATTGGAAGAGAACAAGCTAACTACTCAAGTCTCGATAGAATAATAAGACAGAATGTCATATTTAGTATGTCATTTTCTCTCTAAATACATCAGATACTTGAGGTTATAACATACAGATGGAGATCTGATATCGGTCAGATGACTGTACTAAAATGTGCATTAGTTGTTGTCGTACACTAGTGTGGTGTTAAAAAAGTGAGTGTGAATGTTTTGTGCAGATGGAAAACCGGAGGGGACCTGAGATGATGACTCAACATTCGAGAGGAGCTTCCCACATGAATGAGCATGCACCTGCACCTGCACCAGTGGACCCATACCATAAGTAGCCAGACGAGCCAGGCAAGACCTAGTAATGCTCATGTACAATCTATTCTGTATTATCATAACTAAAGTCTAAATGGTGTCAAGAGTATTATGAACATATACAGTTGAAGTCGGAAGTTTACATACACCTTAGCTAAATACATTTAAACTCAGTTTTTCACAATTCCTGACATTTAATCCTAGTAAGAATGCCCTGTTTTTAGGTCAATTAGGATTACCAATATTTTAAGAATGTGAAATGACAGAATAATGAGAGAATGATTTATTTCAGCTTTTATTTCTTTCATCACATTCCCAGTGGGTCTGAAGTTTACATACACTCAATTAGTATTTGGTAGCATTGCCTTTAAATTGTTTAACTTGGGTCAAACGTTTCGGGTAGCCTTCCACAAGCTTCCCACAATAAGTTGGGTGAATTTTGTCCCGTTTCTCCTGACAGAGCTGGTGTAACTGAGTCAGGTTTATAGGCCTCCTTGCTCGCACACGCTTTTTCAGTTCTGCCCACATATTTTCTACAGGATTGAGATCAGTGCTTTATGATGGCCACTCCAATACCTTGACTTTGTTGTCCTTAAGCCATTTTGCCACAACTTTGGAAGTATGCTCATTGTCCATTTGGAAGACCCATTGACTAATGTTGCTTGGAGGTACATCTCCAATTGACTCAAATTATGTAAATTAGCCTATCAGAGGCTTCTAAAGCCATGACATAATTTTCTGGAATTTTCCAAGCTGTTTAAAGGCACAGTCAACTTCGTGTATGTAAACTTCTGACCCACTGGAATTTTGATACAGTGAATTATACGTGAAATATTCTGTCTGTAAACAATTGTTGGAAAAATGACTTGTGTCATGCACAAAGTAGATGTCCTAACCGACTTGCCAAGATATTTGTGGGGTGGTTGAAAAACAAGTTTTAATGACTCCAACCTAAGTGTATGTAAACTTCCGACTTCAACTGTATTATCATGATACTATGTCAACATATGTTATCAAGAGAATTGTCTATTCATATACTGTATGTTTGAGGAGACAAAATGCAGAGCAAGCAATAAGAATTGCATCTTTACATTTGAATGAATACCTCTGCAGATGCATTCTAACCTATAGTACGTTGATAGTTCAGTTAACCATATAACCATATAACCCTATAACCCTAGAACCTTATGTGAAGTGTGAACTGTATGTAATACCTATGGTTGATTGTACATGGGCATTACCAGACCACCACATCCATGCTGAAGGCAAAGGTAGATGAATGCATGCGTGACAGAGAGAGGGAGGAGCCCTCCAGGGATGAGGTGGAGGTGTGGTGGAGAGGTGTGGCCATGCCATGCCCACTTACGCTTTCTATGTCCTTCAAACATTTCATAGGCTGTGTAAAACGTCGGAGTCTGTGAGGCCTCTGGAAATGGGGAAAGGAGGAAGGAAGGACAGGACAGGACAGGCAAACTGACAGGTGAGTCTCCATGGCAATGATGGAACACTGGCATTGGAATCATCATCCAATGCACCTCCCACTGAGTCTGTGGCTCAATCAGTACTCAGAATGCTGTGGTCCATCCAAGTACTGCCTGGTGTTTCTTATGCCAGCGATTTCCAAAATGCACAAACCACAACAATACAACAGCGGAATGATCGGCAAGGAACATAACATAACTTGAACGCAATAGGCGCCACCTTTCCCATCATGTATTCAAAGTATTCACATCGTTTCTCCAATTCAGATCAGGAAATATAATTGGGCTATTTAGAACACTAGCCCATGTCTTCAAAGAGCTCTGTCAATTTTCTGGGATTTAGAGACACGTGATATTGAGGTCCTCTGATCCAGACATTACATGCCATGCAGGCTAAAGAGTAAGAGGTGTATTTTTTATGATGGTCATAGATGGTGCTATTGCATTCATAGTTTTATATTCACAATCATCACATACTTACCCTTGGATACAATGTTAGTAATTGTGTGATTTCTGGGATATGGTTCTGTGGATACTGGTTAAGATTAAGGGCATATCACCTTGGAGATTGTGTCATTGTGTTCATACAACATACAGTGCTGTGTTTAAATATCTTCTCTTCTGTATAAAATGCGTTACTGATATGAACTCTGGTCATTTTCTGGTGTAACAGTGAATGTGTCTACTCAGCGAGAGAACCTTTGGATTTAAAGTCAACTAGTTCTACTTCACAAACATGCACAGAACACAATGAGACAAGAACACAACAATGAAAACGGTACAAACAAGCACAAAGAGAACTGAGAGCCACATACAGAGCATGCAGGTTAGTAGTTTTACAAACTAGTTGTAAAAACTTTACTTCCATTGATTGAACCATTCAATTTTTTTTTTTAACAGTTCTCAAGAATGGTTCTCTTTAATATTTTCAACCATATACAGCTTGTGGTTTAAACAATGGTGGGTTGGCTTATCCTTGACAAGTAGGTCATAGTGAAGAAGGGTCTGATAGTCATTAATGCCATTACATCAACACCAAATTAGTTGATTTACAATACATCCAAAATAAATTGTGTACGAAGGTCTGGTGCCTTGTACCCTGAGGGAGGTAATATCTTCTGTTCCATTGAAATCTCACTCCACATGACTCTGTCATATCTTTGGTCTCTATCACTACTTTAATCAAATTGATCTTTTTCACAAACATTTTCACAGTTAAGATAAATAAAATACAGTGTGATATTTGTATGTTACATCAGTTAGGTATTTCAATCTAATCAGTACATAGTGTAGTGTAAAGTACAATCTCTTTGAAACAGCACCTTTGGACATCTAGATGATTTAAATACAGTGTATAACAATAGTTATAAAAGTTTAAATGAAAAGTTCCAACTAAAATAACATAGTAGCATGATGAGGCATCTCAAACGGTCTGTGGATTGCGCATTCTGTCTCTATCGGCCCACTAGCGAGATTTGAATTGGCATATTTCAGCCAACGAATCTCTCTTTTGTCTCTTAATAAGATACAGTATATCAACAACAACAAAATATATTTAACAAATGTTTGATGACAAACATTTAAAACATAAAAATGCAAAGACAAAATATTGAAATTTATTATAAAATTTGATCTGTTCTCAAAATAAATGTAAACCATGCTTTTATCATGTAAGTAAATGGATGAGTACTGCCTGTTCTCTCAAATCAATTACTAGCCAAGAAACAAACTAATATATCGCTATATAAATCTAAGTATGCAGTTATTTAACTTTGATCAAATTTGATATATTATGTTTGGATAACATTTAGGTTTAAAAAAGTGAATCAATTAAAAAAACATGATTGGCCCTTGATTTTAAAAATATTAAAATGTTGAACTGCAATAAAAATGTTGATACAACACGTGTGCCATACGGTGATTTACGAAAGCCTTGAAATCAAACTAGTCTCAATGATCTTTCACATTTCAAGTCAAATCTTCAACACATTTCCTTTGAGTCTAATTAACACTTACTGGATAGTACGATGCAAAACAAGACGCCTTACAATTGGCAATGCAATGCCTTGGACCCTCTTACTACTCCCATCCAGATAACAGACAATAAAAGCAGCCATAGATAGATATACTATTAACCTAAAGTTTAAAGTTCAACCACAGGTATCTTCTGCTACAAGGCTGATAGCACCATTGTCAACATTAACATTCATCAAAACAATCAGGAAAGAAACAAAGGATCTGGTTTTTATACAGAGTGGGATTGCTTCTGTTCCTATGTGATCCTCACATCACCCTCGAGAGGGGGTTGAGATTGGGACTGTGATTGGGTAAGTAGACTCAGTACAGTCCTTTTTACTATACTGTAAGTACATTTATGCCTCGGTGGTGATAGGCTGAAGTCCTTTCTGAATGTTGGTACCTCCCAGTCAGTCACTAAGCACCTATCTTGTCATCCATGTACCTCATCAACCACTACAGCTCAAGGAGAAACCACCACCAGTCCCAGCCAGGGTTACAGACTTCAGGAAAGATACCAAATAACCAACACCCTGCTAGTAAGGAAATAGGCAGAAACTAGTGTAGAAGTGATTGAAAAGTTACCAGACCACCACCACCACCACTGATTACATTAACCCACAGTGAAGACAGCAACAGCTAGAGATCACAGATGGTAACAGACACCCAATCAAAGGATTGGTCAGTCATCACTGAGTATTAAACC
The DNA here is from genome assembly GCF_013265735.2 of Oncorhynchus mykiss. Lineage (NCBI taxonomy): Eukaryota > Metazoa > Chordata > Actinopteri > Salmoniformes > Salmonidae > Oncorhynchus > Oncorhynchus mykiss. The sequence continues at coordinate 61,773,954 of NC_048573.1, forward strand.
AAGAAGTAACTAGAAAATAAATCAACTATATGCCACTGGGCAAGACAACCTTCTTTGATAAATCCATTGGGAGTAGTGACAGTGCATAGTAACTAAAACTACTTGAAACTCTTGAGTGGGCATTATCTTTGGGCTTTGGTAGCATTGAGGACTACTGTGTGCTATGATTTATTGGACAAACCATACACATATCTTACAATTATGGCCCTTTTAATTATTGTTCATAATAAAAATAATTATAATATCCACAAGCTGTACATTGCCCCTGGATCCATAAAGATTTTACACAGAGTAAGACGGACAAATCATTGTTAGAAAGACAGAGACACAAACATCAGAAATAGGGAAACAAGTAGCGTAGGGAGAGATTTGAAGGTGTTGGGTTCTGAGAATAGGAAATATACTTATTAACGTCACTGATGGAGTGCTGAGGTTTAGAGGGTCTACACCAAAAGTGTGGTGTCCTCCTATAAGGGTTATAGGAGGAAGACATATAGTGTGTGCAATTAAGCTTGAAATGTGTTGAGTGCAGGGAAGCGATTACATGTGTCAGGCATTAATAAGGGGAGAGAGCCATGGATTAGTGATGTTGAGGTCAGGTCAGGTCAGGTCACCGTAAAGAACGATGTTTGTACAGATGGGTAGGAGGAGACTCAGCCTATGAGGAACAGTCAAACATCAGTGCTTGTGTGAAAATGTTTTTGTCTAATGCAGCTGTATTGATCCTCCGGGCAGAATAAACATCAGAATAAAGAATTAGAACCTAACACGGGGTTTGACATGAGAGAGGTTGTCTGAATTTAGAAAAGTGGGGGTTGGGAGTCAGAGTGACAGGGGTTATGCTGTTTGCCAGAAGCTAGGGTGCGAACAGATAAACACATTTAACGCAGTGCATTATATAGGGGGACGGAGGCAAAGCCAAAGCAAGCAGGGGCATGCGCCATTCAAGGAAGGGCTGAGGAGAGGAATAGAGCTTGTAGGGTGGTGTAAAGAGGCTGATGGCTAACAGTATGATGGCATCTGTCTGGGATCACAAACCTGGCACGTAGAGGACGGCAGTGCCCTCGTCCATGGCAAACATGTTAGAGCCTGTACACACGTAGATGCCAGCGTCCTCAGGCTGGACGTTCTGGATGGTCAGGATGCCGTTGAAGTCCATGGCTCTGTTAGGCAGCTTGCCATTACCCCGCCGGGTCCACACCAGGGTGTAGGCTGGAGACTGGGAGGGGAGGGGACAGATGGGTACAAGATGTGAAGTAAACACAAGTAAGAGAGAAAGCAATGCAACAGAGGGGACAATAAAAGGGGGACAATTGTATAATAATATGCTAATAATATGGTTTTCTACCATTTTCTCTCATGGCCAAATTTATTAAGCATAATGCCAACCAGCCAAGATATATCCAAATAAATATAATTGATTGTGTTAATGTCTCCATGTTGGAAGCCAGTTTTACCTTGCTCTTGGCTGTGCAAATGAAGCTGACTGTTGCTCCAACTGTGACGCTATGTGCTTTGGGCTCCTCAATGGTCACTTCAATGGGTTTGGATAAGACAGCTGGAGACAGAAACCATTCAGTAAACATTTAAAAGCCCCAAAAATGTATTACTTACTGTATCTCAGCTTTGACCACATTTAGCTGGAGCCAAAAAAACAAACAAAAAAAAGCTTATAAGTTCAAACCAGTCTAACTATTCAACAACTGACTAAGATCACTGATAAAATAATCACAAAATTAATTAGAAATTCAATATGTTTGTGCATTCAGTAACTGTTTTATGATTTAACAAGTAGTACTTGTGACGATGATCTCAGCGCGGCTCCTGTTGGTGTTGCGTTGGTCTCTGCAGGTACAGACGTAGATGCCTGCGTCACTGGGTTGAACACTGGGGATATGCAGCTCCTCTCCTGAAAGAACAGGTAGGAATATACAGTTGAAGTCGGAAGTTTACATACACTTATGTTGGAATCATGAAAACTCGTTTTAAAAGTATCTATATCCAGAGTAAAACAAGTCCTATATCGACATAACCTGAAAGGCCGCTCAGCAACGAAGAAGCCATTGCTCCAAAACCGCCATAAAAAATCCAGACTACGGTTTGCATCTGCACATTGGGACAAAGATTTTTGGAGAAATGTCCTCTGGTCTGATGAAACAAAAATACATGTCACGCCCTGGTCTTAGTATTTTGTGTTTTCTTTTTTCTTTTGGTTTTGTCTTGTTTTTTTTTGTAGGTATTGGGATTGTGGTATAGTGGGGTTTTCTAGGAAAGTCTATGGTTGCCTGAAGTGGTTCTCAATCAGAGGCAGGTGTTTATCGTTGTCTCTGATTGGGAACCATATTTAGGCAGCCATATTCTTTGAGTGTTTCGTGGGTGATTGTTCCTGTCTCTGTGTTTGTTTGCACCAGATAGGCTGTCTAGGTTTTCACGTTACGTTTATTGTTTTGCATTGTTCGTGTTTATTCTTTTATTAAACATGTATCAATATTACCACGCTGCATTTTGGTCCGCCTCTCCTTCGACGGAAGAAAACCGTAACTGGTGCACTTAACAGATGGCATCATGAGGATGGAAAATGATGTGGATATATTGAAGCAGCATCTCAAGACATCAGTCAGGAAGTTACAGCTTGGTCGCAAATGGGTCTTCCAAATGGACAATGACACAAAGCATACTTCCAAACTTGTGGCAAAATGGCTTAAGGACAACAAACTCAAGGTATTGGAGTGGCCATCACAAAGCCCTGACCTCAATCCTATAGAAAATTTGTGGGCAGAACTGAAAAAGTGTGTGTGAGCATGGAGGCCCACAAACCTGTCTAAGTTACACCAGCTCTGTCAGGAGGAATGGGCCAAAATTCACCCAACTTATTGTGGGAAGCTTGTGGAAGGCTTCTATTTTCCATTGGTTTTGTCTTGTCTTCCTTCACACCTGGTTCCAATCCCATCAATTACATGTTGTGTATTTAACCCTCATGTCCTTGTCGGAGATTGTGTGATTGTATGTGATGTGTAAGTTATGTGTTGGTGTGTGACGGGTTTTGTTCCCACTTTTGTTATTTTGTACATTTTGGTTTTTGGAGTTTTATCAGCGCTTATTAAACGACTGTTTATACCAAGTTGGTTCTCCTGGGCCTGACTTCCCTGCCACCAACACGCACCCTTTACACCTCTGACCCACTGGGAATGTGATGAAAGAAATAAAAGCTGAAATCAATCATTCTCTCTACTATTATTCTGACATTTCACATTCTTTAAATAAAGTGGTGATCCTAACTGACCTAAAACAGGGCATTTTTACTAGGATTAAATGTCAGGAATTGTGAAAAACTGAGTTTGAATGTGTATGTAAACAGGTGTATGTAAAGGCTAAGGTGTATGTAAACTTCAACTTCAACTGCAGAAGAACTTTACATTAACATGGGGAATGGACTCAATAGGCTCTCTACTAAAGTTAGTACTGGATGTTTCACCAGTATAAGGTATTTACTGAGAAGTGTATACTGTAGGTACTGTAGGTACAACTATATAACACTACATCAGTGTATGTATTGCTCTTATACTAGGCTATGTCTCACACCCCACTACCCAGACCTGATCTGTATACTTTACCTTGTCCGCGTCTGTTGGCGCTGTTGGTGACGGGCTTTCCGTCCTCCCTGGACCAGTAGTAGTAGTGGGGTGGAGCGCCGGTCACCTGGCACCGCAGGGTCACAGGGCTGCCCTGGGCCACCAACACCCTCTCAGGGTACACCTTCACCACCAGAGAGGCTGCCACTGCTGTGTCAGAGGTTAAGGGTCAAATGTTAGTTGGCAAGGATCACAGAGAGCAACTCTTACTGTTAAAGTAGAGTATTTAATTTTGTTTATTTTACTATTTTACCTGACATTGGGTCCAAAATACCTTTTTCCCAGGGGAGACCTGACCAAGTATGGGGAAAATACATTTCTGTGCAGCTCTTTTGCTGACTGCATTCACTTACTGTTGAATGGACGACACTTAATCCTGTCCTGTGGATTTCCAACATATCCAGGTGCACAGCTGTGAAAAAACAAAATTATAACGAGTCAATGTGACGACAGAATTACAGACAGTGGTGGAATGCCATAGAGAGGACATTGAAAAGTTAGTCTGAATAGAGCAGCCTGGTCCTAGCTCTGTCTCTGCTGTATGGTCAACTCCTATGATCACTTAGCATGACAATGACCACAGGAGTCAACAGGACAGCACAAACAGATCTGGGACCAGGCTAGAATAGACAGGTAAAGTAGAGTTGAGTCAGCTTACCGTTCACAGTATTGGCCAGTGTATCCAGGCTGGCAGGCAGTGCACTGATAACCACCGTTACCCAGGCTTTCACAGGTAGGGGAGAACCTGGAACATACACAGAGAAGAAAGATGAAGTACAGAATACTTAATTCAGCATTATAAACTGGGTGGTTCGAGCCCTGAATGCTGATTGGCTGACAGCTGTGGTATATCAGACCGTATAGCACTGGTATGACAAAACATTTATTTCTAATTGTGTTGGTAAACAGTTTATAATAGCTATAAGGCACATCAAGGTTTTGTCGTATATGGCCAATATACCACGGCTAAGGGCTGTATGCAGGCACTGCACATTGTGTTGTGCATAAGAACAGCTCACACTGTTACCATCCAGAAGGCGAGGTCAGGTGCATCAAAGCTGGGACAGAGAGACTGAAAAACAGCTTCTATCTCAAGGCCATGAGACTGCTAAACAGCAATCACTAACTCAGAGAGGCTGCTGCCTACATTGAGACCCAATCACTGGACACTTTAATAAATTGATCACTAGTCACTTTAAACAATGCCACCTTAAATAATGTTTACATATCTTACATTACTCATATCACATGTATATACTGTATTTTATACCATCTATTGCACCTTGCCTGTGCCGGTCGGCCATCGCTTATCCATATATTTATATGTACATATTCTCATTCACCCCTTTAGATGTGTGTGTATTAGGTAATTGTTGGGAAATTGTTAGATTACTTGTTAGATATTACTGCACTGTTGGAACTAGAAGCACAAGCATTTCGCTACACTCGTATTAACATCTGCTAACCATGTGTATGTGACCAATACAATTTGATTTGATTTAAAAGATATGAGAGGTAAGAGATATGAATGAGACCATTTAAAATGCAACACAAGATAAAAGTCCGTGCGAGTGTTAGTGTGTGCGTTTATGTGCACGTCTATGTGTGTAACAGCCCTTTGCTGTAATGTACATAGCCTACTCACTGGTTGTCAGGGTCTGTGTGGGGGCAGGCACAGGGCTGGCAGTCCTCTGGGGTTCCAGCGGTGGGGTCCCCAAAGAAGCCCGGGGCACACTGCTCACACATTTCTCCCTGGGTGTTGTGGAGGCAGCTCTGGGGGTGGGGGAGAGCAGACACACAGATGTTATTCAATGTACTGATTTCAAAACAACCGCTATCTTCTACAAGGCCTCTAAAAAGACGTCTCAACGAGACTAACCTAGATAAATTAAGGTTAAATCAAAAAAAGTGAGACATTTCTGAAAACATCTGCCATAAAGAGATTCCCCGGGCTGCATACCGTGCAGATGCCAGTCTCTGAGTGGCAGGAGTCAGAGTGCCCGTTGCACTCACACAGCTCACAGTGGCCCAGGTACAGCCCACCTCCGGTTCTGGTGTAGCCAGGAGCACAGTCCTGGGGGAGAGGAGGTATAACTTTCATCACACAACATCACATGGACTTGACACGCTAAGGGTGGGTTTCCGGACATAGAGCCTGGTCCTCTCTTAAACATGCTTTCTCCGGGAGTAAACACTGTTGAGTGTTCAAATGTACATAACCATACGATTTAAGAGGGTCATTTGTCAATATTGCCACCTGTGGCAGAGTGAGAGAGAGAGAGAGAGAGAGAGAGAGAGAGAGAGAGAGAGAGAGAGAGAGAGAGAGAGAGAGAGAGAGAGAGAGCTCCTCTTACCTGACAGGAGAGTCCCTGGTAGGCAGTCGGGCAGCTGCACTGCTCCACCTCTAGAGCCTGAGCAAGGCCGCTGTAGTTGGGCACGGCCACCTCCATGCTGACCTCGGAGATGCTGGAGGACCTCATCTCTGTGTAGTAGGAGGCCCGCACCAGGATGTCATCCAGGTCAGCCAGCACCATCATCAGGTGCTCCCGAGTGGCAGGCATGCCGTCTGGACGACGCCAGTTCTCCTACAGGAGAAAGAGAGCAGAGTTAGGTTAATACTATGCTATTACTAGGATTCTAGGGTGACCTGTGTCAATGAGGAATGGATGGTAAAGGTTGCAATCAAATTGCCGTTTGGGGAAAACAAAGTTCTATTGAATTGAAATGATAAAATGTAGGTAATCTGTACTACTGTAGAACACTGACCTCTCTGAAGACAACCTCAAACTGGCGGGACTCTCTTGTCCCCTGTCCCCTCTGCCATGGCTGACGAGCCACCAGCGTGATGTCATTTCCCTGTGGGCATCAATGAAAAGGAGAAACAATCAATGACAGGTGAATGGATGCAACCACAATACGTGGAAGTGATTTCAGTTGATAACTTATGGGATGGAGTGTGTTACTGTTTGTATGGATGCAGCAATAGAACATGAAAGTGAATGAAGTTGGTAACTTTGCTGCATAAGCTACTTACAATAATCTGAATGTCAGGGTCCTCGATGGCTGTTCCTCTCTGTCCTGCTACGTAGGAGATGGTGTACTTCAGCTTACCGCCGTAGGAGCTCACCTATAACATGGGTAAAGGTAAAGAAATTAGTTGCATACTAAATCTAACTTTGTTGATGAGCCTTTGAGCGTCAAACAAATATGACTATAGGCCTCTAACACAATAATGTTTCAGGAAGAGGCAAACGAGTGAATCTATGATTATGTCTATTACAAAAGAGATTTCATATCCTAATCAGTCTTTCTATTTATTTTAGGCATGAATTGTTCCCAATACAAAATGAGTCATGCCTGACCTCCCACCCCTTAGAGAAGTGATTATGAATCATTATACAACAGGTGGGTCTAATCCTGAATGCTGATTGGTTAAAACTACATTCCAGCCGGTGTCTATTCCACAAGTTACCACCGGCTAAATCTATGATGTTAAAATGCCTATTTACTCTGTTCCATCTGACTGCGCAATCCACTGTCTCATCAGCCCAGCCAAGCAATTTATAATCATGATCTGCACTATTAAAAGTATCTAGACATTATCTCACATTTCTTTTAGAACAACATCTAGTTTTCAACAGCGGAGATTTGTTTAAACCTTGCTGTCTGTCTCTCCGACATTTTGCAATATTGTTTCAATATTCAAATTTGATATCCAGCTGTCCCATAGTAATGAACGTGTTGGGAGTCAGGACGAGACAGACAGGCAGGCAGCGTTTCTCAGCCAGTCTAAATCATGAATCAGCTGGCATCAATTTCATGGATATATACAAAGAAATGTCAATTGAAAAAGGTCAAACAAAATTAAGTGAGTCTAGTTTGCAGTCTTTCCAGCTTCAGTTTGAAGTGATTGTGTTAGCTGTGTTGTTGGCTAGCTCCTCTGAACAACAGTGTCCTGATGAGTGAGCACATTATCTATGCCAGGAGAAATTGCTCCTCATTAGCTCATTGTTATGGATGTGTCAAAATAAATGTCACTAGAAAACAGGTTAAAACAAATGCGTCTATTTTGCTGTTATTCTGGCTGCACTGTTCGACGTGACTGTAAGTTAGCCGTAGTTGGCTAGCTAGCAAGCAAGGGATAAGAAAGTTGCCAGCCATTATGGCAATGGAACATTTTGAACGAACGGCTGTGTCACATCCATAGATACAGAACGACTCGGTCTCGTCTCTAGCAACCAAACCGATAGAACGAATGACCAGCCGGCTTGCATAGCAACCCTAGATTTTTGTCGGGACTATATTTTGTGGAATGATGAAATTACATGAATAAATTCATCAAAATAACGTTTGTAATGAAAACATGTGAATCATTATTTGAATATGTTGGTAACCCGGTGTTTGGAGGATATATTGGCATGGTTTGCCGTCCCTCGATTTCGTCTTGGGCCTAACAACACCCGTGCCAATATATCTTCCAAACACCGGCTTGTCAGGCATTATCACTTAAATAATCAGGAGCTCCAAACTCTACAGGGTTGTCAGGTGATGCCGTCCTTCCCTTCCCCTGCTCTGCAAAAACCCAGGCAGGGTGCAGGAGGGCTGGGTCTGGCTCGTACTGTTGTTACCTTATCCCCTTTGAACTGATCTGGAAGCTGCCAGTAGAGGGTGTCATCCGGGTGCAAGCTGAAACGTTTGTAGACCAAAGCGTACTGGGGCAGAGCAGGAAGGAGAGGCATGAGAGAGCAAGCCAGAGACAGAGATCAAAAGATAAGCAAGGAGAGAGATAGAGGCATTGCAAGCAGGCAAGCATGACAGAGTAGAGTAGAGCAAACTTTTAGAGAAAGGGTTTACATTTTGGACCTCTACTACTTAACTACTACTTGGTGACAAAGTGAGACTCACACCATGCATTGACTAGCAACTATAACAACAGATTCCTGTGTGTGTAAAGGGAATATCATAGCTTGTTAAGGTGACTGTGTGACGGGTGTATTTGTTTAGACCCTTGTACAGTAGAATTATAATTACAGATCCAGTACTACTCTTTACGTGCACAATTACAGAGTATGACTTTAACAGCAATTAGTGGGTTCTCTGTGCTTTCCAGAGGAAAATGCCACCCTGGTTAGCCATGGAATATATGCACAAACTGCTCTTTTCAGACCAATCTTCCCTTTCTTGTTCTTTGAAATAGACTCTAACACTTTGCCAATACTATGGTGAACTGTACAGGATAACCCTGTGAAATATGAGTTCTTATGATTCATGAATCGATAACTTGATCAGTTGTTGATTTACCTTCCTGGCTACAGTATGTTATTGCATGGAAGGTGGCAGTTTCCTCTGTGTGTGCCAAGGGCAGGGACATGCGTTCAGTCAGTCAGACAGTCAGTCTATCAGTCAGTCAGTCAGTCTGCTAGTCAGTTAGTCAGTCAATCATCACACAGTCACTCAGTCAGCCATTCGCCTGTCCATCAGGCAGCCAGTTAGCCGACCAGCAAGCCAGTCAGTCAGTCAGTCAGTCAGTCAGCCTGTCACTGTCATGTCTACCAGGCTGGAGACCCCAGCAGGCCTGGGGCCACTATGAGCACTAGGAGGACCCACTATGTTCTTCGTCCCACGCCGTTTAGTCTGTCAACAGGACCAGGCCCAAACAGAGAGTAAATCAGTCAGCAACGACCACAATAACACATATGGATAAGCTAAAGAAGTATGTTTGAGGGTTATTTTAGATGTACCTGGAGTTGAGGGGAGGGGCTGGGGGAGGCTGGCTGAGGCCTAGTAGGCCGTACCAGGGAGGAAATACCAGAGGGGGAGGAAGAGGGAGAGAAGGGCTTCATGGGGGTACGAGACCCAGCACGATAGGAGTGGCTGGGGATCTTCCTCTCAAAGGAAGACGAGGAAGAGGAGGAGGAGGGAGGGAAGGGGGGAGAGACTGCCGAAGAGCCTTTGTTGCCAAAGTTGGAGATAATTTCCCAGATCTCATCATCCAGCTTCTTCACTTGTTCCTGGGGGAGAGGATGGGGGGTGGGGGGCTCAGCGGGGTTCCAAAATAAGACCTCTCATCATGCAAGGTAAGAGACACACCAAGCACTGGGATCTTGGGGTGTAGGTAAGAGACACACTAAGCATTGGTTGTCTTGGGGTGTAGGTAAGGAGACATGCTGTCCTACGCATATCCAGGGCTACACCGCCGTGGTGTGTACACAACTTCACTCACTGGGGCCATTCAACTTCCTAGTTTCTATAATCCTAAAACATACAAAATCATCCACACGTGTCTGCCATTAGACACAACATGGCTCTCTTCTCTTCACATTTCAGATAGTCTCACATGTTCATTCAGGTCTGTATGCAATACACACATGCCTTTTCACTACATGCATCTGGTACATTTACTGTCAATATGCTGAAGTTGCATTCATGCTTATATCAACCATGCTACCATGTAAATGTTCAGTCGCTTATCTAAGGATGTTGGGATTATCTTTTGGTAATGTCATGGAAAATCCCAAAATGCAATCCATATTAGGGGAAGGAGGTCACACTGTGTGAGGAAGATGGTTGGTTTATATTGTTGTCAGTAGATGTGCTGTATGGACGTAACAGTGTGTGGCTAGACTACAGTAGGAATACCTGGCTAGCTCTTTTGGACCGGGAGGTGCCATTACCCTTCAAAAGACTTCATTAAGACCCGAATGGCCGCATCCTTCCTCAGTTGCTACACTGTCCAGGGAGATACTCTCTAGTTTTGTGAAAAAAGCAAGGCTCCTCTGATCACTTTCTACTTTCCCATGGAGGAGCCAGTGGACACTTTAGAACTAGAACTAATGGAAGGCTTATAGAATTTAACTACTGTTTATGGTCACAGTAATGAATCAAAGATGGATGTCTGCAAAGCTCCTTATGACTCATTCACTGCGGTACAGTTAAGTACTGTACATCTGAGTCATCCACTATGTGAATGGTCTATTAAACAGAGTGCCTTTTAAGTAAGCAATTTTGTGTAGCGTGTAACCTACCATATTCTATCCACATACTGACAATAATGTCTATACATCCCATCACACATACTGTAAGTTTGTTCATTTACAGTGACAAGACCAAGAATGGATCGTTTGGCGAGTCACATCCGGTGGAATATTCTAGTGGATTTGTCTGTGGGGCTTTAAAAGCAGGCGCATTGAGAATCAGACTGAGACCTTTTTGACAGGTGAACCATTGAAATGTTATTGGGATGTGTTAAACGGCCACTTTGTACACATGAAGAAGTAACTATTACAGAAGAGAGACTTATTGAATACGATCGTTTAGTTCCATTCAAGACATATCCATCATTTGAACTACTTCAGTTGCATATTTAGGTCATTCCAGTTTAAACTGTTTAAACTAACCTCATATCAGAATACATAGTGTGCAGAAAACCGATTGTTGACACCCAGATGCAATTATTATAAGCATTTCAGTCATGATTTTGGGATGAGATGTTCGACAGGCAGGTGTCCATATACTTTTGGTCATGCAGTGTGTATATATATATATATATATATATATATATATATATATATATATATATATATACAGTGCCTTGCGAAAGTATTCGGCCCCCTTGAACTTTGCGACCTTTTGCCACATTTCAGGCTTCAAACATAAAGATATAAAACTGTTTTTTTTTGTAAAGAATCAACAACAAGTGGGACATAATCATGAAGTGGAACGACATTTATTGGATATTTCAAACTTTTTTAACAAATCAAAAACTGAAAAATTGGGCGTGCAAAATTATTCAGCCCCCTTAAGTTAATACTTTGTAGCGCCACCTTTTGCTGCGATTACAGCTGTAAGTCGCTTGGGGTATGTCTCTATCAGTTTTGCACATCGAGAGACTGGCATTTTTTCCCATTCCTCCTTGCAAAACAGCTCGAGCTCAGTGAGGTTGGATGGAGAGCATTTGTGAACAGCAGTTTTCAGTTCTTTCCACAGATTCTCGATTGGATTCAGGTCTGGACTTTGACTTGGCCATTCTAACACCTGGATATGTTTATTTTTTAACCATTCCATTGTAGATTTTGCTTTATGTTTTGGATCATTGTCTTGTTGGAAGACAAATCTCCGTCCCAGTCTCAGGTCTTTTGCAGTCTCCATCAGGTTTTCTTCCAGAATGGTCCTGTATTTGGCTCCATCCATCTCCCCATCAATTTTAACCATCTTCCCTGTCCCTGCTGAAGAAAAGCAGGCCCAAACCATGATGCTGCTGCCACCACCATGTTTGACAGTGGGGATGGTGTGTTCAGCTGTGTTGCTTTTACGCCAAACATAACATTTTGCATTGTTGCCAAAAAGTTAAATTTTGGTTTCATCTGACCAGAGCACCTTCTTCCACATGTTTGGTGTGTCTCCCAGGTGGCTTGTGGCAAACTTTAAACGGCACTTTTTATGGATATCTTTAAGAAATGGCTTTCTTCTTGCCACTCTTCCATAAAGGCCAGATTTGTGCAATATACGACTGATTGTTGTCCTATGGACAGAGACTCCCACCTCAGCTGTAGATCTCTGCAGGTCATCCAGAGTGATCATGGGCCTCTTGGCTGCATCTCTGATCAGTCTTCTCCCTGTATGAGCTGAAAGTTTAGAGGGACGGCCAGGTCTTGGTAGATTTGCAGTGGTCTGATACTCCTTCCATTTCAATATTATCGCTTGCACAGTGCTCCTTGGGATGTTTAAAGCTTGGGAAATCTTTTTGTATCCAAATCCTTCACAACAGTATCTCGGACCTGCCTGGTGTGTTCCTTGTTCTTCATGATGCTCTCTGCGCTTTTGACGGACCTCTGAGACTATAACAGTGCAGGTGCATTTATACGGAGACTTGATTACACACAGGTGGATTGTATTTATCATCATTAGTCATTTAGGTCAACATTGGATCATTCAGAGATCCTCACTGAACCTCTGGAGATAGTTTGCTGCACTGAAAGTAAAGGGGGTGAATAATTTTGCACGCCCAATTTTTTAGTTTTTGATTTGTTAAAAAAGTTTGAAATATCCAATAAATGTCGTTCCACTTCATGATTGTGTCCCACTTGTTGTTGATTCTTCACAAAAAAATACAGTTTTATATCTTTATGTTTGAAGCCTGAAATGTGGCAAAAGGTCGCAAAGTTCAAGGGGGCCAAATACTTTCGCAAGGCACTGTATATATAGGTGTGTCCAAAGTTTGGACACACCTACTCATTCAAGGGTTTTTATTTATTTTTACTACTTTCTAAATTGCAGTATAATAGTGAAGACGTCAAAACTATGAAATAACACATATGGAATTACGTAGTAACCAAAAAAAGTTTTAAACAAATCAGATTCTTCAAAGTAGCCACCCTTTGCTTGATGACAGCTTTGCACAACTTTTGGTATTCTCTCAACCAGCTTCACCTGTAATCATTTCCCAACGGTCTTGAAAGAGTTCCCACATATGCTGAGCACTAGTTGGCTGCTGTTCCTTTTTCCTGGGTTGAGGTCGGGTGATTGTGGAGGCCAGGTCATCTGACACAGCACTCCAACACTCTGCATCTTGGTCATATAGCCCTTACACAGCCTGAAGGTTTGTTGGGCCGTTGCCCTGTTGAAAAACAAAAGATAGTCCCACTAAGCGCAAACCGGATGGGATGGCGTATCGCTGCAGAATGCTTTGGTAGCCATGCTTGTTAAGAGTGCATTGAATTCTAAATATATCACCGACAGTGTCATCAGCAAAGCACACCTACACCATCACACTTCCTCCTCTTTGATTCACGGTGGGAACCAGACATGTGGAGATAATCCGTTCGCCTACTCTGCATCTCACAAAGACACGGTGGTTGGATTTTCAACAGCCTAATTTTCAACAGTCCATTGCTCATGTTTCTTGGTGTCCTTTGGTGTCTCCTTTGAACAGTTGATGTTGAGATGTTTCTTATACTTGAACTGAGTAAAGCATTTATTTGGGCTGCAATTTCTGAGGCTGGTAACTCTAATGAACTTCTCCTCTGCAGCAAATGTAACTCTGGGTCTTCCTTTCCTGTGGCGGTCCTCGTGAGAGCCAGTTTCATCATAGCGCTTGATGGTTTTTGCGACTACACTTGAAGAAACTTTCAAAGTTCTTGAATGAAATGCATTCCAGGTGTCTACCTCATGAAGGTGGTTAAAAGAATGGCAAGAGTTTGCAAAGCTGTCGTCAAGGCAAAGGGTGGCTACTTTGAATAATCTCAAATATAACATACTTTGTTTAACACTTTGAAGTTACAGGTCTGTGAGAGCCAGACATCATGCTTGTTTGTAGGTGACCAAATACTTATTTTCCACCATAATTTGCAAATAAATTCATTAAAAATCCTACAATGTGATTTTCTGGATTTTTCTGCCTCTCTCATCTTTTTAAGTGGGAGAACTTGCACAATTGGTGGCTGACTAAATAATTTTTTGCCCCACTGTATATATATACATACTCTGTCCTAATATTTCTATATTTCTTAATTCTGTTTTTTTACTTTTATATTTGTGTGTATTGTTGTGTATTGTTAGATATTACTGCACTGTTGGAGCTAGGAATACAAGCATTTCGCTATACCCACAATAACATCTGCTAAACATGTGTATGCAACCAATAAATTGTGATTTGATCTTAAGCTAAAATATTACTAATATTGTGTGAAAATAGAGCAAGTACTGGATGTTGATTGCTGCTACAACTGTGCTAAAACTAGGAAAAAATCGAGGCCATTTGAAAACTATGCAGGCAATCCATGCATCTCAAACACAGTTGTGTTATGGTTTATGTATGAAACATTTACCAAAATACTGGACACCAATCAGTACGATCAATTGCCAAATCACACCAATCTTTGTTTGAATTACAAACTGACATTTTTGTCATCAATTGTTCACAATAAGTCTGATACTGTATGCACAATCATCAGCACACGACAAGCACCACTCTGGTTTACCTGATGTGCTCGTCTCATACGAGCAAAGAAAGCTTCCTTCTATAGAGTGGGCAGGCAAACCAAGAAATAAAGAAGCAATTAATGTTGCTGCTTAACGAGCCATAATCTCATCAATACCAAAGAAAATGTAATCATGTGATGGTCTCTAAAAGTAGATGCATCAACAGACAAAGTACTGTCTACTATCTCAGAGACTGCTAAGGCCTTCTGACGAGGTTCTAACCCTAGTAATAAATGGTGAATTCAGTATACAGAGAGTATACAACCAAACTCTGTCTCCACACTATGAGGACATTGGCCCTCACTCTCAGTGTTCTCTGCTATAACTCATTTAGCAAACCCATTTCACAGCAAGAGAAGATCAGCTCTGGCTCAGAAAGTCAGGCTACTTAATTAAGCAGAAATTGAAAGAGAACATTGAGCAGGAATGTAGAAGTTTTCAGCACGAATAGAAGCCGCTTTCCATCATAGAGAGCACCGGGAAGCTGGGATTGAGCTGAGGTCTACAGGAGTATGGAACGTCTCTGCTGACCAGTTGGCCAGATCCTCATCTGTGACTCACCTTGTCCCCCTGGTAGACCCCAGGCAGCTGCCAGTAGTGGGGCTCCTGGCCTAGGTAGTCAAAGTTGCTATAGGAGAGCTGTGTGCCATCGGTGGACACTTCCACAGTGAAGCCGGTGGAGATACGGTTGGTGCGCTGCCGGTTGACCAAAGCAAAGCCCTGGAAGTTGCCAGGGACAAAGACGGATGACACCTGCAGGACACACAGGAAGGAATGATCAACCAGTCTCACTCAGAGAGACAGGAAAAGCTTCAGGAAATTGAATCCGTTTAGTTCAGCTCAGTAGAGCGTTATTGGCAATTAGAGTGCTCTCTGAGTAGCTGTAATTATCTGTTTGTGTGTTGAATTGCCAATTCTTGGTCATTGTCACGTCAAAGTCAAACAAATCTGTGACCAGGGACAGCCTACACTCAAAGTGCTCTGTTTAATTTAACCTTTAATTTAACCCGGGAGTCATGCTGAGACCACAGACTCTTTCGCAGATGAGCCCTGCATGAACACATATATAAACAACATTACACTTTACATATCTATACTGAACAAAAATATAAACGCAACATGCAACAATTTCAAAGATTTTACTGAGTTTCAGTTCATTTAAGGAAATCAATTATTTGAAATAAATAAATTAGGCCCTAATCTATGGCTTTTACATGACTGGGAATATAGCTCTGTTGGTCACAGATACCTAAACAATATGGGCCTCACAATGGTCCTCAGGATCATGTCACGGGATTTCTGTGCATTCAAATTGCCATAGATAAAATGAAATTGTGTTTGTTGTCCATAGCTTATGCCTGCCCATACCATAACCCCACCACCACCACCACCACCACCACCATGGGGCACTCTGTTCACAACGTTGACATCAGCAAACCGCTTGCCCCCATGCGATGCCATACACATGGTCTGCGGTTGTGAGGCCGGTTGGACGTAATGCCAAATTCTCTAAAATGACATTGGAGGCCGCTTATGGTACATAAATTAACATTCAATTCTCTGGCAACAGCTCTAGTGGACATTCCTGCAGTCAGCATGCCAAATGCACTCTCCCTCAAAACTTGAGACATCTGTGGAATTGTGTTGTGTGACAAAACTGCACATTTTAGAGTGGCCTTTTATTGTCTCCAGCACAAAGTCACCTGTGTAATGATCATGCTATTTAATCAACTTCTTGATATGCCACACCTGTCATGTGGATGGATTATCTTGGCAAAGGAGAAAGGCTCACTAACAGGGATGTAAACACATTTTATCACATTTGAGAGAAATAAGCTTTTTGTGCGTATGGATAATTTCAACTCATGAAACATGGGACCAACACTTTACATGTTGCGTTTATATTTTTGTCGAGTGTATAAACAAATAAATTACAACAAAAAAACTTTACTCATATATTTAATTTAGGAAGTAGTTTCCTAGTTCTTGTTGCCTGGGTACCTGGTCTCTGTAGTGGGAGGAGCTGGAGCACTGCTGTGTGACACCCATGCAGAAGCAGGACAGGCAGCCATCTTTGTTGTCTGTGCTGATGTGAAAGGTTCCCTGCTTACAGTTGGAGCAGGCAGGGCCATCAACGTTCATCTGGAACACAATTATATATAGTGTGAGAGTGGAACTAACCATAGAAATAGAAAATTGACCTGAATGAGAATGCCATTCTAGTTATTCTATTTCTGTGGGACAAACTATCTCACGGAGGTAACCCTCAGAAGTGGATAAGAATATTTAGATTTAGATTTAAAGAGTTGAATAGTCCCATGTACAGGGTTACTGATGCAATTACAGGGTACAATGAAATTCTTGCGCTCCGAGCTCCAACAACGCAGGACAAAGTGAAAAAACCAACACAAATATAATACAGATAGATAACAATAAAACAGAAATAATAATATATACACATGAAAAACCGTGGCAATGATAAATATCCATTGGGGTGGGGGCAGGGTAAATGTCCGTAGAGGGTGGGGAGAGGGGGGGACAGCAGAGTAGGTAGCTGACTAGTGGTGGCTATTCAGCAGCCTGAGTCTGAGGGTAGAAGCTATTAGCCAGACTTACAGGTTTTGCCATGATGCTCCTATACTGCCCGCGTCTGAGTATTGGGTTTGGGGATGTCAATGAGGATGGTAGTTATTATGAAGCACTTACAGCAGCCTTGGTTTTCTTACCTTGCAGCGACACACACCATTCCCATTGCATCCTTCACTTCCTCTCTGGTCACAGTTATAGCAGTTACCTGTAAACATGACACAGCAGAGGTTTTCACTCTGTGTGCCTTCATTCTATCAAATACAATCATTTTAATTGTGTACACATGTCTGCAGCTGCAGCCTGTTAGCACTGTGTAATAACAATCTTAACTGCCCCTGAGGGGATAAATAAAGCTATATTGAATTGAATAATCCATACACATACCATTCAGGTCACTACACCTCTGGCCGAGCTGGGGGTTGCCTGTGTACCCAGCAGCACATCTGAAACGGAGAACGGCGAACACTTATACTTTAAAACAAACATTTCCAGTCAAAGAGGATACATTTTTTTAAACCAAAGGAAGGAACAATGGGGGCAGGAAACTGTGCTTAGCTGTGTGAGGAGATAGATACGTGATGAGACCTCACAGCACGCTCTTGGCCCAGAGTAGACACATTTCTGTGAAAAGACTATGGATACAAGCTATACAATAGAGTTGTCACATTATTAGCCAACATCCAGAATTTATTCATTGTGGATGTCCGTTGGAGACACACTATTCATTTCCCAAGTCCTCTGCATGTAAATAATCTGCATTGTTTTACCAAACAGACTCAGACTCACAGAATAAGACATGCTTAATTACAGCTTTGTTCCACCACTTCCCTGATGCAAAAAGAGGATCAAAAATATGTATTGCCAATGTTGGCGACGTGTCAAATGTTGAAACCATCGGCTGCTGATTGGCTGAACTACCGGTAGTTTCTTTGAGAAGTTATATAAAGCAATCTGTGCATTTGAACAACAGCGTAAATACACTTTTGCTTTAAAAAAACAAAAACAAATGACCACTGCTGCACATGCTGTCACTGTTTTGAACAGATTAGATGGTACTTTTTAGAACGAGCAGCTAGCTCACGAACGAATGCACCAGTGAGAATACAACAAGAATGCAGATACAATAAGTGAAAACACATTATCGAACTGGGGATATCCAGCTAAAATAATGTCACAAAGCATGATGTGCTAGCCCAATAACTTTCATTCTGAAATAACCTCGTATTTCCGAGTTAGTCAGATAATAGTTTAGAAAGACTTGAAATTGGCGTGGGAGCTACCTAACTAGCTAGCCAGCCACCAGCTAGCTATAGGGAGCTAGCTAACTAGCTAGCCAGCCACCAGCTAGCTATAGGGAGCTAGCTAACTAGCTAGCCAGCCACCAGCTAGCTATAGGGAGCTAGCTAACTAGCTAGCCAGCCACCAGCTAGCTATAGGGAGCTAGCTAACTAGCTAGCCAGCCACCAGCTAGCTATAGGGAGCTAGCTGCTTATCAAAGCAGATAACTGGTTAATTTGACAAAAATAAAAAACGATTTCTCAATGTTTCTCAAAATTAATGTAACTAGCTAATTATTTGATCATGCTTTGTGATACATCCGGTTTTATGCTGTTTTAGTCACATAACATGTTGCCCTGTCACCTACAGTAGAACCTGATGAACACCGTGGGTGGAAATGATCAAATTGGCAAGTCAAAGACATGCTTTTTCTGTCCTTCCAAAGGTTCTAGCTTGTGTATCCCTCTGTCCTTCGACTTTTGTTGGATGTAAATAGTCAAATGGCTACCCAGATTATTTGCAGTCCCGCCCCCTCTTTACACCACTGCTACTCTCTGTTGTTATCTATGCATAGTCACTTTAATAACTCTACCTACATGTACGTACTACCTCAACTAACCGGTGCCCCCTCACATTAACTCTGTATCGGTACCCCCTGTATATAGTCTCGCTATTGTTTTTTCACTGCTGCTCTTATACAGGGGGGTACCGATTACTTGTTACTTTTATCTCTTATTCTTATCTGTATTTTTTAAAAACGCATTGTTGGTTAGGGGCTCGTATGTAAGCATTTCACTGTAAGGTTGAATTCGGTACCTGTTGTATTCGGCGCATGTGACTAATAAGATTTGATTTGATTTTTGATTTGATTTGAAATGTCCGGTTTATCAGATCCTAGACTCCCATGACTCTTATGATTATTTATTTACAAGTTCAATTTGATTTTTGATTTAGCACCATCTGTACCTGACAGAGCAGATTAGTCTCACGCATGGCAGAAAGCCATCTGTACCTGACAGAGCAGATTAGTCTCACGCATGGCAGAAAGCCATCTGTACCTGACAGAGCAGATTAGTCTCACGCATGGCAGAAAGCCATCTGTACCTGACAGAGCAGATTAGTCTCACGCATGGCAGAAAGCCATCTGTACCTGACAGAGCAGATTAGTCTCAGGCATGGCAGAAAACCATCTGCACCTGACAGAGCAGATTAGTCTCACGCATGGCAGAAAGCCATCTGGTGCGAGAGACTCATTGGGATAGAGACTAGAGCAGACCCAGAAGTTCTGACTGAGCCCTCATCTGAGCATCCCAGGACAGTCCATTTACTTATATACTATGAAATCTTGCGATTTTGTTGAGGGCAGTTCTCCGTCATAGCAAATAACTGGGTAAGCAATCCTAGCAATGTTCGCATGGCCTATGTGCCTGCGGAGCTGCTGGCAGTCACTGAGAGGCAGAGTAGTCACTGAACAACTTGTTTTGAACAATATTTTTGAAACAGCTTAATTTACACATTTAACACAATTTTATGGGATTTAAAACATAATCCATGAATTATATAATATACTGTATATATTCTTTAAATAAAAAATACATACAGTACCAGTCAAAAGTTTGGACACACCTTGTCATGTATTGTCATGTTGTGTCTTGTTTCTGTCCTTTCTCTTCACCCTGTCTCCCTCTGCTGGTCGTACTAGGTTACCTTTTCTTCCCCTCTTTCCCCCAGCTGTTCCTTGTCTTCTCTGACTACCTCGTTCACCCCTTTTCCCACCTGTTCCCTTTTTCCCTCTGATTAGGTCTCTATATCTCTCTCTGTTTCTGCTTCTGTCTTTGTCGGATTCTCGTTTGTGTTTCTCATGCCTGAACCAGACTATCGTCGTGTTTGCTGCAACCTTGTCCTGTCGGAATCTGCCTGTTCATCTAACCTTGTCCTGTCCTGTCGGAATCTGCCTGTCCATCTGAGCCTACGTGTGTTTCGTCATTAAAGAAACTCTGTTTTGTTAATTCGCTTTTGGGTCCTCATTCACGCACCTGACAGAAGAATCCGACCAAGAATGGACCCAGCGACTTCGGATCCTCTCCACTCAGCCGTCGAGATCCAGGGAGCGATGCTAGGCAGACACGAGCAGGAATTGTCTGCTGCTCGACATGCCGTTGAGACCCTGGCCACCCAAGTCTCCAACCTCACAGAACAGGTTCACCATCTCCGCCTCGATCCACCGGCCACTTCCAGGGCTTTCGAATCTCCGGAGCCCAGAATCAATAATCCGCCGTGTTACTCTGGGGAGCCCACTGAATGCCGCTCGTTCCTCACCCAGTGTGATATTGTGTTTTCTCTCCAGCCCAACACTTACTCCAGGAGCACTGCTCGTATCGCCTACGTCATATCTCTCCTTACTGGACGGGCTCGTGAGTGGGGCACGGCAATCTGGGAGGCAAGGGCTGAGTGTACTAACCAGTATCAGGACTTTAAGGAGGAGATGATACGGGTTTTTGATCGATCTGTTTTTGGGGAGGAGGCTTCCAGGGTCCTGTCTTCCCTATGTCAAGGTAATCGATCCATAACAGACTACTCTATTGAGTTTCGCACTCTTGCTGCCTCCAGTGGCTGGAACGAGCCGGCTTTGCTCGCTCGTTTTCTGGAGGGTCTCCGCGCAGAGGTAAAGGATGAGATTCTCTCCCGGGAGGTTCCTTCCAGCGTGGATTCCTTGATTGAACTCGCTATTCGCATTGAGCGACGGGTTGATCTTCGTCACCGAGCTCGTGGAAAGGAGCTCGCGTTCTCCGTTGCCCCCCTCTCCGCATCACTACCATCTTCCTCTGCCGGCTCGGGTGCTGAGCCTATGCAGCTGGGAGGTATCCGCATCTCGACTAAAGAGAGGGAACGGAGAATCACCAACCGCCTCTGTCTCTATTGCGGTTCCGCTGGTCATTTTGTCACTTCATGTCCAGTAAAAGCCAGAGCTCATCAGTAAGCGGAGGGCTACTGGTGAGCGCTACTACTCCTGTCTCTCCTTCAAGATCCTGCACTACCTTGTCGGTCCATCTACGCTGGACCGGTTCGTCAGCTTCCTGCAGTGCCTTGATAGACTCTGGGGCGGAGGGCTGTTTTATGGACGAGACCTGGGCTCGGGAACATGACATTCCTCTCAGACAGTTAAGGGAGCCCACGGACTTGTTCGCTTTGGATGGTAGTCCTCTCCCCAGGATTCAGCGTGAGACGCTACCTTTAACCCTCACTGTCTCTGGTAATCATAGCGAAACCATTTCTTTTTTGATTTTTCGTTCACCTTTTACACCTGTTGTTTTGGGCCATCCCTGGCTAGTTTGTCATAATCCTTCTATTAATTGGTCTAGTAATTCTATCCTCTCCTGGAACGTCTCTTGTCATGTGAAATGTTTAATGTCTGCTATCCCTCCTGTTTCCTCTGTCTCTTCTTCACAGGAGGAGCCTGGTGATTTGACAGGGGTGCCGGAGGAATATCACGATCTGCGCACGGTGTTCAGTCGGTCCAGGGCCACCTCTCTTCCTCCACACCGGTCGTATGATTGTAGTATTGATCTCCTTCCGGGAACCACTCCCCCCCGGGGTAGACTATACTCTCTGTCGGCTCCCGAACGTAAGGCTCTCGAAGATTATTTGTCTGTAGCTCTTGACGCCGGTACCATAGTCCCCTCCTCCTCTCCCGCCGGAGCGGGGTTTTTTTTTGTCAAGAAGAAGGACGGGTCTCTGCGTTCCTGCATAGATTATCGAGGGCTGAATGACATAACAGTGAAGAATCGTTATCCGCTTCCTCTTATGTCTTCAGCCTTCGAGATCCTGCAGGGAGCCAGGTTTTTCACTAAGTTGGACCTTCGTAACGCTTACCATCTCGTGCGCATCAGGGAGGGGGACGAGTGGAAGACGGCGTTTAACACTCCGTTAGGGCACTTTGAATACCGGGTTCTTCCTTTCGGCCTCGCTAACGCTCCAGCTGTCTTTCAGGCATTAGTCAATGATGTCCTGAGAGACATGCTGAACATCTTTGTTTTCGTTTACCTTGACGATATCCTGATTTTTTCACCGTCACTCCAGATTCATGTTCAGCACGTTCGACGTGTCCTCCAGCGCCTTTTAGAGAATTGTCTTTTTGTGAAGGCTGAGAAATGCACTTTTCATGCCTCCTCCGTCACATTTCTCGGTTCTGTTATTTCCGCTGAAGGCATTAAGATGGATCCCGCTAAGGTCCAAGCTGTCATTGATTGGCCCGTCCCTAAGTCACGCGTCGAGCTGCAGCGCTTTCTCGGCTTCGCGAACTTCTATCGTCGTTTCATCCGTAATTTCGGTCAGGTGGCAGCTCCTCTCACAGCCCTTACTTCTGTCAAGACGTGCTTTAAGTGGTCCGTTTCCGCCCAGGGAGCTTTTGATCTCCTCAAGAATCGTTTTACATCCGCACCTATCCTTGTTACACCTGACGTCTCTAGACAGTTCGTTGTCGAGGTTGACGCGTCAGAGGTGGGCGTGGGAGCCATTCTTTCTCAGCGCTCCCTCTCTGACGACAAGGTCCACCCTTGCGCGTATTTTTCTCATCGCCTGTCGCCGTCGGAACGTAACTATGATGTGGGAAACCGCGAACTGCTCGCCATCCGCTTAGCCCTAGGCGAATGGCGACAGTGGGCGAGGGGCGACCGTTCCTTTTGTCGTTTGGACCGACCATAGGAACCTTGAGTACATCCGTTCTGCCAAACGACTTAATGCGCGTCAGGCGCGCTGGGCGCTGTTTTTCGCTCGTTTCGAGTTCGTGATTTCTTATCGTCCGGGCTCTAAGAACACCAAGCCTGATGCTTTATCTCGTCTCTTCAGTTCTTCAGTAGCCTCCACTGACCCCGAGGGGATTCTCCCTGAGGGGCGTGTTGTCGGGTTGACTGTCTGGGGAATTGAGAGGCAGGTAAAGCAAGCACTCACTCACACTCCGTCGCCGCGCGCTTGTCCTAGGAACCTTCTTTTCGTTCCCGTTCCTACTCGTCTGGCCGTTCTTCAGTGGGCTCACTCTGCCAAGTTAGCCGGCCACCCTGGCGTTCTGGGTACGCTTGCTTCCATTCGCCAGCGTTTTTGGTGGCCCACCCGGGAGCATGACACGCGTCGTTTCGTGGCTGCTTGTTCGGTCTGCGCGCAGACTAAGTCCGGTAACTCCCCTCCTGCCGGCCGTCTCAGGCCGCTTCCCATTCCCTCTCGACCGTGGTCTCACATCGCCTTAGATTTTATCACCGGACTGCCTTCGTCAGCGGGGAAGACTGTTATTCTTACGGTTGTCGATAGGTTCTCTAAGGCGGCTCATTTTATTCCCCTTGCTAAGCTTCCTTCTGCTAAAGAGACGGCACAAATCATCATCGAGAATGTTTTCAGAATTCATGGCCTTCCGTCAGACGTCGTTTCGGACAGGGGTCCGCAATTCACGTCTCAATTTTGGAGGGAGTTTTGCCGTTTGATTGGGGCTTCCGTCAGTCTCTCTTCCGGCTTTCACCCCCAGTCTAACGGTCAAGCAGAACGGGCCAATCAGACTATTGGTCGCATCTTACGCAGTCTTTCTTTTCGTAACCCTGCGTCTTGGTCAGAACAGCTCCCCTGGGCAGAATACGCCCACAACTCGCTTCCTTCGTCTGCGACCGGGCTATCTCCTTTTCAGAGTAGCCTCGGGTACCAGCCTCCGCTGTTCTCATCTCAGTTCGCCGAGTCCAGCGTCCCCTCCGCTCAGGCTTTTGTCCAACGTTGCGAGCGCACCTGGAAGAGGGTCAGGTCTGCACTTTGCCGTTATAGGGCGCAGACTGTGAGAGCTGCTAATAAGCGTAGAACTAAGAGTCCTAGATATTGTCGCGGTCAGAGAGTTTGGCTCTCCACTCAGAACCTTCCCCTTAAGACGGCTTCTCGCAAGTTGACCCCGCGGTTCATTGGTCCGTTCCGTATTTCTCAGATCATTAATCCTGTCGCAGTGCGACTTCTTCTTCCGCGATATCTTCGTCGCGTCCACCCGGTCTTCCATGTCTCCTGTGTTAAGCCCGTTCTTCGCGCCCCCGCTCGTCTTCCCCCCCCCCCCCCCCCCCCATCCTTGTCGAGGGCGCACCTATCTACAGGGTCCGTAAGATTTTGGACATGCGTCCTCGGGGCCGTGGTCATCAGTACCTAGTGGATTGGGAGGGGTACGGTCCTGAGGAGAGGAGTTGGGTTCCCTCTCGGGACGTGCTGGACCGTTCGCTGATCGATGATTTCCTCCGTTGCCGCCAGGTTTCCTCCTCGAGTGCGCCAGGAGGCGCTCGGTGAGTGGGGGGGTACTGTCATGTATTGTCATGTTGTGTCTTGTTTCTGTCCTTTCTCTTCACCCTGTCTCCCTCTGCTGGTCGTACTAGGTTACCTTTTCTTCCCCTCTTTCCCCCAGCTGTTCCTTGTCTTCTCTGACTACCTCGTTCACCCCTTTTCCCACCTGTTCCCTTTTTCCCTCTGATTAGGTCTCTATATCTCTCTCTGTTTCTGCTTCTGTCTTTGTCGGATTCTCATTTGTGTTTCTCATGCCTGAACCAGACTATCGTCGTGTTTGCTGCAACCTTGTCCTGTCCTGTCGGAATCTGCCTGTTCATCTAACCTTGTCCTGTCCTGTCGGAATCTGCCTGTCCATCTGAGCCTACGTGTGTTTCGTCATTAAAGAAACTCTGTTTTGTTAATTCGCTTTTGGGTCCTCATTCACGCACCTGACACACCTACTCATTCCAGGGTTTTTCTATATTTTTACTATTTTATACATTGTAGAATAATAGGGAAGACATCAAAACTATGAAATAACACACATGGAATCATGTAGTAACACAAAATAATTCTGTCCTTTGGTCTGATGAGTCCAAATGTGAGATTTTTGGTTCCAATCGCTGTGTGAGACACAGAGTAGGTGAACAGATGATCTACGCATGTGTAGTTCCCACCGTGAAGCATGGAGCTGTGATGGTGTAGGGGTGCTTTGCTGGTGACACTGTTGGTTATTTGTTTGGAATTCAAGGCACACTTAACCAGCATTGCTATCACAGCATTCTGCAGCGATATGCCATTCCATCTGGTTTGCACTTAGTGGGACTATCTTTTGTTTTTCAATAGGACAATGACCAAACACACCTCCAGGCTGTGTTAGGGCTATTTGACCAAGAAGGAGAGTGATGGAATACTGCATCGGATGACCTGGCCTCCACAATCATCCGACCTCACCCAATTAAGATGGTTTGGCATGCATTGGACTGCAGAGTGAAGGAAACGCAGCCAATAAGTTCTCAGCATACAGGTATGTGGGAATTCTTTCAAGACTATTGGAAAAGCATTCCAGGTGAATCTGGTTGAGAGAATACCAAGAGTGTGCAAAGCTGTCATCAAGGCAAAGGGTGGCTACTTTGAAGAATCTACAATCTAAAATACATTTTGATATATTTTGGCTACTACATGATTCCATATGCTATTTCATAGTTTAATGTCTTCACTATTATTCTACAATGTAGAAAATAGTAAAAATAAAGAAAAACCCTTGAATGAGTAGGCGTGTCCAAACCTTTGATTGGTACTGTATATATTTTTGTTTTACCAATCACAATATTATATTATACCGCCCCTAACGCCCTATTGAACGGGCTGCCACTGTGATGAACTGAGGAACCCATTTGCACAAGTTTGCATTAAAAGTTACATTTCCATCTTAAAAGAATGTGTCACCAAAGTAAACCTTGACAGAGAGCAGAGCAGAGAAAATCAACAGGAGAAGTAAGAGGCACAAAACTAAAGTCGAACTGCAGAAAGAGACATCATATCTCATCATGATATGACACTGAGAAGCTGAGAAGAATTATGCCCATTGCCAAGCAAGCCCATTGCCTAAGCAAGCCCTCCACCAAAGCTCTGTCCAGCTGACAGGATACCCTGAAGGACAGCTACCCTAGCTTCCCCAGTTCTTACCTCGTAACTGGAAACTCCACAGTTGAAGGCCAACCAACGCACAGCTTCAACGGGACTTAAATGTTATATACTCGCTTTGGAAAGACCTGTCCAGTCTATCTTTACAGTAAGAAGATTAAAATGTTTTTGGAAACTATCTGACCAATGCATGATGAAGGCAAATCTGGATATTGTTGATGTAATGTTAGTATTTGTGTTATGCACAGTAAAGTTATAGGACATTGAAGACACAAAATTGAAAAAAAGTGTTCATTTGAAGTACAATCACAAGGCACCAAGGGCATAATTAATGTCATAAAGTACATATCTCATATACATGGACACATTTGCATACGCAATCATATCTTTACACATCCAATAAAAATAGAAGATGGAATTGAAACATAGATTTACACCTGAACATAGGAACGGCTCTAGGAAGAGTCTTAGGGGTTCCAAACTTCTTCCCTTTAAGAATGATGGAAGCCACTGTGATCTTGGGGACCTTCAATGCTGCTGGTACCCTTCCTCAGATCTGTGCCTCAACACAATCTTGATCAATGCAAACAGGATGCACCTGAGCTCATTTTCAAGTCTGAAAGCAAAGCCTTATGTAAATACTTAGGTAAATAAGGTATTTCTGTTTTCATTTTTAATAAATTTGCAAACATTTAATAAAACCTGTTTTCACTTTGTCATCATGGGATATTGTGTGTAGACTGATGAGGAAAAATGAATTGAATCCATTTTAGAATAATTTGGAAAAAGTAAATGGGTCTAAATACTTTCCAAATGCACTGTAAGTTTTGAGGTAGTCTGACCCACTGGGCTCAAAGAAAAATAGCGGCAAACAATATTTCAACAACTTTTGTATAATATAAAACTTTGAATATGGTAACTGCAGTGTTTCCCCTATATTCATGCCATCGCTGCAAAAAATATGTAATTATATTTTTTAATATGAAAAGTCGTTAGCTCAATGAATGGAATGCTATGAGAATAGCTAGCATGTCATTGTGCTAACGCTAGTAGCAATGCACCCCCCACCCCCCGCTATCCTTGCCACCTCTATTCAAAAGGATACTGAACTGTATATTTTTTCATGACAGGATTAGGCTATTGTGCAACTGATCTAATAGTCACAAAATACCTTGTGAAGACTTACAGAAAATGTTTGACCATTGCCAACAAAGGGTATATAACAAAGTATTGAGAAACTTTTGTTATTGACCAACTACGTATTTTCCACCATAATTTGCAAATAAATTCATTAAAAATCCTACAATGTGATTTTCTGGATTTTGTTTTCTCATTTTGTCTGTCATAGTTGAAGTGTACCTATGATGAAAATTACAGGCCTCTCTCATCTTTTTAAGTACTTGCAAAATTGGTGGCTGACTAAATACTTTTTTGCGCCACTGTATTTTGCCCCCCCCACACCAATATCAAAACAAACTCTGAACCAATGACATTAATTTGGGGACAGGTCGAAAAGCATTAAACATGCATGGCAATTTAGCTAGTTAGCTTGCTAGCTAACGTTAATTTGTCCTATTTAGCTAGCTTGCTGTTGCTAGCTAATTTGTCCTGGGATATAAACATTGAGTTGTTATTTTACCTGAAATGCACAAGGACCTCTACTCCGACAATTTATCCACACAAAAAACGGCCAACCGAGTCGTTTCTAGTCATCGCTCCTCCTTCCAGGCTTTTTCATCTTTGAACTTATATGGTGATCGCATCTAAACTTTCATAGTATTACCACGACAACCGGCAACAAAGTTAATCTTTCAATCACCCACGTGGGTATAACCAATGAGGAAATGGCACGTGGCTACCTGCTTCTATAAACCAATGAGGAGAATGGAGAGGAAGGACTTTCAGCGCGATCTGCGTCAGAAATAGGAATGACTTCCATTTTAGCCCTTGGCAGATGCGTGCGAGCAGTGTGGGTGCAATAATTGAATAACATGGATTTCTAAATGTATTTTGCAACGCTCGCGCACACGACGTGTCCGGTCAGCATGTAAGCATACAGCTTAAACAACACTCAAGTGGTTTAAGGGGAAACATTTAAATGTATTGGAATGGCCGAGTCAAAGCCCAGACCTCAATCTAATTGACTTAAAGATTGCTGTACAGCAGCGGAACCCATCCAACTTGAAGGAACTGGAGCAGTTTTGCCTTGAAGATTGGGTAAAAATTCCAGTGGCTAGATGTGCCAAGCTTATAGAGACATACCCCAAGATACTTGCAGCTGAAATTGCTGCAAAAGGTGGCTCTACAAAGTATTGACTTCAAGGGGGTTATGCATAGTTATGCATGCTCAAGTTTTCTGTGTTTTTGTCTTATTTCATGTTGGTTTCACGATTAAAAAATATTGGTAGGCATGTTGTGTAACTCAAATGATACAAACCCCCCAAGAATCCATTTTAATTTCAGGTTGCAAGGCAACAAAATAGGAAAAATGCCAAGAGGGGTGAATACTTTCACAAGCCACTGTAAATGTTTCTAATAATCAGGGATAATTTTGACTGGAATGGCCAGCCTTCCTAAAACAATGTGAAAAGAACCATAGGAACCATCTTGCTTCTGTTTCTTGTTCTTTTGGGAAGACTTTCCCTTTACCTTGGAGTAGTTTGAGTAGGTCCAGCACATTAGACTGGTGCTGGGTTTTCTTCCTCTGTGGGGATCTCTTGGAACGAGTTGTTTTGACTTTACTCTTCGTGGTTAACTTTGAACGCTTCAAGGAAGAGCTGGTTTTGGTGGTTGCCAACGTGGTGGTGAGAACTTTCTTAGAGTAACTTGTTTTGGCTTTTGACACTTCCTGGACTTTGTGGGACAGTGGGGCCAACTGGTATGTGTCTGGAGCACTGGTTTTCCCATAACCTTTGTTTGAGTGGGATGTTTCTCTGACAACTGTTTCTGTGATTTTAACATTGGGTTGAATCTTTGAATCAGGTACAACTAATCTGAAAGCACTGTCTTTTTTATAACTGCTTCTAGAACGAGAAGCATCCTCTTCCTTTTTATCAGCTTGATTACGTGACTTGGTTGACGTAGGATTTCTTGACACCAGTGTTGGAGGCTTACGTTTATGGGAGGGTGGTGCCAGCTGATACTTAATGGCAGCCAGGTCTACTTTAGCTTGCCTTGGTTTTGATTGACTTGTCTGTGTTGAGCGCTTATTAGCTGTCACGGGAATCTTCTTGGCCATCGTAGTCTTTGTTTCAGACTTATGTTAATGGTTTAGGCTTTGTAGTTTGTCTTTTTGTGAATGTTTGGGACGTGGACTTTGTGGTGACAGTTGGTTTGTGCTTTCTATTCCTCTGAGAGGTTGTTGTGGCTTTGTTAGCAGGGAGATGGGACATTGGTACAATTTTGGGGACTGTGGCTCTAGTTTGTGACCTGGTGATTGTTGATTGAGTCCTGACAGTGGGTCTCAGTGTTTTCATGGTTGTTAATTGAGAAGTCCGGTGGGTTGAGTTGTGGTAACCCCTGGCACTAAGACTGTAGAGATTAGTGGCAGTGCCTTCACCTCTTTAGCAGACCGTGAGGTGTGTCTGAAGCGTTTCACCTTGTTCATCTCCTGAGCCAGGGCAGTAAGCCCATCTATCACGATCTCCAGACGACCCTCCAGCCTTCTCAGACAAGTGTCCATGTCTATGTAGCTACTTTCCAGCTCGCCCACCCTCTCTTTCTTCTCAAGGGCAGACTCTGACTGCAGGGCCAGGAGTGTCTCCAGCTCAGCTGAATGCTGAGATTGCTCTGCTGGCCCCTCATGGCCTGGATGCCCTCCCTGATGTCCAGGGTGTTGCTCTCCAACATGCTGAGGTGCTGGTTGAAGCGGTTCATGTGGAGCCTCATTAAGAACTGGAAGCTGTGCTCTCTGACCTCAGGGCTGGGTGTGTTCAGTGATGGGACCCTGGGTGCAGTTCTATTCAGGTGGACTCGAGCCATGTCGTCCACAGGGGGGATTGTGGTTGGACGAGTAGGAGTGGTTGGGCGAGTGGGAGCAGGTGGGCGAGTGGAAAGGCGAGTAGGGATGCTAGGGCGAGTGGGGATGGTAGGGCGAGTGGGTTGGGTACGGTGGCTGGTAGTGGACAGTAGGGTCCGTGTGGGGATGTTTGATGACCACGTTGTGGGGATGTTTGATGGCCACCGTGTGGGGATGTATGGCCTTTGGCTATAATTTGTGTCTTCCTCATCTGGCTGTGGGCTGCCGCTGTAGTCTATGACCTCCTCCTCCTTCTCCTCATTTGGCTCTGGGCTGTAGTCTATGACCTCCTCCTGCTTCTCCTCAGCTGGCTCTGGGCTGTAGTCTATGACCTCCTCCTCCTTCTCCTCAGCTGGCTCTGGGCTGTAGTCTATGACCTCCTCCTCCTTCTCCTCAGCTGGCTCTGGGCTGTAGTCTATGACCTCCTCCTCCTTCTCCTCAGCTGGCTCTGGGCTGTAGTCTATGACCTCCTCCTCCTTCTCCTCAGCTGGCTCTGGGCTGTAGTCTATGACCTCCTCCTCCTTCTCCTCATTTGGCTCTGGGCTGTAGTCTATGACCTCCTCCTCCTTCTCCTCATTTGGCTCTGGGCTGTAGTCTATGACCTCCTCCTCCTTCTCCTCAGCTGGCTCTGGGCTGTAGTCTATGACCTCCTCCTCCTTCTCCTCAGCTGGCTCTGGGCTGTAGTCTATGACCTCCTCCTCCTTCTCCTCAGCTGGCTCTGGGCTGTAGTCTATGACTTCCTCCTCCTTCTCCTCAGCTGGCTCTGGGCTGTAGTCTATGACCTCCTCCTCCTTCTCCTCAGCTGGCTCTGGGCTGTAGTCTATGACCTCCTCCTCCTTCTCCTCAGCTGGCTCTGGGCTGTAGTCTATGACCTCCTCCTCCTTCTCCTCAGCTGGCTCTGGGCTGTAGTCTATGACCTCCTCCTTCTCCTCAGCTGGCTCTGGGCTGTAGTCTATGACCTCCTCCTCCTTCTCCTCAGCTGGCTCTGGGCTGTAGTCTATGACCTCCTCCTCCTTCTCCTCAGCTGGCTCTGGGCTGTAGTCTATGACCTCCTCCTCCTCAGCTGGCTCTGGGCTGTAGTCTATGACCTCCTCCTCCTTCTCCTCAGCTGGCTCTGGGCTGTAGTCTATGACCTCCCCCTCCTTCTCCTCAGCTGGCTCTGGGCTGTAGTCTATGACCTTGTAATCCTCCTTCTCTTCGACTGGCTCTGGGTTGTAGTCTATGACCTCCTCCTTCTCCTCGACTGGCTCTGGGTTGTAGTCTATGACCTCTTCCTTCTCCTCGACTGGCTCTGGGTTGTAGTCTATGACCTCCTCCTTCTCCTCGACTGGCTCTGGGCTGTAAGTCTGTGTCTTCCTTCTCCTCCTCCTCATAATACTCCTCCCCCTCCTCCTCATCTCCGCTGCCCTCTGGCACCACATGTTTCTCCAGGCTAAAGTTGAACACTGCCTCACCACACCCCGGCAGGAGGAATCCCTCATTGTCCTCTTGCAGGTACGGGTCCACACAACTGTCTTGTTTTCTTAATGATCAAAACATTCAAATCATAAATAGGGCAGGCAGGGAGGCTCAACTTATCAAAACATACCGATGTTTATTTAACCGGTCACCTCATCGTCATCTTTGCACCTCGAGTAGCAAAGATTCGTCAAACAGATGTGACATTCGAAATGCCACCTCAGAGAGAGAATATGTAAACACTGACAACATTATCCCACAGCTCCTAAACCTTACTAAAAGCATTAAAGCACTACTGGAGCATAAACAGAAGAGTGAAAAGGTTCTGGCAAAGTTGAATCAAAGGAGGGAACTGAAGCTGAAGCAGAGGAGAGATAGCGAAAACCAAGTTACATAAGGTTTCCTCAGGACACAACTACAAGTCCAAACATTCCTAACGAAAGACTTGATTGGCCAAAAAAAAGAAGAAGACTTTTGCAACAACAAATGCTATCGCACCTTAGTATATCACATATAATCCCATGGTACACCAGACACATTTTTTAAAACCAAAATGCCCATTGATAAATACAATGTTTGTTAGCTAAACTCAATAATCCACCACACATATTGACCTCTCAAATAGCATAAAAAGCAGTGCTACTGCAGACACCAAACCCAACACACAAAACCCTTTACTAACTAACTGGAATGGGTGGCATTGATTTGAGCTTTGCTTCCCCCATACCACTTCACTAATACATACCAATCAATCATGACTGGGTGAAAGAGGGATGCAATGGACAGACATTTTGTAAATGAAGCAAGTGGGTGCCAGTACCAGACCTATCACCTCTGCTTTGCCAAGCTCCGGCCAGCCCAGCATCCCCAAACCACTGACCCCTTAGCAGCTTGACCGTAAGGATGGACGGGATAGAGAGAGACAGAGCTGGATATGGAGAGAATCGTACCTTTCGCAGCGCCGGCCAGTGAAGCCAGGGGGACAGTTATCACAAGTGGGCTGACCATCCACATCCTTGTAGCAAGACTGAGAATACCTGCAGGAAAACAGAGTCTTCTATCAGAGACAGTATAGCCTACAGCCCATATAATATGAATGGGGTTACATTTGAGACAATAGTGTAACTGTATGACCAGTCACTGTCAGGTCAACTGTCTTTACAAACAGCAGGTTGACCCCACATAATTAAATAGGATCTCTATGAGGTTGACTAGCAGGTGAATGGACACATGTTTATCAGTAGAATAAGGATCTTCATGAGGATAAGTCTGGATCTAGAGTTCCAGAGCCATTGATCCATATAAAGGTGTAGTTCTGAGCAGCTGTAAAGCCCATGAGGAGTGAACTCACTGGTTGCTGGGGGAAGTGCCAGGGCAGGGGCAGGGCTGACAGGCCTGGGGGCCATCCGTCACAGGGTTGCCGTAGAAACCTGGCAAACAGCGCTCGCACCTTGGGCCGGCCGTGTTGTGAAGGCATTGCTAGAAAAGGAGACACACAGGCCCATGGAACAGTGAAATCCTATTATGAGCGAATGTGTGTTCTGAATCCACATCTTGAGATTTGTCAAGAAACCATTAGCGGATTCCATAGCAGACATCAAAGCCAGATGCAGCTGTAGTACTGTACTACTGACATACAGTACAGTAGGATGGTGGTGTGACTTACCAAGCACGCGCCTGTCTCCTGGTCACAGCCGCTGGCGTGGCTGTTACAGTCACACCTCTCACAGGTACCCAGGTAGAGTCCAGAGCCTGTACGGGTGTAGCCCACATCACACTCCTGTATAGAAACAGACATGGAAGGAAAGACATGGAAAAACCCCTCAGGCCATGTAGTAATAGAAATGTAGACAGTACAGTAGATTGTCTTGTTGTTCCATTACAGCATGCTCTAACAATTCAACTCTGTGTTTCTTTCCAAGATGTCTACAGTGCTATGAATCAAAGTGATGGAGCTTAACGACTAGGAGAGGTAACAGAGGAACAGCTACTGTATTGGTTGTTCTTGTGTCATCAGAATAATGTTTATGTGGTGTGTGTGTGTGTTTGTGTGTGTAAAGTACCTGGCATGATGGTCCTTTGTAGCCCTGGGGACAGGCACACTCCTCCACCTCAAGGGCATGTTCGTTGCCTGTGGAGCGTGGAACTGCAATGTCCATTTGGATGTCTGAAAGACTGAACAACAGACAACAACGCAGGTGAGATAATAACAACAACAACATCAGCCACATGGTCTTTCTAGTAAGTGTCCTAAATTATTCTTTAGAATCTTCATTATGTGGAAAACTACAGCTGATTTGAGGTACGACTCAATATGTCTTCCTTCTCCTACCTACACTAGAGTTGAATAGAAGTAGATCTCAATAGTACAGGTAGTCTGGTCCTCTCTTACCTGGTCTCAGCCATGTTGTCAGCGTAGGTGGCTCTGATCATGAATACAGTAGTATCAGCCAAGGCCATGAGGAGGTGCTCACGAGTACAGGGCTGTCCATCAGCACGCCTCCATGCAGACTGGTAGGAGAAAAAACAGGGAGAGACAGAGAAGTGTAAAGGTCTGCATAGGCAAACTCAGGATTAGAGCTGGGATTATATTCAAGAATAGGATTGGGATTAGCGATGGAGTTAATGGTAATCTAATTACGTATTCTAAACAAAATCATCCACAAAGACAACCTGTTATTACATCTTAATGAAAACAAACAGTTTATTTTAAACACGCATACACACACGAACACAAACAATGACACACACCTCTCTGAAGGTGACAGTGACGGTGGTAGGTGCGCGGGGGAGGGGCTTTGTCTGGGAGAAGTGTTCCAGGAAGATGCTGTTGCCTTGGAGAACCACATCCGGCTGTCCGTCAATCACCAGGGAGCGTTGCCGCGGCTCATAGCGCACAGTGTATCGCAGCTCTCCGCCATAGGCTGTCACCTGGCAACAACATGTCAGATGTCAGAGACAGAGGTTCTAGTTCTAGAACAACCCACCTCTTAACTCCACTCGATGGTGGAAAGGTATTTCATCCTATAAGGCTAGCTGGGTCATGGATCATCAAGTAGAGAGCTTCTCTTGGTTTAGGGAGCTATGTAAAGCCTTTATAGTTTTCACATGTTGAGAGAGCATGTGGACGGTGAAATTCAGCCTGACCACATTTACTTCACACCTCAAGTCAAAATACGGTGGATGATAGTTTCTCCTGTCCCTATGGTCTAGTGGAGAAACAAAGTGTCATAAAGACCACCACTCATCTCCCCCACCCTCTCCCCTTGTCCCCTCCCCTCTCCACTTGTCTCCCCCATCACCCTTCTAGAGTCTGTCTCCCCCATCACCCTTCTAGAGTCTGTCTCCCTCCTCTCCCCTAGTCCTCTCTCATCCCCCTCTAACCCATGTCTCCCTCCTCTCCCCTAGTCTCCTCTCTTCCCCCTCTAACCCATGTCTCCCTCCTCTCCCCTAGTCTCCTCTCTTCCCCCTCTAACCCATGTCTCCCTCCTCTCCCCTAGTCCCCTCTCTTCCCCCTCTAACCCATGTCTCCCTCCTCTCCCCTAGTCCCCTCTCTTCCCCCTCTAACCGCTGTCTCCCTCCTCTCCCCTAGTCCCCTCTCTTCCCCCTCTAACCCATGTCTCCCTCCTCTCCCCTAGTCCCCTCTCTTCCCCCTCTAACCTCTGTCTCCATCCTCCCCTAGACTCCTCTCTTCCCCCTCTAACCGCTGTCTACTCCTCTCCCCTAGTCCCCTCTCTTCCCCCTGTAACCCATGTCTCCCTCCTCTCCCCTAGTCCCCTCTCTTCCCTCTATAACCCATGTCTCCCTCCTCTCCCCTAGTCCCCTCTCTTCCCTCTATAACCCATGTCTCCCTCCTCTCCCCTAGTCCCCTCTCTTCCCTCTATAACCCATGTCTCCCTCCTCTCCCCTAGTCCCCTCTCTTCCCCCTCTAACCCATGTCTCCCTCCTCTCCCCTAGTCCCCTCTCTTCCCCCTCTAACCCATGTCTCCCTCCTCTCCCCTAGTCCCCTCTCTTCCCCCTCTAACCGCTGTCTTCCTCCTCTCCCCTAGTCCCCTCTCTTCCCCCTCTAACCGCTGTCTTCCTCCTCTCCCCTAGTCCCCTCTCTTCCCCCTCTAACCGCTGTCTTCCTCCTCTCCCCTAGTCCCCTCTCTTCCCCCTCTAACCCCTGTCTTCCTCCTCTCCCCTAGTCCCCTAGTCCTCTCTCTCCTTCCTCTCCCTCTGTCTCCCCCTCTCACCTTGTCTCCTCTGAAGCTGTCTGGTAGGACCCAGTAATAGACGTCCTTGGGGATGTCAGAGAAGGAGCGGTATGCCACCTCTGAGGAGCCCTTCTGGGTGATACCGTCTGTGATAGTCCTGGAGTTAGCACTGTTGGAGAGGGAGAACAGCTGCCCATTCACACCGCCACGGACCTGGGGGATACAAACACACACACTCTAGATACAACATCTTTGTATCTTCTCTGTCCTCAAGAATCCAAGCGAAAAGGGCTCAAGTGCACTTAAGCCAGACTCAATGCACTGCTGTGGATTAGGATGTGCTTGACAATCCCTTGCATTTTGTGATGTCTTAAGTGCCCTATAGAGGTAGTGTGTGTTGGCTGGTGTGAGTAGTATTAGTGCGGCCAGGCTACTGACCTGGTCTCGGCTCCAGGTGGAGCTGGCACACTGCTTGGTGACGCCCATACAGAAGCACTGTAGACAGCCTTCTGGGTTCTCCTCTGTCAGGTGGAAGGCACCGCTCTTACACTCGTCACACTGCGACCCCACCACATTGGACTACAACACACACATATACCAGACACACAGCTTGTCATGCATCTGACTCACTGACTGACTGGCTGGCTCATCATAAAAGATGATCGTATTATAATTGCAGTAAAACCTACACAGGTCCAAGTAATTCTGAATGTACATGCAATTCACATGTTCCCCGCAAACTGTCATTAACAAATAACACAGGTATCAGACACATTCCTCACTCGCTAGATGCACAACTAAAGGGGAATTGCACTCAAAACTAAGGGAATTGCACTCAAAAATCGATTTGTTCGTTTTCTTCCAGACCTTCTGATGTAATTTAAGCATTGACATGGACTCAGAACATCCAATTTCGTTGTTTTCTTGACGAACAATTGTAATTTTGAAAAACTACAAAAATCGAGAACCATGAAAAATTAAACTGAGAAAATGTAACATGGGAAAATGTAAAACAGAATTTTGGAAACGAATCACAGATCTTTTTGGGGCCCCCTTTGAGTTTATGAACCATTATTTGACCAGGTCTATTGACCACTACCAGTGGTGTAAAGTACTTAAGTAAAAATAGTTTAAAGTAGTCGTTTTTTGGGTACCTTTCCTTTACTATTTATATTTTTGACATCTTATCATTTTACTTCACTACATTCGTAAAGAAAATGGTGTACTTCTTACTCCATACATTTGACCTGACACCCAAAAGTACTCGCTACATTTTGAATGCTTCGCAGGCCAGGATAATGGTCTAATTCACAGACTTATCAAGATAACATCCCTGGTCATCCCTACTGCCTCTGGTCTGTTGGAGGATGCCCCTGGCTATCCTTAAATAAAGAAAAAAACACAAGAAAATGGTGCTGTATGGTTTGCTTGATTTCTACTTTTACTTTTGATACTTAAGTATATTTTAGCAATTACATTTACTTTGATACTGAAGTACATTTAAAAAGAAAATACTTTTAGACTTTTTACTTTTACTACTTTTACTTTTAGACTTTTACTGGGTGACTTTCACTTTTACTTGAGTCATTTTCTATTAAAGTATCTTTACTTTTACTCAAGTATGACAATTGGGTACTTTTTCCACCACTGTGCACTACTTTCTCTTGTACACGAAGGACCCGTGGAAGAGTTGCAAGGGAGAGGAGAAGAGAAGAATGTGGCGATTTAAAAGCTAGAAAGAAATGTGTAGCTCATGACACGGTTCATTTTTTAAAAGTGGCTCTCATGTTAGAAAAGGTTGGAGACCACTGGGCGAGACAATGGAGTTAAACTGTTGGTGATTGAGAGTGTAACTCCTAAATCTAATCTAAAGCCCTACTCATAACTTTGGTCGTAAGATTGAAGTACAATAAGCCAAAGCAGCGTAGTGTGTTACCTTGCAGGCGCATGGTCTGCTGTTGGAGTTCACTGTTCCTCTGCTATCACACTTTGAGTTTGCTGAAGGAGGGAGGGAGTGGAGAAAGGGGGAGAGAGAGGGAGGGAGTAGAGATGAATCAGTACCTGGGAGTGCTCCACCAACTCCAACCCCTCCACATACCAGGGTGATGATGACACCCCCCTCAGCAGGTATGACTGATGTTAATAATTACACTGGGTCAAGACAGAGGCTCTTAAAGGTAAAGTAGGAAATAAAGCATGGCATGCACTAGAGATAAAAAACAGTCATATACTGTACACATGGCTCTGGGTAACACAATACAAATAAAGCATTTTCCTGGCACTTTCAAGCCTAAAAACAATGTCCATCCCAATACTGATGTAAAACAGAACACTCACTGTTTGGAAAACATTTGCCATTAGGCTGTAGTGGGTTACCCTGGTACCCAGGTGCACACCTATGAAGAAAAAAATACCCACAAACATCTTAATCTTCTATAACTATCCTTTATAACTGACTATTCCATATACAGTAAAGCTGTCATTGATTTAAAGACCATGCACACGTAAAGGGGTGTGATGTCATTTGTGATGTCACTTCCTTACTTTTCACAGCGGCGGCCGGTGTAGCCTGGTTTGCAGGCGTCGCACGTGGCCTGGGAGTCATGGTCCAGGAAGCAGGTGTCAGAGAACCTGGGAGACACAAACAAATCACAGGAGTAGACTGTTAGCTACAGTAATATGTACATTAGCTGCCGGTTAATGGGTAGCAACATAGGTCACAAGGTGACAACACCAGCAATGAATGAATAAGCCCAGTGTTCTTCTGGAAAGTCCACTGAATCCGCACAACAGGGACGTCAACCTGCTCTTTCCATCCATGTCTGTCACTCAGGGTGTGTGTGTGTGTGTGTGTGTGTGTGTGTGTGTGTGTGTGTGTGTGTGTGTGTGTGTGTGTGTGTGTGTGTGTGTGTGTGTGTGTGTGGTGACCCCTCACCGGCGGGACGTCTCGGTGTATGGGCATGGACAGGGCTTGCAGTCATCGGGGCGACCTCGTCTGGGGTCACCGAAGTAGCCTGGTCTGCACTTGTCACACTGAGGACCTTCAGTGTTGTGCTGGCAGCTCTGAGGAAGGGAGAGGAACATAGTTCAGTTACTGCCTCTATATTATGGACACTTGTCCATACATTACTTACAGAGCGGCTGAATTGACCAATTCTGCATGTTTTTCTGCTGCTCATAAAGAAAACGGAGATTTGTCTTAAGAGTGTTGTTCGATAAGGGTGTGTTATAATCGCTTTATTGTTCCCTGGCAGTTACTGTTGTTTGTCCCTCTTGAATCATCGTAGCAACAACATAGCCACTACCACTTCCTCAAAATATAATTAATTTAAGATAAATAAAATAATCTGTAATTAATTTTGACGTTTTTGCAGAGGAGGTCTTAGTCGTACAATTTTACATCTAGCTATGGTGTTTGGTGCAGTATTTCTCAAGTAAAATAAATTGCATGAAAAAGTGCTAGCAGCGCCCAGGACTGATTTCTGAGACCATTTCATCATCAGCAAGCTGTCAAACTATGGTAAATAAATACATTTTAATTTGGCTCAAAACAGTTGCAGACTGGAGGGATCACTATCAATCACATCAGCAAGAGGTGGGCAGCTCTGTGTCATTGTCTGGAGATTTGCTGCTATGATTGGATAGAGCGCATCAGCACAGCTGTTTATCCGTGCATGATAATTCTTCCTATGCGTTACCATCCCGTGGTAAGTGGGAAAGTGGGCATGACTGTAATCCAAACCCAACCTGTTATGTAAGTCGTGAGGACCTCACAAATCTCACAACTCAGTTTAGTCAAATATTTACAAAAAATTATCCTACTTGCATTTTTTACCGCACATTTTGAAATAATTTTTGTACACATTCTCAACACTTAGAACAGATTTGTTTACAGCTAAAATACATTGAGGCTAATACAACTTTATAATAGTATAATAATAACATTACGTTGTAAGGAGTTCTCACCAGACAGTGTCCACTAATGGGGTCACAGGCGCTGGCGTGTCCATTACAGTTACATCCAGCACAGGATCCCAGGAAGTTCCCCCCAGACACACGCTCAAAGCCAGTGGAGCACTGTTCACAGGACAGTCCTGAGTAGCCAGGGGGACACCTGGGTGAGACAGACAAACACCATAAGAGCCATTACAACTGAAACTCTCCTACATTTCAAACACAATACAATGCAATGCAACTTTATTTACAATATATCTACAGCTACAGGGACAAAAAATGTATGTCACAAAAACCGGTACCACGGTTTAAGTAATTTTCTTAGTGCCTGCAACTCTATGGGGCGATAAGAAACTACATCCAATCCAAATCCCAACGTCAGCTGAAGTCAATCTATGGGATCTCACCTGCACTCCTCCACTTCCTTGGCGTTGCCCTGGATGTTGTACTCCACGGTGGTGGTGTCCATGACGATGTCGCTGAGCGCCACGCTCACCATGTGGTTGTCGTAGACGGTGCGGATGCTGATGGTCTCAAGGCTGGCCAGGGTCATCATCAGGTCCTCACGGGACACCTGGCGTCCAGACGAGTGCTGCCAGTTCTCCTACAACAACACATACCAACCATGTAAGGTCAGACACTCAACCTATGCATGTTAGTCCTAGACAAGTACCCTTTAGCCACTGATCATATACTTTACATTAAAGGCCTAGATGGCTTCATCTTTACAATTGATCATATACAAAATGCCCAGACTAGTACATCTCAGCCACTGACCCCATATAGGCTATGTAAGACCAACAAAAGGGTTCCAAAGGGGTTCTTCGGCTGTCCCCAC
This sequence comes from Oncorhynchus mykiss, assembly GCF_013265735.2. Taxonomy (NCBI): domain Eukaryota; kingdom Metazoa; phylum Chordata; class Actinopteri; order Salmoniformes; family Salmonidae; genus Oncorhynchus; species Oncorhynchus mykiss. The sequence continues at coordinate 61,814,823 of NC_048573.1, forward strand.
AGGGTAACTCTTTTTGGTTCCAGGTAGAACCCTTTTTGATTCCAGGTAGAACCTTTTTGGGTTCCACGTAGAATCCCCTTTAAAACTTCTTAGGGATAGGGGGCAGTATTTTCACGTCCAGATGAAAAGCGTGCCCAAAGTAAACTGCATGCTACTCAGGCCCAGAAGCTAGGATATGCATATAACTGGTAGATTTGGAAACAAAAGGAAAACACTCTAAAGTTTCTAAAACTGTTAAAATAATGTCTGTGGGTATAACAGAACTGATTTGGCAGGCAAAACGCAGAGGACAAACCATCCAGGGGGAAAGAAAATTGAGGTCATAGTATTTCCCAATGGTTTTCTATGGGATACCCTATTTAATAGGAACCTGGTTGCAGTTCATATGGCTTCCACTAGATGTCAACAGTCTTTAGAAATTGTTCAATGTTTTTCTTTTGAGAAATTAAGAAGTATGGCTGTTCTTTGTAAGTGTCACTCCAGGTGGATGCTACTGTTTGGTGTGCGTGAACTGGAACGCGCTTCACGTTGTTTTTATCCGGTATTGGAAACAGTTTATCCCGTCTTATATTTTATCGACTATTTACGTTTTAGGATACCTGAGGTTGGATTAGGAACGTTGTTTGAAATGTTTGGACCAAGTTAACAGGTAACTTATTAGGTTATTTGTAGTCATGTTGGGTGAGTTGGAACCGGTGTATTTCTGAATCAAACGCACCAAATAAATAGACTTTTTGGGGATATAAAGAAGGAATTTATCGAACAAAACGACCATTCATTGTGTCACTGAGACATTTGGGATTGTAAAAAGAAGAAGATCTTCAAAGGTAAGCATTTATTATATCGTTATTTCTGACTTTTGTGTAGCCACCTGCCTGGTTGAAAATAATTTTCATGTGCTTGTATGCGGGGCGCTGTCCTCAGATAATCGCATGGTCTGCTTTCACCGTAAAGCCTTTTTGAAATATGACACTGCGGCTGGATTAACAAGAAGTTAAGCTTTATTTTGATGAATCTTGAATATTGATATTTCTGTAGTTTGAATTTGGCGCTCTGCAATTTCACTGGATGTTGTCAAATCGATCCCGCTAAAGGTATTGGCGCGCGAAGCGATCACTAACAGGTTACATAGGTTTTTGAAGGGTTCTCCTATGGGGACAGCTGAAGAAACCTTTAAGGTTCTAGATAGCACATTTTTTTCAAAGAGTGTAGAGACGGGTGCATTGTTTTACAAAAAAATAAAGAAGAGGGCCAGGAAGGAAACAAAGTGAGGTAGATATGTTGTTTGTAGTTGAAAGATGGACTGAGACCCACCTCAGTGAATTTTATCTCCTTCTTGTTGACCACCCTGGAGGGGGTGGGGTTGCCCCTGCGGTAGACCAGTCTCTGACCATTCCCGGTCAGAATCACATCTGGTTTCTCCTCAGGCTCAGTCTCCCCGCGGGCCAGAGTGTAACGCACCTTGTACTTCAGTGAGCCTCCATAGGAGTCAATCTAAATATACATACAGTCTCTGTATTAACAACACTGTTATATACTGTATATCTGGCAAAGCTCTGACTAAGGCAGTGAGGCTGAAACTGATTATGGTCAAAAGCAGTGTGGAGTAGCTTCTTTCCTTTGAATATGACTTCAACATCCCTTTCTGACGCAACACTCAGACGTGCAAGTCAATTTCATTTATAATTCATATAACTTCAAATAGGAGTTATCTTGCTAGTATAAGCTAATTTCAACATGGTGTCACATTGAGCAATTGGAGAAACGGAGAGCAGGAGAGATGCTGTACCTTGTTGCCCAGAAACTGGCGGGGAAGCGTCCAATAGGAGTCCAGGATGAGGAAGCGTCGTGATAGGTCGACCAGCTGGAACTCCTCCTCCTCAGGGTTTATGAGGAGCTGAGTGGAGGAGAGAGGAGGGGTGCCTGGTCTAGAAGGGTACGTCACGTTCACTCCTAGAGATAGGGAAGAAGGCAGGGTGTTATGGAGGGAGATAAGGAGAGAGACATATGAAGTAAGAGAGAGTTTTATCATATCAGTAATCACATTCATATTATGCATGCATAAAAAATTTTTAAAAAAGCGTAAAAAGTTTTTTAAAGTTCAGTTCAATCAATTGTTGGCGCGGCAGGTAGCCTAGCGGTTAGAGCGTTGGACTAGTAACCGAAAGGTTGCAAGATCGTATCCCAGAGCTGACAAGGTGAAAATCTGTCGTTCTGCCCCTGAAGAAGGCAGTTAACCCACTGTTCCTAGGCCATAATTGAAAATAAGAATTTGTTCTTAACTGACTTGCCTAGTTAGATAAAGGTAAAAACTTTTTTACAGATGTCTTGACGTTTTCACAAAATATTTAGGAACGTAAAATTCCATCAACTTTGTCATGTGTATTTATTTCATACAGGCATTTGTATTTAGTGCGGTCCAGGTACCTTTGAAGTCGTCCTCGTCAGTGAAGCGCAGGTTGATCTGGTTGCGGTAGCGGCCGGTGGTTCCACAGTTCTTGGTGATGCCGAAGCAGAAGCAGGAGATACAACGTCCCTCCACACTGAAGTGACCGTCTGGACAGTTTCCTGGTGACGATGACAGAGAGGATGACAAAACTGGACGAAAGGACAGCACGGTGCAAATAGGCAACATAGAAGAGACAGACATATAACAGGCAAAAAGGTGCAGACAGACATGAACCATTTTAGGAAATTCATATATTCACGTTATGTTCTTATACAAAATAATGTAACGAAATAGCCTTTAAAATGATCTAGCTGATCCCAGAGGTGAGTAGTATACAAACACTGTACCTGATTCCCACTTTAGGGCCAACCCGAATATTACCATACTTTCTAGCATGCTTACAGCAGATATGGTGGAACCATGCATAACCAGGCCAGCTCAGTCCAGTTTTGCTTGTTTTGGCCTTATATGGGGAATCAGCCTATCCAGTACATACCTGGTTTCTGTGTGAGGCTGAGCACCCCGTCAGGGATACCAAACACAAGGCCTTTGGCGTTGATGGCCTCACAGGTGTACGCCCCCTGGTCCGCCTCCTTTACGTCACGGATGGTCAGGGTGCCACCCCCATTCTCACTGGTCATTGAGATCCTGGGAAGGCAGATACATTTAAAACTTGTAGTGTATTTGAGGTTTAAGAAGGCTTCTGCTGAAGTTTATAATATCCACTTTGAAATTTCCCCTTATGAAATATGTATCAACTCTTACAAAAATGTCCATGAATTACAAACCACATTCAAAAACAAATCCCAACTACCCAACCTCAATGTAAAAGGGCCGTGGTTTATTTGGCTACTCAGTCTCTTTAGTGAGAAACAAAAATTATGGAAAGTCAGAAAAATAAACTATTTTCCATGGATGCACATCCCAAAAGCTCCAGTCACCACAGTGTGAATGGAACCTGAGTCACTGCACTGGTTATCTCCCCCAGCGGGATCTGGTTCCAGCGCTCTGCGCATTACGCCTCCGAGGGAGTACGATGGAGCAGCGGCGGGGTGCCAGGGATTCCTGCTTCAATTAAGCCTCTACCTGGCCACCATTCGGCCGGGTCCCTCGGACGAGGATAGCGTGAATGTCCTCATCACCTGCCTCACGGGTAGAGCCCTGGAGTGGGCCAATGCTGTTTGGAACGGGCCCGACTCAGCGAAGGGCAACTACCCGGAGTTCACCCGCCGTTTCCGGGCCGTGTTCGATCACCCTCCGGAAGGCCGAGCGGCGGGTGAGAGGTTGTTCCATCTAAGGCAGGGGACGAAGAGCGCGCAGGACTTCGCGCTGGATTTCCGGACCTTGGCCGATGGAGCAGGGTGGAATGACAGGGCCCTGATAGACCAGTACCGGTGTAGCCTGAGAGAGGACGTCCGCAGGGAGCTGGCTTGTCGGCATACAACGCTTAGCCTGGATGAACTGATAGACTTGTCGATCCAGTTAGACCATCTGCTCGCGGACGTTCTGAAGGGGTCCTGTTCGTTCCACCTCCTGACCCTCCCGCTCCTATCCCGATGGAGCTAGGAGGGGCCGCGTCCAGGGAGATCGGAGGAGGAGGCTCCTCCTGTACCAGTTGTGGCCGGAGAGGGCACACTTCCGGTCGGTGCTGGAGGAGTTCATCTAGGAGTCGAGAGGGCAGGCAGAACACTCCTCGGTCACCCCAGGTGAGTAAGCACCACACTCTCCCAGAGTTTCCTGTTGGTCACATGTTTGTATTAATTTGTTTCCTCAAATTTTTTCCCTCTCTCCAGCATAAGGCGCTAGTAGATTCAGGCACAGCTGGGAACTTTATAGATCGCGGACTCGCTCAGAGGTTGAGGATTCCGTTAGTAAAAGTAGACCCCCCTTTTCCCGTGCACTCTTTAGATAGTCGACCATTAGGGTCAGGGCTGGTCAGGGAAGCCACAATTCCTTTGGAGATGATTACGCAGGGGAATCATAAGGAGCGAATTAGTCTGTTCCGTATCGATTCACCTGTGTTTCCGGTGGTGCTGGGGATTCCCTGGCTGGCTATTCACAATCCGACTATTTCGTGGAAACAGGGAACTCTCCAGGGGTGGTCTGATGAGTGTTCAGGCAGGTGTGTAGGGGTTTCCATCGGTGCGACAACGGTGGAGAGTCCAGACCAGGTTTCCACCGTGCGCATTCCCGCTGAGTATGCCGATTTGGCTATCGCTTTCAGTAAAAAGAAAGCGACCCAATTACCACCCCATCGACAGGGGGATTGTGTGATAAACCTCCAGGTAAACGCTGCACTTCCCAGGAGTCATGTGTATCCTTTATCCCAGGAGGAGACGTTGGCTATGGAAACATATATCACCGAGGCTCTGGGACAGGGATATATTCGGCCCTCCATGTCACCCGTATCCTCGAGTTTCTTTTTTGTGAAGAAAAAGGATGGTGGTTTGCGTCCGTGTATTGATTATCGAGGTCTAAATTCCATCACGGTTTTAGTTACCCACTACCTCTCATTGCTACGGCAGTGCAGTCATTTCACGGAGCGCAGTTCTTCACGAAACTAGACCTCAGGAGTGCGTATAATCTGGTGCGTATTCGGGGGGAGATGAGTGGAAAACTACATTTAGCACTACATCTGGCCATTATGAGTACCTCGTCATGCCATACGGGTTAAAGAATGCTCCAGCTATCTTTCAATCTTTTGTGGATGAGATTCTCAGAGACCTGCACGGACAGGGTGTGATAGTGTGTATTGACGATAGTTTGATCTACTCCGCTACACGCACAGCGCATGTGTCTTTGGTGCGCAAGGTTCTTGGACGACTGCTGGAGCATGACCTGTATGTGAAGGCGGAGAAATGTGAGTTTTCCAAACAAGCCGTTTCCTTCCTGGGTTATCGCATTTCCAGCTCGGGGGTGGTAATGGAGGGTGACCGCGTCAAGGCTGTGCGTAATTGGCCGACTCCAACCACGGTAAAGGAGGTGCAGCGGTTCTTAGGGTTTGCCAATTACTACCGGAGGTTTATCCGGGGTTTTGGTCAAGTAGCAGCTCCTATCACATCACTGCTGAAGGGGGGGCCGGTGCGTTTGCAGTGGTCAGCAGAGGCGGACAGAGCTTTCCGTAGGTTGAAGGCGCTGTTCACTGAGGCGCCGGTGTTGGCGCATCCGGACCCTTCATTGGCGTTCATAGTAGAGGTGGACGCATCCGAAGCTGGGGTTGGAGCGGTACTCTCACAGCGCTCGGGTGTGCCACCGAAGCTCCGCCTCTGTGCTTTTTTTCTCGAAGAAGCTCGGGCCAGCGGAGCGGAATTATGATGTGGGGGACAGGGAGTTGTTGGCTATGGTTAAGGCCCTGAAGGTGTGGAGACACTGGCTTGAGGGGGCTAAGCACTCTTTCCTTATCTGGACTGACCACCGTAACCTGGAGTATATCCGATCAGCTAGGAGACTGAATCCTCGTCAGGCAAGATGGGCCATGTATTTCACCAGATTTCGTTTTACTATCTCGTATCGACCAGGTTCCCTCAACACTAAGGCCGACGCGCTGTCCCAACTCTATGACAGTGAGGACCGGTCCATCGATCCTACTCCCATCATTCCGGCGGCTAAGCTGGTGGCACCAGTAGTATGGGAGGTGGACGCGGACATCGAGCGGGCACTAAGGGAGGAACCTGCGCCTCCACAATGTCCGGAGGGTCGTAGGTACGTGCCGCTCGCTGTTCGTGATCAATTGATTCGATGGGCTCATAGTCTACCCTCGTCGGGTCACCCAGGTATTTCTAGGACAGTGCAAAGTCTTAGGAGGAAGTACTGGTGGCCCACCTTGGTGAGGGATGTACGATTCTATGTCTCCTCCTGTTCGGTGTGCGCCCAGAGTAAGGCTCCTAGGCACATGCCACGAGGGAAATTACAACCCCTCCCCGTTCCACAACGGCCGTGGACCCATCTATCGGTGGATTTTCTTACTGACCTTCCCCCCTCTCAGGGGAACACTACGATCCTGGTCGTTGTGGATCGGTTCTCTAAGTCCTGCCGTCTTATTCCATTGCCCGGTCTCCCTACGGCCCTGCCGACTGCGGAAGCCCTTTTCACCCATGTCTTCCGGCATTACGGGGTGCCCGAGGATATAGTTTCTGATCGGGGTCCCCAGTTTACCTCCCGTGTGTGGGCATTTATGGAACGTCTGGGGGTCTCGGTCAGCCTGACCTCAGGGTATCACCCGGAGAGTAATGGGCAGGTGGAGAGAGTGAACCAGGAGGTGGGTAGGTTTCTGCGGTCGTATTGCCAGGACCGGCCAGGGGAGTGGGCGAGATACATCCCCTGGGCAGAAATGGCCCAGAACTCACTAAGCCACTCCTCTACCAACATGTCACCATTTGAGTGTGTGTTGGGGTACCAGCCGGTCCTGGCACCATGGCATCAGAGCCAGACTGAGGCTCCTGCGGTGGAGGAGTGGGTGCAGCGCTCTAAGGAGACCTGGAGGGCCGTCCAGGAGTCATTACACCAAGCGAGTGGACGGCAGAAGAAGAGCGCTGACCGTCACCGCAGTGAGGCCCCCGTGTTTGCACCAGGGGACAGGGTCTGGCTCTCGACCCGAAACCTGCCCCTCCGCTTGCCCTGCCGGAAGCTGGGCCCGCAGTGTGTAGGGCCATTTAAAGTCCTGAGAAGAATAAACAAGGTTTGTTATCGATTATTACTTCCTTCGTATTATCGTATTAACCCCTCGTTTCATGTGTCTCTTCTCAGGCCGGTGGTCGCTGGTCCCATGCAGGAAGGTGAGGTTCGGAGGTCCCTCCGCCCCCTCTAGACATCGAGGGGTCCCCGGCGTACACGATACGAGCTATTCTGAACTCGAAACGCCGGGAGAGGGGCTTGCAGTACCTCGTTGACTGGGAGGGGTACGGTCCGGTGGAGAGGTGCTTGGTCCCGGTGGGGGATATTCTGGATCCATCTATGTTGAGAGAATTCCATCGCCTCCATCCGGATCGGCCGGCGCCTCGACCCCTGGGTCATCCCCTGTTTCTTGTTTGGTTGTTAGGGTGGGGTTATTTAAGTTAGTTCAGCCTGCTTCTGTGTGTGCGGGCTTGTTCATCTGTATTTGTTAGAGTGGTTTGTGTTTTTGCATTTTCTGTTTTTTTCGCTGTCCTTTATTTTCTTCACGTGTTGTTCGCCTGATTTTTTGTTTGTGTGATTTTCTGTACATTAAAGCGTGTTTTTCCCGTATCCTTTGCTCTCTGCGCCTGACTTCACACCTATTCACTCATTTACCGTTACAAATTCACATTTCCTGTTGCTGCAGGATAATTTTCCTGCTGTAGCAAACTGGCTCAAATTAAAATCCTACATGTGTATACATTGCATACATTACATCGATGCTTCAATCAAATAAAATACAGAAGGCTGTGGTCGACTCTTCTGCAGCCAAATAGTGATGATTCACTTTTCACAGTTTTTTTATTTTTATTTATTTCACCTTTATTTAACCAGGTAGGCTAGTTGAGAACAAGTTCTCATTTGCAACTGCGACCTGGCCAAGATAAGGCATAGCAGTGTGAACAGACAACACAGAGTTACACATGGAGTAAACAATTAACAAGTCAATAACACAGTAGAAAAAAGGGGAGTCTATATATACATTGTGTGCAAAAGGCATGAGAAGGTAGGCAAATAATTACAATTATGCAGATTAACACTGGAGTGATAAATGATCAGATGGTTATGTAAAGGTAGAGATATTGGCGTGCAAAAGAGCAGAAAAATAAATAAATAAAAACAGTATGGGGATGAGGTAGGTGAAAATGGGTGGGCTATTTACCAATAGACTATGTACAGCTGCAGCGATCGGTTAGCTGCTCAGATAGCAGATGTTTGAAGTTGGTGAGGGAGATAAAAGTCTCCAACTTCAGTGATTTTTGCAATTCGTTCCAATCACAGGCAGCAGAGAACTGGAACGAAAGGCGGCCAAATGAGGTGTTGGCTTTAGGGATGATCAGTGAGATACACCTGCTGGAGCGCGTGCTACGGATGGGTGTTGCCATCGTAACCAGTGAACTGAGATAAGGCGGAGCTTTACCTAGCATGGACTTGTAGATGAGCTGGAGCCAGTGGGTCTGGCGACGAATATGTAGCGAGGGCCAGCCGATTAGAGCATACAAGTCGCAGTGGTGGGTGGTATAAGGTGCTTTAGTGACAAAACGGATGGCACTGTGATAAACTGCATCCAGTTTGCTGAGTAGAGTGTTGGAAGCAATTAACACAAGTGTCTAAAGGGCTTTCAGAGGACAAAGAATATTCTGACTCTAAATATATTTTCTGAACAGACACATTGCTATATGAACCGCCATACTCTCCTCAACTTTAAGCTTTCAGTATGGTATGTTTTAATAGTGATTGAAATAGTTAAACATGCACTATGCAGAAATCGCTCCACCATTTATTTCCTGCTTTCTAAAACTCTAATAATCCACCTAATTTCAGTTTATGTAACAAAACAAGCAAGTATAGTGTAGAGAATCATTGTACCATCTAAACCACTGTGAAATATATTTTCCAAAAATATAGTATTTTCAGCTGTTTGAAGCTGGTGTACAAAACCAAAAGTAAAACAAAACTTCAGAACGGTAAGCATCAATATAGTGCAAATAGAACAGAGCTACCGCGTCTCAGACTTGCTTGCAATGACAGATCTATAACACACATTTCTATGTGAATTTGGTCGGGCCGACATCAAAAAGTTACATATTGCAGCTTTAACTCTCCGATAGGAATATTATTTTGACGGATTATATATAACTTTACTGTATAACACAAACAGCCAATCAATGAATGCACAGTAAACTGAGTTATCTGTTATTGCACATTGCGAAAATCATTTTCCACTTAGAGATCATTAACGCAAAGCCACAAAGCAATAATTGAATAACTCAATAATTAATGACAGATGACTGGCCTGTAGATCGGATATATGACTGAGCTTAAACAGCAATGAATGAAATGCTGCATTTTGTGGGCTGACAAGATTGGATAGCGGACAAATCCTCACTCATTTCAAAATCTTCACGGTCTGTTTCCAATCAATTATACGGAAGACTCATTTTACACAATTCCCTAAATTAAACCCAGCATTTCTTTCCAGAGCTATCACTGCAAAGTTCAACAATCTTGTCCATAATGGCACCAGACAGACAGAGTTTGAAGAGAAGTCACGTGTATCATGCAACAGATGGGTTCAGCACTCCACATTAAATGTTTATTTGATGCATATCAACTTATCGAATGTTTGCCAACACACACACAGAGACATTTTCAAATGCAACTTAACATTCCATGTATTCAGGCTGGGGCCATTGGCTTAAATGCCTCACTAAGTTTATGATAAGAGGTGTTATGGGCTGAACCAGAGAAGGATGAGGACTGTACCAACTCACCTGCCACTGACAGGGATATGGCCCCAGTTGAGCCTCCAGGTGATGATGGGGGTAGGAACACCCACCGCCACACAGTTAAAGGTCACCGTCTCCCCCCGCACTGCCTGAATGGACTCCTCTGGGGGACTGGTCACCGTTGGAGGAGCTTAAAGGCAAAGTTACGAGAAAACAAAGATGAGCATCTATAAAGCCAAGTATGCAGGCACTGTGGGATGCATGATGGCACACACACATTCAAAAACAAATCCCAACTACCCAACCTCAATGTAAAAGGGCCGTGGTTTATTTGGCTACTCAGTCTCTTTAGTGAGAAACAAAAATTATGGAAAGTCAGAAAAATAAACTATTTTCCATGGATGCACATCCCAAAAGCTCCAGTCACCACAGTGTGAATGGAACCGGAGTCACTGCACTGGTTATGGTACAAAGGATGACTATACAAGACAGACACACAGAGGCTTACACAGAAAGAGGGGAAGTTGGGGGTCAGATGGGGTTTTGAGAGAGAGAGAACGTGAGAGAGAGGAGGTAGAGAAAGAAAGAGTGAGAATAGTGTATGGGTGAGAGAGAGAAAGAGAGACATACTATACATGATGTGTGAGAGAGAGAGATAAAGAGAGAAAGAGAGAGATAAAGAGAGAAAGAAAGAGAGAAAGAGAGAGAGTGATAAAGAGTGAGAGAGAGAAAGAGAGAAATAAAGCGACAGAGACCAAGATAGAGAGAGAGAGCGAGAGAGAGAGAGATAGAGAGAAATAGAGAGATAAAGAAACAGAGAGAGAGAGAGAGAGAGAGAGAGAGAGAGAGAGGGAACAGAGAGACACAGACAGATAAGGTCTGGGACTTACTGCAGCCATACTCATCAGAGCGGTCTGGACAGTCTGGCTCTTCATCACACTGATAGCTGGATGGGATGCAGGTGCGGTCACTGAGGCACACAAACTGCTCTGGGGCACACGTGTCACCTGGACCTCTGGTGGCTGGAGAACCAGAAGAGATGGAAAATCACTTTGTCATTAATCATTTTAGCATTTGTTTCCACAGAGTTCAAAAGGAGTTTGAAAAAGATGTGAATCATTCTGAAATGAACTCGTTTTGCTTCAGACCAACCAACAGGAGTGCTGACTTACGGCAGTCTGTCTCGTCTGAGTTGTCCTCGCAGTCGTTGTCTCCATCGCAGCGCCACAGCTTGAGAGCACAGCGGCCGTTCTTACATTTGAACTCATTTGGTTCACAGGGAGAGGGAGTGCCTGGAGACAGACATAGAGCCAGGATCAGTGGAGTACTTCAATCAGACACCTTGATCAGGTGTGTTTGCATTAAGCAGATGCAAAACGTTGTGTCTGATCGTGATTGTGTGTATGTGTGTATATCTGGGTTTCTGTTAGGAAATGTGGCGCCTTTCATTTTAATTTACTGGACATTTATGAAATGTACCAGATCCCTATGCATTGGTTGCGCAACCTGATTAGGGCATCCACCCACTGTGCTTAGAATGCCAGAAATGGTACATTTGATGGTAAATCACATTTAGTGTATGGTTTATATTAACAGAACATGCAACTCCGATGCAACGGCATGCGTCATTCTTTCCGAATTCTGCTGAGAAATTTGAAGATGTTAGAATACAAATGCAGCGCGTCCATATAGGGGAAGCTTTCCCTAAAGTAAACTGAATTTCCAAAATTATATAGCCTAAATAGCTTACTCCTGTCCATACATAAATACATAAAATAATTCAAAATACTGTAGGCTACTACACCAGAAAGCAAGGTGACAAAGGATAATTAGTGTAAATCACACAGCCTACAGTCGGAAGGGCCCACAATTTGGGCAGGGCGCGCTGCACATACAAAAAGATTGTTGAGTTGTGACTGTCAGTGAGATCCAGTCACATATATGGGAATATTTACAAATACAATCACGGAAAAACTGTTTGGAAAGCGAAATGATCATTGCTGTAAGTAGAAGACAATGAAAAGTCTCCAATCTGACTTTTAACTATCAAAATAACATTGGCCATATCCCCGGTGATGGTTAGTGTGCATATTCACTGTCTTTATCATTGGGTCAGTGCCACATTTGTTTGTTTTTGGACAATCATCTCCTCCTGCAGGTTAGACGGACGTCATGTTGTATTTGTGTTTCCCCTTTTCGTAGGCCCAGAGTAGGCTACCTTGTCATTTATGTCGTATTAAAAAAATATATGCTAATGTCTCCAGTCATATAAAACGGAGTAGAATTACATGAAATGTGTTTATAAAAGGCCAACATTTTTCTGTGATACAGCCTGCCTGCTCTACGCCACTACGCACTCCATTCAACAGTGTGAATACTTATTTTAACTTAATATAATACATCAATAAAATCAATTTAGCCTCAAGTAAATAATGAAACATGTTCAATTTGGTTTAAACAATGCAAAAACAAAGTGTTGGAGAAGAAAGTAAAAGTGCAATATGTGCCATGTAAGAAAGCTAATGTTTAAGTTCCTTGCTCAGAACATGAGAACATATGAAAGCTGGTGGTTTCTTTTAACATGAGACTTCAATATTCCCAGGTAAGAAGTTTTAGGTTGTAGTTATTATAGGAATTTTAGGACTATTTCTCTCTCTACCATTTGTATTTCATTAACCTTTGACTATTGGATGTTCTTACAGGCACTTTAGTATTGCCAGTGTAACAGTATAGCTTCAGTCCCTCTCCTCGCTCCTCCCTGGGCTCAAACCAGGAACACATCGACAACAGCCACCCTCGAAGCAGCGTTACCCATGCAGAGCAAGGGGAACAACCACTCCAAGTCTCAGAGCGAGTGACGTTTGAAACGCTATTAGCGCGCACACCGTTAACTAGCTAGCAATTTCACTTTGGTTACACCAGCCTCATCTCGGGAGTTGATAGGCTTGAAGTCATAAACAGCGCAATGCTTGACACACAACGAAGAGCTGCTGGCAAAACGCACGAAAGTGCTGTTTGAATGAATGCTTACGAGCCTGCTGCTGCCTACCACCGCTCAGTCAGATACTTGTATGCTTGTATGCTTGTATGCTCAGTCAGATTATATGCAATGCAGGACACGCTAAATAAACTAGTAATATCATCAACCATGTGTAGTTAACTAGTGATTATGATTGATTGAAACATTTTTATAAGATAAGTTTAATGCTAGCTAGCAACTTACCTTGGCTTACTGCATTCGTGTAACAGACAGTCTCCTTGTGGAGTGCAACGAGAGGCAGGTGGTTATAGCGTTGGACTAGTTAACTGTAAAGTAGCAAGATTGGATCCCCCGAGCTGACAGGGTGAAAATCTGTCTTTCTGCCCCTGAACGAGGAAGTTAACCCACCGTTCCTAGGCCGTCATTGAAAATAAGAATGTGTTCTAAACTGACTTGCCTAGTTAAATAAAGATTCAATAATGGTGTAAAAAAATAAAATAATACGGCCAAATCGGTGTCCAAAAATACAGATTTCTGATTGTAATGAAAACTTGAAATAAATACGCCATTCCGATTAATCGGTCGACCTCTATTACGTAAGCCTGCAAATGCCAGGATGCATGGAATGCTTTATCATAAAGGTGCATTTTTATGGTGAAAATTTGCTTCCCCAAACTTGAAACCCAGGCGCCGCCTCTATGTTAGAATAACTGTCAGCATTTACTTATCCTCAGCCAACAAGACTAGTAACGAACAGCAAAATCACTAGCCTATGCCAATCCACTAACCCCCATGGTAGAAAAGTTGACCTATTCTATTGGTCAGCTTGTCGTTCTTTGCGAGAAAGAAATAGATCCCAAATTCATACAACCAGTAGGCCTAGACTACATCCCCCATTTTTTTTAAAACAATGAGACTCATGCAACCGATCAGAAGTTTAGCTTCAAATGTTGATAAACGATTATTTCTTCCCATTACCAGCTCAGCAATGCGCACAAGACAGTAGGCTAAGCGTGAATGTTCGTTCCATAATGCATTTAGCGGACAACACCATTGTGAGGGGTTTCATATGACAGAGATGAAAATATCCATTTGAAAAGTAGAAAGAAGGAAATCTAAAGATGCAACAACCAGCATGGGTTGTTAATATGACTAGGATTGTTCCTTTTGGCTTCTGGACAATGAAAGAAAGTTGATTTGAAAACCAATAGAATATGAGAGAAAAAGTCTACTTGTTTCAATGGCATATGGAAGTCTTTATAAAAGGCTACTTGTTTCAATGGCATATTGAAGTCTTTATAAAAGCCTACTTGTTTCAATGGCATATTGAAGTCTTTATAAAAGCCTACTTGTTTCAATGGCATATTGAAGTCTTTATAAAAGCCTACTTGTTTCAATGGCATATTGAAGTCTTTATAAAAGCCTACTTGTTTCAATGGCATATTGAAGTCTTTATAAAAGGCTACTTGTTTCAATGGCATATTGAAGTCTTTATAAAAGTCTACTTGTTTCAATGGCATATTGAAGTCTTCATAAAAGCCTAATTGTTTCAATGGCATATGGAAGTCTTTATAAAAGTCTACTTGTTTCAATGGCATATGGAAGTCTTTATAAAAGTCTACTTGTTTCAATGGCATATTGAAGTCTTTATAAAAGGCTACTTGTTTCAATGGCATATGGAAGTCTTTATAAAAGGCTACTTGTTTCAATGGCATATTGAAGTCTTTATAAAAGGCTACATGTTTCAATGGCATATGGAAGTCTTTATAAAAGTGTACTTGTTTCAATGGCATATTGAAGTCTTTATAAAAGCCTACTTGTTTCAATGGCATATTGAAGTCTTTATAAAAGGCTACTTGTTTCAATGGCATATGGAAGTCTTTATAAAAGTCTACTTGTTTCAATGGCATATGGAAGTCTTTATAAAAGGCTACTTGTTTCAATGGCATATGGAAGTCTTTATAAAAGTCTACTTGTTTCAATGGCATATTGAAGTCTTTATAAAAGGCTACTTGTTTCAATGGTATATGGAAGTCTTTATAAAAGGCTACTTGTTTCAATGGCATATTGAAGTCTTTATAAAAGGCTACTTGTTTCAATGGCATATGGAAGTCTTTATAAAAGCCTACTTGTTTCAATGGCATATTGAAGTCTTTATAAAAGCCTACTTGTTTCAATGGCATATGGAAGTCTTTATAAAAGCCTACTTGTTTCAATGGCATATTGAAGTCTTTATAAAAGCCTAATTGTTTCAATGGCATATGGAAGTCTTTATAAAAGGCTACTTGTTTCAATGGAATATTGAAGTCTTTATAAAAGGCTACTTGTTTCAATGGCATATTGAAGTCTTTATAAAAGGCTACTTGTTTCAATGGCATATTGAAGTCTTTATAAAAGGCTACTTGTTTCAATGGCATATTGAAGTCTTTATAAAAGGCTACTTGTTTCAATGGCATATTGAAGTCTTTATAAAAGGCTACTTGTTTCAATGGCATATGGAAGTCTTTATAAAAGGCTACTTGTTTCAATGGCATATTGAAGTCTTTATAAAAGGCTACTTGTTTCAAAGGCATATGGAAGTCTTTATAAAAGCCTACTTGTTTCAATGGCATATTGAAGTCTTTATAAAAGCCTACTTGTTTCAATGGCATATGGAAGTCTTTATAAAAGCCTACTTGTTTCAATGGCATATTGAAGTCTTTATAAAAGCCTAATTGTTTCAATGGCATATTGAAGTCTTTATAAAAGCCTACTTGTTTCAATGGCATATTGAAGTCTTTATAAAAGGCTACTTGTTTCAATGGCATATGGAAGTCTTTATAAAAGGCTACTTGTTTCAATGGCATATTGAAGTCTTTATAAAAGTCTACTTGTTTCAATGGCATTTTGAAGTCTTTATAAAAGGCTACTTGTTTCAATGGCATTTTGAAGTCTTTATAAAAGGCTACTTGTATCAAAGGCATATGGAAGTCTTTATGAAATAATAGTCTACAGGTTTGGTTAGGTTTAGGCTAGGTTAGGTAAGACATGTCTCAAAATATGTAGTAAAACGTTCAGGTTTCAAACAATTGAGTTGATGTTTTCAAAATGCATACTGTCTCCAGCTCAATGTGAAGTGGTGTGTGACACGCTGAAGCCTGTCTGGATGCCTTCAATTTACCAGTTGAGAAAAAGAAAAAGTAGGCCTAGCTCTTTTAAATTGTGACCATGTTTTTTTTTTTTTTTTTACACGTGATTGCCTTTAGAATTGTTGTGCAATGATTGAGCTTATTAAAGCACATGTTTCACTCCAGCAGCAACAAACGGCTGTTTGATGAGCTGTAGCAGCATCTCCCATGCTAAATAGACAGCTATTTCAATCAATGAATAGGCTAAAATGCATTATTTTGCAATGTGATTGTTTTTCTTCTCCTGGACAATTGACCGGCGGCAATTTTATTTATTGGCTTTTCATTTGTTTTATCGGACAAAAGCCGTCTATTACCGGCTAACAGAAACACTGGTGTGTGTATATACACGCGTGCCTGCGTGTATGTACTTTGAAGTATTAGTGGTTGCCAATAAGTGCTTACCGCATCTGAACTCATCGCTGCCATCAGAGCAGTCTCTCTCTCCGTCACAGAGGTAGTCTCTGGGGACACACTCCCCATTCTGACAGGTGGCCTGGTCCACTTTGCAGGGCCCTGGGGGACCAGGGGGGCGTGGGGGTTTCTTGATGGGGATGGTGGTGGGAGGAGTGGGGGTAACTGCAACAGGACGGATCTTATCTGAAAACCAACAGATCTGTTAAAGACCGATGATCCAGAGGCGAATCCTAACTTCCACCTAACTTACATTGTCACTTTGTCATGCATTGATGCCAATAGAAGACTAAGTGAAAATTCAACTAAAGTGAACATTTGAGTTGACTCTCTCGTTAGGTTACAAAGACATGTTCAATTAAATGCTTGAGTCAACCATCTAGTCACAGCACAGATCCAGATCCATTCCATACCATGCAACTCACCACAATCCAGCTCATCACTCATGTCATTGCAATCAGGTCTGTTGTCACACAGGTACTCCAGAGGGATGCACCCCCCATCACGACACGTGTGCTCATCCTTCATGCACGGCCGAAGGTCTGGGACCACTGAGAGACGGGTGGGTTCAAAGGTCAGACATGCACAACACAACCTTCCTCGGTGGAGGCTGGTGTCACTTTAAATTGAAGGATGGGCTCATTGTCATGGCTGGAATGGAATACATGGAATGGTATCAGAATGGAATTCCATCATTCCATTCCAGTTATTACTATGAGCCATCCTCCTTTCACCAGCCTCCAATGACCATCCTGGGTCACTGCGGGTCGTTCTGGGGCCTGGGGCAAACAGTCTAACAGCTACCGTACCGGAGGTGGGACATGGCCATAACGTAATGGAGATCCTTCTGAAGAAACTCTGAAGACTTTTTTTCCTTTGCAAATAGCAATATCTGTATTGTAACTCATGCCATACAGTTCTCTTGGGCAGTGCAAAACCAAAACGTTGTCAGACCTCTGCTTCAGGTGCACACATGCATAATATTCCTGCATGAACTCTTAACAGATTCTCAATGACCTAATCGTCATCCTGTTCATCATCACCATCCACAAATAGCTGCATTCTGCATTCTACACACACTACAGAACAGTCATGTCACTTCTACAGCAGCTCTAGCAGTCTCCGTGCAGCAGGCATTGGTCCAGACCTGGGTTAAAATACTATTTTTCTACTATTCTATTGACTCCATTGCGCCAGGCAAGCTCAGTCAAACCCAGCTAAAGTGTTTGAAATGATTTCCAATAGCATTGAACCCAGGTCGGCATGGTACAGTACAAACCTGGCACAGCCATGGGGTTCACAGGGGGCAGAGCTAGAAACCAGAGAGACAAGTTAAGGACACTACCTATGATTACCTAGCCCTCCTTTTCTTTCTTTCCATATTTTATTGGTTTATTGACAGAAGTAGGTATGATTGAAGGGGAGACATATAGAGGGGAAAAAGTGAACACAAAAAATCGCCTTTTCTAGCATGATGCCTTGGGCTGGCTAGTCTAGCTTCATTGAAAGATTGTAATAAGATATGATAAATAAAGACTACCCTAGCTATGAGATCAGACCTATTTGTTCACTTACGACTTCCTAAAATGGATGCCGTAATTTAGACATCTTCCTAATCTGGATGCTGTATATTTGGCCATGTCAGCATCCTGGAAAGTCCTTACATTGCGGAGTATATATTATCCCCTGTGGTCCTTACCTTCTCCCAGGCGTCTGAACTGGAAGCCCTGGACAGAGGTAATGTAGGAGGCGATGGTTCCCTCCTTCACCACTCCATAGAGCACGTTGCGGATCTGATTGTCATTGTTGTTGTAGTCAGAGCCCACGTCAAGCTCTACAAACACATCCACCCCATCCTGCCTCAGCATCTTCCTACACACAGGCCAGGACAGAACAGATGTTTTTTTAGAGAGGGACGCGGTGACGATAACGGTACAGTGCTCCAGGTTTAGATAAACGTGGGTTGGGGCATATCATCCTTTTATCTAATGTAAGAACATTGATTAGTTACACTCAGCTTACAACAGTGTTTGGTGGACCAACCAGATGAGTATAAGCTGAAGCCTAAGCATTAGCATTAGCTCTGGGAGCAGTCTTCAGATCTCAGACAAGGTTACTCATCATGTGAGCATGGTTCATTAAACCACCTTTGTTACACCCAGGCTAAAATAAGTCAAGTAAGTAAAAGTAAGACTGGTGGGGTTTCATCAACAGTAGCTGAAGATGATCAGTCATCTCACTTGATGAGGACCACATTGACAGTCTGGATGCCTGGGATCTTGTTGTACTCCGACTCCAACTGTAGAAGGAGAAAACATTTACTTAGATGGGTACAAACCAGCAGAGATGCATTTTTGGCTACATGTTTTAACAAATAGAACAACTTTCCTAACAAGTGCTCTAACATATGATGTAGAGTAGTATATGATACAAATCAAATCTAAGTTTATTTGTCGCGTGCGCCGAATATAACAGGTGTAGTAGACCTTACAGTGAAATGCTTACTTACAGGCTCTAACCAATAGTGCAAAAAATGTATTAGGTGAACAATAGGTAAGTAAAGAAATAAAACAACAGTAAAAAGACAGGCTATACATGAGTATATTGACTCAAATTATCTACAGTATATGGCCTGATCCGCAATCAATACCGTTGTGTGGCAGACATGACGTGGCAGTGGAATGCAAGGTGTGAGAATCCTGCCCTGGCCTGTGTAAAGTTTACAGCCCTTGTGGGGAGGGAGGGTTAGGCGTACCGCTTAATGTACACAGTATACAGTATGTTCTGGAATAAGCCTAACACATACAGTCCTCAAATTCTAATCTGGGCCTCAAAGCCAGTTCCACTGCTTTTGTTGTTAATTCTTCCCCTATAAACAGGGACAGATTTAGACCTGGGACAACAGGTGGGTGCAATTAATGATCAGCTAGAACAGAAAAGCAGCAATAGTCCGGATTTGAATACCCGTGGTATATATATAGTATATATGGTTCTGGAATAGACCTACCGTGTCCACCACCGCGTCAGAGATCTCCTGGAAAGACAGTGAGGTGATGTCCTCCATGTCAGGCCTGTACACAATGGAGTCTGTGAAGTTCACCAGAGCTCTGTAGTACGCTGGAACACAGAGAGAGACAATGGTTAGTTAGACACACAGGAACCACAGCATGAACATTTATACTAATTTTTCAGCAACATAATGTACACAAAGCGACATTTACATGGGACCTTTGGTGGTGTTGCCTTATTCAAAATGAAATGAGAATCAAACTTGAATAATGTTTGGGACAAATGTCCCTCAGGGAGGCCTTTGGTTCAATGTTTGGAGAAAGAAATTCACCAAACATAACTGTGGTTAAATTCAGAGCCATGTACAAATGATGGGGTCTATTTCCATATCTCAATTGTGGTCTGTACTAAAACTGACAACTGTACCACTTATAGAGGACGCTTGAACAACAGGAACAAGTTAGATGTACACATGCACACATACCGTACGCCCACACATATACACGCCACAGGAGGTTGGTGGCACCTTAATTGGGGAGGACGGGCTCGTGGTAATGGCTGGAGCGGAATCTGTGGAATGGTAGCAAATACATCAAACACATGGTTTCCATGTTTGATGCCATTCCACGCTCCATTCCAGCCATTATTATGAGCCATCCTCCCCTCAGCAGCCTCCACTGATACACACACAAACACACCTTCTGTCTATAACACACATGAGCACGTCAGACAGATGTCAACACTCGTCACACAAATACACACACATAGCCATAAGTGTGGACGATCTCACACAAGTACAATTACACTGTCAGCCAAGGTGTGTCAGCCAAGGTGGGTCACTCACTGCCTTGCTAGCTACACTTTTATTCACAGTGAAAAGGTGACATCACAGTTAGAGTTAGACACTGAAAAAGAGGGGAGCCCCTAGCCCCGCCCTAGCCCCGCCCCAGCCTAGCCCCGCCCCAGCCCTGCCCTAGCCCCGTCCCAGCCCTAACCCAGGCAGTAGAATTACTATGCCAACGGCTGCAGTGAAAAATGCTCAAGTGAGTGATTCTGGAGGTGGGCCTCAACATTCCCTTTCCCTTCACAAAGTCAAGCACACCAGATGGGACAGAGAGGCTGGAGCATGGGCTCTACTGCCTATGGAGAACAGAGTTAGCGAAGATAACCTGACCTGGCTCTATGAGTTAAGTAGGGCATGCTGGTCATAATATAGAGGCTGTACTATCCATAGTGGTGTTCTACGGTCGATTTATGCAGCTTTAAAAATGTCATGTTTCTGTAGGCTACTGTCACTGCTGTCTGCAAAGCCTAAGGAAGGTTAACCATTTTGCAACTTCGTATCCTTTTTGTCTTATTATTATTACATGATCTATAATAGGGTCTATTTTTATTGCATATCTATTTCCGTTCTAAGACATCGTCTCTCATACGACTCACAAATACACATCCTTTAAATAGCCCAGGCAGACCCCCCCTCAGGGTGCACCTATTCTCACTCCTCTGACAACCGTGTTGAGCTGGCCTGGGTCTGCCAGCTTTTGTTCTGCTTGGCCTCGATCTGGTATGGTCCGGGTTGGGGGAAGGAAGTCAATATTTGTGTTCTTTCTTACAGTCAGTTGCTACTTGCCATGGCTATATTGACGAGTCATGTTTTATGTGGGCATACCGTGAGCTGGGGCCTCAACCAAACACACGGACATGCACACTTCCTCCCTCTCCCTCTCTGTGGAATCACTAATTACATATTGCTAGACAATGTGTTGCTGTTGACAATGACAGCGTGCATTCATTACGCTTTAGGAACCCTGCTGTTTGATTAAAAGTTGGATTAAGAGTGCCACACGCACACTTGTGCACACATACGCACGCACACACACACACGTGTACGCACACGCACATGCACACACAGAGGCTGCCCCATACATCCATTGTGTTGAGGCCCTGGGGTTCTGATAGTGATTGTGCCAGTGACAGGACAGGCTGGCTGGAAGGCAGCTGTGTCATTATGTCTAGTGGTGAGAAGCTGCCTTCGAATTACAGCAGAATATTGGCACAAGCTGGCCTGGTTCCTCCAAGACGCCTTCCACTTCTTGTGAGGAAAGGCCTTTATTTGTTGAAGAGGGAACTGAAAAGATTTGGTATAAAAACCCACACAATGGGCTGACTACTGTATGTAGTGTAGAATCGCAGGCGTCAGCAGTGTGACATGGACATGGTCGACTGTGTTGGCTGTTCCACAAAGTCAATCAGCGGGCTAAAGGATATTGTACAGTTTGAAAACAGTACCAGAAGACATGCAACATCAAAATGGCTGATTAAAAAGCCTCATTTTACCCGTCGCTAATCTAATCACTTCAATGTGCACTCGCTTGGCCCTGCAGCGAACAGACACACACACACAGTAACAGACATTAGACCTGTCTCCTCTGAGCTTGCCGCTCTGACGACACGTTACGGCCTGGCGAGCGCACTCAGTACCCATGATTCTTTGGTTACAGTGTAGGGCTGTGCCCTTAACGCTAACGAGGGCTCTCTCTTCATCTCTCTGCATCCCTCTCTCTCTCTCTCTCTCTCTCTCTCTCTCTCTCCCTCCCTCTCTCTTCCCTCTCCGAGGAGCATTCTGCTGATCGCCACTCACTTTTTCCATCGGGGGAAATCCCCCGTCAAGCACCACCAAGGATGAAGAAATTGCCTGCTGAGAGTGAGCGCGGGGGAGAAGAAAAAAAAGGAGCCTGGAAAAATTCCATTCCAAACTCTTAATTCACAAACGTATTTAGCTATTAAAGCTGTTCAGTAGAACTGTGATGGCTTTGTAAGGCGGACCGGGCCCCCTCTGAACACACAGAGGCCTGTAGCAGGAGACAAAGAGCTGATTGAGCCGTGCGCCCAGCCTGGCCTTTAAAGCCCAACCGCTTTCAGCCCGACCTTCAACCCCACTTCTTTCCTCCCTCCCCACCAGCACCAGCGCCTATGGCAGGGGAGAGGGGGAGAGGGGGAGAGAGAGAAAGAGGGGCAGAGAGAAAGAGAGAGAATGGGAGAGAGGGGAAGAGAGGGCGAAAAAGAGAGAAAGAGAGAAAGACAGAGTGAGCAAGACCACAAGAACAAGGCCCAAGTCGTATTACACATCCCACCAGGGACCAGACGATACTAGACCCTCTATTTCTCTTGTCTCTCTCTCCAAGGGGTCTAGGAAGGCCAATGTGGGGTGGTGTGGGGCTGTGTGGGAAAGAGGGACTCTTTGTCAGCTTTGGCTTTTAGAGAGGAACCTCTGCTACTTAACCCTACTGCTGGTGGTCAGCCAAACAGCCCTGTTCTACAGAATAGACTGCGTCAAACTCAGGAACTCATGGGAATGACTTGAATGACTTTTGGCCAATATTACTGGAGCCTTTTTTGTGCTCTCTCCACAAAACACAGTGTGAATGTCAAAAAACACTTCAGGGAAATGGCAGAACAGTTAACTAATATTGTCTGTTGGACTTGTCAGTCCACTATACTGACATAGAACCTACTGGCAGGAATGGTCCTTTCACAAAGTAAGATGGCACCAGAAGAAAGCTAAAAAAGAGCTTCTCGATATCAGGACAACGATCACTCATCTCGGATTAGGCAAAGATTTTTTTCTTCAACAAGCAGGACGCACAGGATGTACTTCAGACACCCGACAAGGCCAAAATCCCTGTCATTGGCAAGAGAAAGAGATGCAGGTATAGAGGACACAGGGCGGGGAGCCTCGTAGGGATCCGCCGACGGCGAGTGGGAATTCCTTCCTTTCTATCAATATTACTTGCCAACGTACAATCATTGGACAATAAATTAGACGAGGTACGATCACGAATATCCTACCAACGGGACATCAAAAACCGTAATATCTTGTTTCACCGAATTGTGGCTGAATGACAACATGGAAAACATTCAGCTAGTGGGATATATGCTGCACCGTCTAGATAGAACAGCACAGGCGGTCTGTGTATATTTGTAAACAACAGCTGGTGCATGAAGTCTAAGGAAGTCTCTAGATTTTGCCCGCCTGAAGTAGAGTATCTCATGATAAACTGTAGACCACACTATTTGCCAAGAGAGTTAAAAAAAAAAAAATCGTGGCTGTTTATTTACCACCACAAAGACCGCACTGAGTCAGCTGGGCCTGCAAACTATTACGGACTACAAAGGGAAGCACAGCCGCGAGCTGCCCAGTGACACGAGCCTACCAGACGAGCTAAATCACTCCTGTGGTCACTTTGACGCAAGCAACACTGAGGCATGCATGAGAGCATCAGCTGTTCCAGACGACTGTGTGATCACGCTCTCCATAGCCGATGTGAGTTAGACCTTTAAACAGGTCAACATTCACAAGGCCGCTGGGCCAGACGGATTACCAGGACGTGTGCTCCGGGCATGTGCTGACCAACTAGCAGGTGTCTTCACTGACATTTTCAATATGTCCCTGATTGAGTCTGTAATACCAACATGCTTCAAGCAGACCACAATAGTCCCTGTGCCCAAGAGCGCTAAGGTCACCTGACTACGGACATAGCACTCACGTCCGAATCCATGAAGTGCTTTGAAAGGCAGGTAATGGCCCACACTAACACCATTATCCCAGAAACCCTAGACCCACTCCAATTTGCATACCGCTCAAACAGATCCACATATGATGCAATCTCTATTGCACTCCACACTGCCCTTTCCCACCTGGACAAAAGGAACACCTACGTGAGAATGCTATTCATTGACTACAGCTCAGCGTTCAACACCATAGTGCCCTGAAAGCTCATCACTAAGCTTAGGATCCTGGAACTAAACACCTCCCTCTGCAACTGGATCCTGGACTTCCTGATGGGCCGTCCCCAGGTGGTGAGGGTAGGGAGCAACACATCTGCCATGCAGATCCTCAACACTGGGGCCCATCAGGGGTGTGTGCTCAGTCCCCTCCTGTACTCCCTGCTACTTTCTGTTTATCATCTATGCATAGTCACTTTAACTATACCTACATGTACATATTACCTCAATTAGCCCGACTAACCGGTGCCCCTGCACATTTACTCTGTACTGGTACCACCTACATATAGCCTCACTAATGTTATTTTCACTATCTTTTGTCATGTTTTTATTTTCTTTACTTATCTATTGTTTACTTAATACCTATTTTTTACTTAAAAATTGCACTGTTGGTTAGGACTTGTTGTATTTGGCACACGTGATTTGATTTGCATCATTCAAATAAAAAAATGTTGGTTGCATACACATATTTTTCAGATGTTATTGCGGATATAGAGAAATGCTTATGTTCCTAGCTCCAACACTGCAGTAATACCTAACAATACAAAACAATACATCCAAATCCCAAAAATGTAAAGAGAGGAATTAATAAATGTAGAAATATTAGAATGAGCAAT
Source organism: Oncorhynchus mykiss (assembly GCF_013265735.2). Taxonomy (NCBI): domain Eukaryota; kingdom Metazoa; phylum Chordata; class Actinopteri; order Salmoniformes; family Salmonidae; genus Oncorhynchus; species Oncorhynchus mykiss. The sequence continues at coordinate 61,839,626 of NC_048573.1, forward strand.
GTCAGAGTCCGGCTTTCCAGCTGTAGGTAATAATGCAAGAAAACGCAAATATGTTGGCTAGGAGCTAGGTACAGGGCTTCAATTTAATACTACTAGAAAGTGTGTGCCCTCAGGCCTGGAGGGAAGCAAAAGTCATTCCACTACCCAAGAATAGTAGAGCTCCCTTTACTGGCCCAAAAAGCCGACCAATCAGCCTGTTACCAAACCTTAGTAAACTTTTGGAAAAAATTGTGTTTGACCAGATACAATGTTATTTTACAGTAAAAAAATTGACAACAGACTTTCAGTATACTTATAGGGAAGGACATTCAACAAGCTAAGCACTTGATGAGAAATTGATGATACAAATATTGTGGGGGCTGTTTTGATGGACTTCAGTGCAGCTTTTGACCGTATTGATCATTGTCTGCTGCTAGAAAAAACGTATATGTTATGGCTTTAAACCCCCTGCTACAGTATATTGTGGATAAAGAGTTACTTGTCTAACAGAACAAAGAGGGTGTTCTTTAATGGAAGCCTCTCCAACATAATCCAGGTAAAATCAGGAATTCCTCAGGGCAGCTGTCTAGGCCCCTTACTTTTTCAATATTTACTAACGACATAACGCTGGCTTTGAGTAAAGCCAGTGTGTCTATGTATGCAGGTGATTCAACACTATACACGTCAGCTACTACAGCGATTAAAATTACTGCATACTGCAATTACTTAACAAAGAGCTGCAGTTAGTTTCAGAATGGGTGGCAAAAGCATTGTATTTGGAAAAAATAATTCACTAAACCCATAACCTCAACTAAATCTTGTAATGAATAATGTAGAAATTGAGCAAGTTGAGGTGACTAAACTGCTAGGAGTAACCCTAGATTGCAAACGGTCATGGTCAAAACATATTGATAAAACAGTAGCTAAGATGGGGAGAAGTCTGTCCATAATAAAGTGTTGCCTTGCCTTCTTAACTTTTTATGGCTGCAGGGGCAGTATTGAGTAGCTTGGATGAAAAGGTGCCCATTGTAAACGGCTAGCTCCTCAGTCTCAGTTGCTAATATGTGCATATTATTAGTAGTATTGGATAGAAAACACAGAAGTTTCTAAAACTGTTTGAATTATGTCTGTGAGTATAGCAGAACTCATATTGCAGGCAAAAACCTGAGAAATTCCACTTCCTGTTTGTATTTTTTCTGGGGGTGGCAGATTTTCAACCAAGCTCTCATTGATATTACAGCGAGATATGGATGAGTGTTCACTTCCTACGCCTTCCACTAGATGCCAACTGTCAATAGAACTTTGTCTGATGACTCTAATGTGAAGGGGGGTTGAATGAGACAGGAAATAGTCACCACTGCCATGAGTTGACCATGCTTTCACCATGCGCGTTCACAAGGGAAGGACCTGCGTTCCACTGGTCATCTGAAGTCATTCTAATTCTCAGGTTGGAATGTTATTCAAGATATATGTAAACAACATTCTAAAGATTGATTCAGTACATCGTTTGACATGTTTCTACTGACTGTTACGGAAATTTTGGACATTTCGTAACATTATAGTGGACGCGCTTTGTGACTTTGGAATTGTTTACCAAACGCGCTAACCAAAGTAGCTAAATAACGGACATTTAGTTCATCAAAGGTAAGGAAACATTTATCATGTATTTTCTGGTTTCTGTTGACTCCAACATGGCTGCTAATTTGGCTACTATTCTGAGCTCCTCAGATTATTGCATGGGTTGCTTTTTCCGTAAACTTTTTTTGAAATCTGTCACAGCAGTTGCATTAAGGAGAGGTATATCTATAATTCCATGTGTATAACTTGTATTATCATCTACATTTATGATGAGTATTTCTGTTGAAACGAAGTGTTTATGCAAAATCAGTTGATGTTTTTGGAACTAGTGAATCTAATACGCCAATGTAATTCAAGGTTAGTGATTCATTTTATCTCTATTTCTGCTTTTTGTGAATGCTATATTTTGCTGGAAAATGGCTGTGCTTGTTGTGGTTTGGTGGAGAAATTTGAAATTGGACACTTTGGTGGGATTAACAACAAGATTAACTTTAAAATGATATAAGACACATGTATGTTTTAGGAATTGTAATTTTGAGATTTCTGTGGTTTGAATTAGGCCCTCTATTTTCACTGGTAGTTGTCATATCGCTCCCGTTAGCGGGATTGAAACTAGGGGGCACTATTTTCATTTTTGGAAAAATAACGTTCCCAAAGTAAATGGGCTATTTCTCAGGACCAGATGCTAGAATATGCATATAATTGGCAGCTTGGGATAGAAAACACGCTAAAGTTTCCAAAACTGTAAAAATATTGTCTGTGAGTATAACAGAACTGATATTGCAGGCAAAAGCCTGAGAAAAATCCAATCAGGAAGTGACTCTTATTTTGAAACCCCTGTGTTCCTATGCATCCCTATTAACCATGGAAAGGGATATCAACCAGATTCCTTTTTCTATGGCTTCCCTAATGTGTCGACAGCCACTAGACATAGTTTCAGGCTTTTATTTTGAAAAATGAGCGTGAACGACAACATTGCGTCAGTGGTCAGGTGGTGGCTCTCAAAGTGATTTGTGCGTAATAGACAAATGCGGCCATTGTTCCTCTCGCTCCTACTGAAAAGCCAATTGTCCCGGTTTATATATAATCGAATAGATATTTGAAAAACACCTTGAGGATTGATTAGAAAAAACGTTTGCCATGTTTCTGTCAATATTATGGATGTAATTTGGATTTTTTTTCACCGTGGTCGTGACCGCAATTTCCGGTGGATTTCTCAACAAAACGTGGACAAGAAACGGAGGTATTTTGGCTATAAAAATAATCTTTATGGAACAAAAGGAACGTTTGCTGTCTAACTGGGAGTCTCGTGAGTAAAAACATCCGAAGCTCATCAAAGGTAAACGATTTAATTTGATTGCTTTTCTGATTTTCGTGACCAAGCTTCCTGCTGCTAGCTGGACATAATGCTATGCTAGGCTATCGATAAACTTACACACGCGTTTGTCTTGCTTTAACTGTAAAGGATAATTTCAAAATCTGAGATGACATGGTCATTAACAAAAGGCTAAGCTGTGTTTCACTATATTTCACTTGTGATTTCATGAATATGAATATTTTCTAGTAATATTTTTTGACCGTTGCGCTATGCTAATTAGTGTAGTTGATGATAATTCTCCCGGATCCGGGATGGGTAGTTCTAAGTTAACAACATTATTAACAAGGCAGGTCCTACAGGCCATAGTTTTGTCGTACCTGGACTACTGTTCAGTCGTGTGGTCAGGTGCCACAAAGAGGGACTTAGGAAAATTACAATTGGCTCAGAACAGGGCAGCTGGCCCTTAAAAGTACACGGGGAGCTAACATTAATGATATGCATGTCAATCTCTCATGGCTCAAAGTGGAAGAGAGATTGACTTTATCACTACTTGTTTTTGTAAGAAGCACACACACACGACAGAGCCTAATGTTGTACACTATATATATAGTATAGGAGCAGTGTGTCTGCAATGCTACATTCCTTTGACATAGCGAGGCCTGATGATACATGTCAAAGTGGTGAATATACCGAGCTGTCTGTTTAAACTACTAGCACACAGCTTGGACACCCATGCATACCCAACAACACATGCCGTCAGAGGTCTCTTTACAATACCCAAGTCCACAACAGAATATGAGAGGCGCACATTACTACATAGAGCCATGACTACATGAAACTCTATTCCACATCAGGTAACTGATGCAAGCAGTTAAATCAGATTTTAAAACAGGTAAAAATACACCTTAAGGAACAGCGGGGAATGTGAAGAGACACACACCAAGGTACAGACACAGGCATTCACACACAAGCGCTAGCACACCCACTCTACACATACGTACATAGTAATATTGTTGTATGGTGGTATCATACATTCTGTATTGTAGATACTGTATGTAGTGGTGTAATAATGTTATATGATGTACTGTTTTATATTTTGTTTTATATGTAATGTAAGTGCTTTAATGTGTTTGGACCCCAGGAAGCTTGTGCCTTGGCAATGGGGATACCTAATAAATACAAATACATATACAGGGTGACCATGTCTGTCAGCTCCATCTTGTGTATCTCATTCGGGTGGACCAATCCGTGTATCAGTTCAGTCATGCTTAGTGTTGGAACTAAAACTATAACCCTAACAAGGCAATAAGGGAATATTGAAAGTAATTATAGTGTGAAATATGTAACATGATTTTCAGGGCGAAATGACAAACGGTGACCCATCAAGAAATAAACGAAAACCTATTTTGGCCCAGTTGTTTTTAGCTGAAATGCTAGTGCTAGTGTCATAGGTAGGGAGGGAAAGCTATGACATGATGGAATAACCCCATCATTTTCCACTGGCATCAGAAAACATTACAGCCTGCCTAAAATGGAAAAACCTTCAGACTGGACTCAAACTTCACAATCCCAAGAGTCCCAGGAATGGTGTCTAGAGTGAATGTGGAAATGAGAGTGCATAGCTGAACAGAGCAGACGATGATAAGATACGCCAAGGTATTTCAATAGAGAGTATAAGGAAAATAGTAGCAGTAGATTGGACTGTAGTCTGCCTGGTCTGGGCCCTTTTTGTACCACCACCGGTGGAATGCTAAAGGGAGTAGAGTGGGGGGTGGGGGGGTAGAGGGCAGATGGGAGTGATGTGGGATCGAAGATAAGGGTCAACAATAAGGGTTAAAGATAAGGGTCGAGGTGAAACAAGAACAACTGAGATGAAGCAGGAAAAAGGACAGAGTTAGTCGAGGTTGGTGGGTGGAGTGTGAGGGGAAAGAGAAAGAGAAAAATAGAAAGTGATGATTAGAAAGGACAGATTTTTTTTTTAAATAGGTATCTCAACAGAAAAAGGTACACAACTAAGAAAAAGTCCATATTCAGACTGAATGAATTGCGAAGAGGGACGAGCTTTGTGGAAATTGGCAATCGGAATGTGTGAACAGAGTTAAAATACCTCGTATGACACAAGGCCAAGTCTTTGAGAACCAATGTGAGATGAATAATCCTGATTTGTGTCTTAATGCATATGAAATGTATTGAATATTAGTTGCAGTCTATCAGTATATCTGTTACATTCCACTGTCTTTAACGTCTAGTCCCATGATAAATGACAGATACATTCAATGAATATCAAAGCACACACACACGACAGAGCCTAATGTTGTACACTATATATATAGTATAGGAGCAGTGTGTCTGCAATGCTACCTTCCTTTGACATAGCGAGGCCTGATGATACATGTAAAAGTGTTATATAGTTATACAGCACTGTAGCCTAAATCTACAGTCGTGGCCAAAGGTTTTAAGAATGACACAAATACTAATTTCCACAAAGTTTGCTGCTTCATTGTCTTTAGATATTTTTGTCAGATGTTACTATGGAATACTGAAGTATAATTACAAGCATTTCATAAGTGTCAAAGGCTTTTATTGACAATTACATGAAGTTGATGCAAAGAGTCAATATTTGCAGTGTTGACCCTTCTTTTTCAAGACCTCTGCAATCTGCCCCGGCATGCTGTCAATTAACTTTTGGGTCAGCCCATTCTTGCATAATCAATGCTTGGAGTTTGTCAGAATTTGTGGGTTTTTGTTTATCCACCCGCGTCTTGAGTTTTGACCACAAACTGTCAATGGGATTAAGGTCTAGGGAGTTTCCTGGCCATGGACCCAAAATATTGATGTTTTGTTCCCCAAGCCACTTAGTTATCACTTTTGCCTTATGACAAGGTGCTCCATCATTCTGGAAAAGGCATTGTTCTTCACCAAACTGTTCCTGGATGGTTGGGAGAAGTTGCTCTCGGAGGATGTGTTGGTACCATTCTTTATTCATGGCTGTGTTCTTAGGCAAAATTGTGAGTGAGCCCACTCCTTTGGCTGAGAAGCAACCCCACACATGAATGGTCTCAGGATGTGTTACTGTTGGCATGACACAGGACTGATGGTAGCGCTCACCTTGTCTTCTCCGGACAAGCTTTTTTTCCCGGATGCCCCAAACAATCGGAAAGGGGATTCATCAGAGAAAATGACTTTAGCCCAGTCCTCAGCAGTCCAATCCCTGTATCTTTTGGAGAATATCAGTCTGTCCCTAAGGTTTTTCCTGGAGAGAAGTGTCTGCTTTGCTGCCCTTCTTGACACCAGGCCATCCTTCAAAAGTTTTCGCCTCACTGTGCGTGCAGATGTACTCACACCTGCCTGCTGCCATTCCTGAGCAAGCTCTGTACTGGTGGTGCCCCGATCCTGCAGCTGAATCAACTTTAGGAAACGGTCCTGGTGCTTGCTGGACTTTCTTGGGCGCCCTGAAGCCTTCTTCACAACAACTGAACCGTTCTCCTTGAAGTTCTCAATGATCCGATAAATGGTTGATTTAGGTGCAATTTTACTGGCAGAAATATCCTTGCCTGTGAAGCCCTTTTTGTGCAAAGCAAAGATGACGGCACGTGTTTCCTTGCAGGTAACCATGTATTTTTTAAATAATTTATGTATGCATTTTTCAATTAAAACAAAAGTGAAAAGATATTAGACAGCAATAGGACAAAGTAACAGTAACAGACATAACTGTATATACAAACATACAATAAATAAGTCATAATAAAGAGAAAAATAAAAAATAATAATAATGAGCTACATACTATACATTACGTGTGAAACATTATATAAGGGTTATATAGATATTCAATCAATGTGAGATTTTTCATATAGTCAATGAAAGGTTGTCCAATTCTGTAAAATGTCTCTAACTTATTCCTCAAGTAGTAAGTGATTTTCTCCAGTGGGATACAACTATTAACTGATAGCCACATTGCAACTGGCAGGGGGGAATCCGATTTCAAGGCAATACATTTCTTGGCAATCGCTAGCAATATTTCTGTTAGCTTGATAGTATGGCTTTGCCTAAGATTGGAGTTAGTAAAGTTACCCAGTAGACAGACCTCCGGGTCTAAAGGGAATGCAACCCCGTGAATTGAGGATTTGGTAACGCATACCCCCTGCCAGAAACCGTGTAGTTTTGAACACTGCCAAGTGGAATGGAGGAATGTTCCTTCATTTGAGCCACATCTAAAACATAGGGAGGAGATATCAGAGTTGAACATGTGCAGTCTAAATGGGGTGATATAGAGCTGATGGAGGAAATTAAACTGGATCAGTCTGTATCTGGAGTTCAATGTGGATGTAACACCATCCCTGCATAGGTCACTCCATAGATCCTCATCAAGATCAATACCCAGATCGTTTTCCCATCTACGTCTGGGTTTATCTAGCTCACGTAGTGTTAGTCCTGACATAAGAGCATCGTAAGAGATTGAAACAAATATAGAAATCTGGGCAGGACATTCATTTTAATTACATTTATTCTACCCAGTAGAGAGGCAAGTCCATCCATTTACAAAGGTCACCCTCCACCTTTTGCAACAAGCTAGCCAGAATGAGTTCATATAGGTTGTTCAGGTTACCATCCACCATTATACCCAAATATGTGAAGCCCATAGGAGACCATCTAAAATGAAACTTGTGCTTGATGGTAAGGTGGTCAAAGAGAGACAACGGTAAGATTTCACTTTTATCAGAATTGACCTTATATCCAGAGAAAGAACTATAACACTGTAGTAGGATCTGCAAGTGAGAGAGGGAGTGTTCTGGGTTTGTTAGAAATAAGATAAGGTGTCCGCAAAGAGTGATAACTTTTGGGTATTGGGGCCCACCTCAAAGCCATGTATGTCAGGGCACGTTCTAATAGCCTCAGCCAACGGTTCAATGGCGATGGCAAAGAGGTGGGGGCTAATTGGGCAACCTTGTCTGTTCCCCCTATAGAGAGGGAAAGAGGAGGAAGTAATCCCATTGGTAGCAATCCTAGCTTTAGTAGATTTGTAGAGTGATTTTATCAAATTTACAAACACAGTAAACCAAACTTTTCCAAGACGCGAAAGAGGTATGGCCCTTCAACCCTATCAAAGGCCTTTTCAGGTTCGAGGGAGACTGTGACACTAGGTATTTAGTTTTTGTTAGCAAGGTGAATTATATCAAAGAACCTTCTGAGATTATTGGAGGACAGACTATTAATTATGAAGCTAGTCTGATCTGGGTTGACCAACAGGGGAAGACATGACTCCAATCTCTTAGATAGCCTCTTGGTGACCAGTTTACAATCCGTGTTAAGGAGGCACACTTTAGCGGGTTTTTTCCCTTTCTTGTGGATCACAGTAATCACTGCTTGAGAGAAAGACTCTGGAAAGCAGTTGTCTTCCCCGGCTTTTTTAAGTGCCTCCATAAGGTAGGGGACCAACAGCTCCCTAAATTCTTTATAGAACTCTGGAGGGAAGCCATCCTCCCCAGGAGATTTATTAGAGGGTAAGGATTTAATGGCCTCCAACAATTCAGGTACTGAGAACTGTTCACTCAGGCACTCTCCGTCTTCCTCAGACAGGCATGGGAGGTTGAGTGTGGAGAGAAAGGAGTCGATCTCTGATAGATCATCACTTGATTGGGAAGTGTAGAGGTCTTCGTAGTATTTCTTAAAAGTATCATTAATTTCAGTAGAGTCGAAAGATATCTCATTAGTAAGAGTTTCTATAGCATTAATTGTCCTCTTACTTTCCTCTGCTTTCAGTTGCCATGCTGTAACGGTTTTCTTGATGAGAAGGAGAGTCGGACCAAAATGCGGCGTGTCTATTGCAATCCATGTTTAATGAAGTAACACACTAAACACAAACACTATCAAAACAATAAACTTAACGAAAACCGAAACAGCCTATACTTGTGTAACCTAACACAGAACAATGACATCAGGACACTAAGGACAATCACCCACGACAAACTCAAAGAATATGGCTGCCTAAATATGGTTCCCAATCAGAGACAACGATAAACACCTGCCTCTGATTGAGAACCACTTCAGACAGCCATAGACTTAGCTAGAACACCCCACTAGCTACAATCCCCATACATACACACCACATACAAAAACCCATGCCACACCCTGGCCTGACCAAATAAATAAAGATAAACACAAAATACTTTGACCAGGGTGTGACAGAACCCCCCCCCTAAGGTGCGGACTCCCGAACGCACCTCAAAACAATAGGGAGGGTCCGGGTGGGCGTCTGTCCATGGTGGCGGCTCCGGCGCGGGTCGTGGACCCCACTCAATCAATGTCTTAGTCCCTTCTCCTCGCGTCCCTGGATAGTCCACCCTCGCCGCCGACCATGGCCTAGTAGTCCTCACCCAGAACCCCACTGGACTGAGGAGCAGATCGGGACTGAGGGGCAGCTCGGGACTGAGGCAGCTCGGAACTGAGGGGAAGCTCAGGAGTGAGAGGAAGCTCAGGAGTGAGAGGAAGCTCAGGCAGGTTGATGAATCTACCAGATCCTGGCTGACTGGCAGATCTGGAAGAGTCTGGTCGACTGGCAGATCTGGAAGAGTCTGGTCGACTGGCAGATCTGGAAGAGTCTGGTCGACTGGCAGATCTGGAAGAGTCTGGTCGACTGGCAGATCTGGAAGAGTCTGGTCGACTGGCAGATCTGGAAGAGTCTGGTCGACTGGCAGATCTGGAAGAGTCTGGTCGACTGGCAGATCTGGAAGAGTCTGGTCGACTGGCAGATCTGGAAGAGTCTGGTCGACTGGCAGATCTGGAAGAGTCTGGTCGACTGGCAGATCTGGGAGAGTCTGGTCGACTGGCAGATCTGGGAGAGTCTGGTCAACTGGCAGCTCTGGCTGCTCCATGCTGACTGGCTGCTCCATGATGACTGGCAGCTCTGGCTGCTCCATGCTGACTGGCTGCTCCATGCTGACTGGCAGCTCTGGCTGCTCCATGCTGACTGGCTGCTCTGGCTGCTCCATGCTGACTGGCTGCTCCATGCTGACTGGCTGCTCCATGCAGACTGGCGGCCCTGGCTGCTCCATGCTGACTGGCGGCCCTGGCTGCTCCATGCTGACTGGCGGCTCTGGCGGCTCCTTGCAGACTGGCAGCTCTGGCGGCTCCTTGCAGACTGGCAGCTCTGGCGGCATCCTGCAGACAGGCAGCTCTGGCGGCTCCTTGCAGACTGGCAGCTCTGGCGGCTCCTTGCAGACTGGCAGCTTTGGCGGCATCCTGCAGACAGGCAGCTCTGGCGGCTCCTTGCAGACTGGCAGCTCCTTGCAGACTGGCAGCTCTATGCAGACTGGCAGCTCCTTGCAGACTGACAGCTCCTTGCTAACTGGCAGCTCTATGCTAACTGGCAGTTCTGAACAGGCGGGAGACTCCGGCAGCGCTGTAGAGAAGGAAGGCTCTAACAGCGCTAAACAGGCGGGAGACTCCGACAGCGCTGGAGAGGAGGAGGGCTCCGACAGCGCTGGACAGGCGAGGCGCACTGTAGGCCTGATGCGTGGTGCTGGCACTGGTGGTACTGGGCCGAGGACACGCACAGGAAGCCTGGTGCGGGGAGCTGCTACCGGAGGGCTGGGGTGAGGAGGTGGTACTGGGTAGACCGGACCGTGCAGGCGCACTGGAGCTCTTGAGCACCGAGCCTGCCCAACCTTACCTGGTTGAATGCTCACGGTCGCCCTGCCAGTGCGGCGAGGTGGAATAGCCCGCACTGGGCTATGCAGGCGAACCGGAGACACCGAGCGCAAGGCTGGTGCCATGTAAGCCGGCCCAAGGAGACGCACTGGGGACCAGCTGCGTAGAGCCGGCTTCATGGCATTAGGCTCGACGCTCAATCTAGCCCGGCCGACACGCGGAGCTGGAATATACCGCACCGGGCTATGCACCCGCACTGGAGACACCGTGCGCACCACTGCATAACACGGTGCCTGTCCGGTCTCTCTAGCCCCCCGGTAAGCACAGGGAGTCTGCCCAGGTCTCCTACCTGGCGTAGCCATACTCCCTGTTAGCCCCCCCCCAAGAAATTTTTGGGGCTGCCTCTCAGGCTTCCATCCGCTACGTCGAGCTGCCTCCTCATATCTGCGCCTCTCAGCTTTCGCAGCCTCCAGTTCTTCCTTGGGGCGGCAATATTCTCCAGGCTGAGCCCAGGGTCCTTTACCGTCCAGTTCTTCCTCCCATGTCCATTTCTCCAGGTGGTGCAGCCTCTCCCACTGCAGCTGCTGCTGCTCCTGCTGCTGCTGCCTCTGTTCCTTCTCCTGCTGCACCTTGGTGCGGCTACACTCCCCTGGTTTAGCCCAGGGTCCTCTCCCGTCGAGGATTTCCTCCCATGTCCAGAAATCCTTATTGCGCATCTCCTCGCGCTGCTCCTGCCTGTTGACACGCTGCTTGGTCCTTTTGTGGTGGGTGATTCTGTAACGGTTTTCTTGATGAGAAGGAGAGTCGGACCAAAATGCGGCGTGTCTATTGCAATCCATGTTTAATGAAGTAACACACTAAACACAAACACTATCAAAACAATAAACTTAACGAAAACCGAAACAGCCTATACTTGTGTAACCTAACACAGAACAATGACACTAAGGACAATCACCCACGACAAACTCAAAGAATATGGCTGCCTAAATATGGTTCCCAATCAGAGACAACGATAAACACCTGCCTCTGATTGAGAACCACTTCAGACAGCCATAGACTTAGCTAGAACACCCCACTAGCTACAATCCCCATACATACACACCACATACAAAAACCCATGCCACACCCTGGCCTGACCAAATAAATAAAGATAAACACAAAATACTTTGACCGGGGTGTGACACATGCCAATACTTTGGGTGCTTTCTCTCCAAGCTCGTAATAACGCTGTTTTGATTTAGTGATGGCCCTCTCAGCTTGATATGTGTTCAGAATATTATATTTCAGTTTTTTATTTACCAAAAGCCTGTATAGATCTTGTCGGGCCTCTTTGGTAGGGTTTCTCTAGCTCAGAGATTTCAGATTCAAAGACATTCAGTGCCGCACCGTGTTTTCTCTTCAGCCCTTTAGTATAGGAAATGATCTGTCCCCTCAGATAGGCCTTCAATCTGTCCCAAAGAATGAAACTGTCAGGAGCGGAGGGTTTGTTTGTCAAAGTAAAAAATATTGATCTACTCGTTGATGAATGCACAAAATTCAGGTTGCTTTAGGAGTCTAGAATTTAGTCTCCATCTATATGCTCCATTTACCTTGGTAGGAATGGAGATTGATAATACCAGAGGAGAATGGTCACTAAGCAATCTGGAGAGATATTCAATATCTAACACTCTATGAAACAGTTGGGTCGATAGTAAAAAGAGTAGTCCCTATCCTGTGGGTTCAACTGTCTCCAGATGTCTAGCAAATTAAGATATTTCATGAATGACATGGTGAGCTTGCCGGCTTTGGTAAGAAGTGAGGGTTTATCAGAGGATACATACATTTACTTGAAGAACAGTGCAGATTCAAAGTTTGGTAACAGAATGACTGTTTGTGATGTTTGTGCCTTTATTCCCTATATTCGGGCAGCCGCGATGAATATAGGGGAGACACTGACTGAACACTACATTAACATAGGTGAAACACTGAATGAACAATACATTAATATAGGTGAGACACTGAATGAACACTACATTAATATAGGGGAGACACTGACTGAACACTACATTAATACAGGGGAGACACTGATGACAGTATCCAGGGAAGGAGGTCAGGAGTTATTTGTAAGATAATTATCTCATTATGTCTCTGGAGCTGAGAGGATATCCCTCAGACAGGACACACTTCCTTTCCAACACTTCCCTCCACTCTATGCTTTTCACATTGTGGCTGCGTCCCAAATTACATCCTATTGCCTATATAGTGCACAACCTTTGACCAAAGCCATATGGGCCCTGGTTAAAAGTAGTGCACTATATAGGGAATAGGGTGCCATTTGGGACGCACCTGCCTCTCTGATGGATCCACCCTGTAAAAAGGGGGTTTCAGACTCAGAGAGTCAAATGGGAGTTGGCACTTCCTGTTGTTCCCATTAAGATGGAAAAGCTGGAGAGACCGTCTGATTTCTCACCAAAAACCAGTGCAATATTACACTGGAAAAGACATCAATGATGGGAAACTTTTTTTCTGATGACTCATTCATTCTTCCATTGCTTTGGTTATGGTTCCACTGAGGAGCATGTTCTGAAAAATCACTTGAGCAGGAGTTTGAGGAGTTGAAATGTAAGAAATTCTATGAAGAGATCCTTTCTACCAGGTAATTAAACGTTATATTAATGTAGCCTATTGTGCAAAATAAACCAACGCAAAAAAAATAATATCATTCACATTTGTGACTCGTTTCAGGAAACTAGGCGTATTTCGCTCGTCACTACTTCACAGGAGAGCCATTTGAACATAAACTATTTTTTAAATCAAAATGCATTTTTTTTGTGCAGAAATGCCTTCTGGAACGTGAACTTCCATGTGCCTTAATAACAAATGTCTATGCCATCTGTAAATATGAATAAAATAGTTCAATTACAAGCCTAGTTGTGTTAGCCACAGAAAAAAGCAGCAACCTTCCCGCTAGCCATGATTGGCTGAGATGAGTGGGCTGGACATGCCAAGAGATGAGTTCGAATTGGTCTGCCAACACTTCTGTCTATATCATGAGCTGGTCAGTATGTGTAGGTAATCCTTTCTAATGCAGCTTTTTTGAAAGATATCACAGAGTAGAACTACATTAGTGTTGCTCTCCACTTTCTGGAGGACCAAGTTTTGTAATCAGTGGAATTAGACTATGATCGCTAAAGAGAAGGAGAAAATTCTGCAGTTTGATTGCAAATATGCAGACCGAGTCGAAAAGAGAACACAGAGCTGTTGTATAAAACACCTGTCTCCAGATTACATCTCAAACTAAGCGCAACCATGGCATCCGTGACAGATAGGGAGAAGCATCCATCCATGTACAGTTGAAGTCGGAAGTTTACATACACTTAGGTTGGAGTCATTAAAACTCATTTTCTCAAATTTCTTGTTGACAAACTATAGTTTTGGCAAGTCGGTTAGGACAATATCACAATTCCAGTGGGTCAGAAGTTTACATCCACTAAGTTGACCGTGCCTTTAAACAGTTGGAAAATTACAGAAAATTATGTCATGGCTTTAGAAGCTTCTGTTAGGCTAATTGACATCATTTGAGTCAATTGGCGCCTCTTTGCCTGACATCATGGGAAAATCAAAAGAAATCAGCCAAGACCTCAGGAAAAAAAAAGCAATTTCCAAACGCCTGAAGGTACCACGTTCATCTGTACAAACAATAGTATGCAAGTATAAACACCATGGGACCACGCAGCCGTCACACCGCTCAGGAAGGAGACGCGTTCTGTCTCCTAGAGATGGAGATACTTTGGTGTGAAAAGTGCAAATCAATCCCAGAACAACAGCAAAGGACCTTGTGAAGATGCTGGAGGAAACAGGTACAAAAGTATCTATATCCACAGTAAAACAAGTCCTATATCGACATAACCTGAAAGGCTGCTCCAAAAACGCCATAGAAAAGCCAGACTATGGTTTGCAACTGCACATGGGGACAAAGATTGCACTTCTTGGAGAAATGTCCTCTGGTCTGATGAAACAAAAATAATAATGAACATCATTATGTTTGGGGGGAAAAGGGGAGGCTTGCAAGCCGAAGAATACCATCCCAACCGTGAAGCACGGGGCTGGCAGCATCATGTTGTGAGGGTGCTTTGCTGCAGGAGGGACTGGTACACTTCACAAAATAGATTATGTGGATATATTGAAGCGGATATGTGGATATATTGAAGCAACATCTCAAGACATCAGTCAGGAAGTTAAAGCTTCTGGGACTTCCAAATGGACAATGACCCTAAGCATACTTCCAAACTTGTGGCAAAATGGCTTAAGGACAACAAACTCAAGGTATTGGAGTGGCCATCACAAAGCCCTGACCTCAATCCTATAAAACATTTGTGGGCAGAACTGAAAAAGCGTGTGCTAGCAAGGGGACCTACAAACCTGACTCTGTTACACCAGCTCTGTCAGGAGGAATGGGCAAAAATTCACTCAACTTATTGTGGGAAGCTTGTGGAAGGCTACCCAAAACATTTGACCCAAGTTAAACAATTTAAAGGAAATGCTACCAAATACTAATTTAGTGTATGTAAACTTCTGACCCACTGGGAATGTGATGAAAGAAATAAAAGCTGAAATAAATAATTCTCTCTACTATTTTTCTGACATTTTACATTCTTAAAATTAAGTGGTGATCCTAACTGACCTAAGACAGGGAATTTTTACTAGGATTGAATGTCAGGAATTGTGAAAACAGAGTTTAAATGTATTTGGCTAAGGGGTATGTAAACTTCCAACTTCAACTGTAAGATAGTCTAACTAGCTACATTTTCAGAAATTATACATTTCTAATTTGGTCAGAAAGTCATTTTTATTTCAAGTTAAAGTGTATTGTTAGCTAGCTAGCTAACGTTAGCTAGCTGGCTCTCTAGCTAATGTTACATATATGATCTGTGTAGTTATATTATTTGGATCTCAGATCCATTTGCATTGCTAGTTAAAGCCTAATGTTAGCTAGCTAACATTGAACCTGGTTCGTTAGCTACCTGCAGATTCATGCAGGGTAGTAACATTATGAGTTGGGATTATGATTCATTGTTTAGCTAGCTAGCTACATGCCTAAACAAAAGACTCTACTACTATGCAAGTAACCATTTCAAAAGAATGTCAGTCGATAGATGACTATCACTCTTGTCTGAGTGTGCCAGAGCACAGAATAACTGACGAATTTACGAACGCTCAACACCCGTTGAATATGGTCCGAGTCAGTAAACATTGGCAAAAAAGCGTAATTAAATTGTTGCCAGCAGCACAGTTGCAGTCACCAATGCTCAGGATAACATAAAAACAGCCTGACCAGCTCTGCTAGTAAAATGGTCAGAGTGAGCTGTTCTCTCATTTGTGTCTGGAAGTAGCTAGCAAGCTAGCCAACGTTAGCCAGTTAGTGCTTGACTGCTGTTGTTAGGTCGGAGCACTCGGATCATATTTTACTCCTCGGCCAGAGTGTTGAGTGTGCGCTCTGAACGCTCTGAGAGCGAAACGCTCTGAATTTATGAACGGACAATCTGACAACACTCTGAGTTTACCAACACCCAAAGCACAGTCTGAGCACACTCTGGCACTCCAGATTAAGTTTATAAACCAGCCTTTAGTCTTGAATTCTTTGGTTGTTTAGTACATGGCCTCACATGTGTGTAGACAAAGAAGAGCTCTTCACTAGGTGTACCAAAACATTCAAGGGCCATTTTCTCAAAAGTGAGGTTACAAGTTTATTAACTTTCAAAGCAGAATTACTTTCCCATTGTTCCTCAACTGAGGTGTATGATATATCATTTTCTAGCTCTGAGTCTCTACTTTTATCCAATGTAAAAAACACAATTTCAAATTTTGCTACGAAAGACTGAATTGAAACGGTCGGTCAAATCAAATCAAAGTTTATTTGTCACATGCGCCGAATACAACAGGTGTAGTAGACCTTACAGTGAAATGCTTACTTACAGGCTCTAACCAATAGTGCAAAAAAGGTATTAGGTGAACAATAGGTAAGTAAAGAAATAAAAACAACAGTAGAAAGACAGTGAAAAATAACAGTGCGAGGCAATTGAAGTAGAGAGGCTACATACAGACACCGGTTAGTCAGGCTGATTGAGGTAGCATGTACATGTAGATATGGTTAAAGTCAGATTTGTTTCAGTGGATTAATACTCAATACTACCTCTTATAGTGATATCCTAACTACAGGAACTCTTAGAAAGGCTCCAGCCAGAGTCTGTTGCATGTCCCCTGTCATAAACATGAACTGTTGGCAAGGCCTATATAATCAAGTAGGGCTGCTGTATCCAGCTGTATCCCAGCTGTGCACATAGAAATACACACAGGCCTACGCTGAGACAATATAATTGAATTGTAGCACATGTCCATCTATTAGACTAGAGAGACTTCTCTGTAAGTATGCATGATGTATGCATCTCTCCTGCTTGGTAAGGAAGTGAATACGATTTAATGTGATGCGCTAAGAACAGAAGTCTCTACATGAAAGATGGCTTCATGGAGCTCTGTTTTACAATGAAAGGCTCCAGAAACATATAACAGTCTCACACACAGAAGGTGGCGGCAGTCCCTTCCATAAAAGGTTAAAGGGTTTGTGGGTAGTCCAGTTCATGGTGACCCAACCTAATTAGTGTTAACGAAGCATTCGCACAACTTCAAAGAGCTCCTGGAAATGTTGTGATCCTTGTCACAATCAAATTGCTGCCATGAGAGAAAAAAGAGATGAGAGCAGAGAAGTTGTGGCTAAACTTTCGTTTTAAGTCCTAAGCTACTGTTGGCTGTGGATGACTCACTCACTGAAACAAGGTGTTTACTGTACTGCATCTGAGTCTGAAGAAGGAAGGAAAAAAGAAAATATTATTTTCTTTTTTCCTTTTTCTTTACTAGATCAAAGACTAATAGAATTGTGTGTAGCTTTGCCTCCCTTTTTTTGTCATTTTAGGGAGTAATGTGAATTTGTTTTTTCAAACAAGCGGAACAAAAGTTGTAAACTGTTTAGCCAATCCCTAGAGCAGGATTATTACTATGATAATGGGCACTCCTCTAGAGTAGTGCAGGAAACCATGTCTAACTGTGATACACAATGATATGATAACAAATTCTGCACCCGAGGGAGCAGGGGTATCTAGTCTTTTGTGTTATCGGGTAGCCAAATTGAGTAGCTGGCCAGACCAGCACGCATGCAAGATGTGGTTCTCGGTGCCGAGATTAGTGGATATCCTGATATCCCCCTTTGACATGCCATCAGTAATGTAGGTCAATTAGACAGAGATATTTGTTACCGTCCTCTACTATCAATAAGTTGAGAAGAGTATCTGAAACAGTAACAAATATGCCCTCTGTGTAAACTAAATCTCCCGAAGCAGCGTTTCCTAAAGAGGAGAGGGAAAGTCCAGTTCTCCAAGGCAACATGAACTATTATTGATACAACAGACTGTAGCAGCATCAAGGGCCCAGAGCTGGAGTCCATGAGTAAGACTATTCCTACTAACACTGAAGAGTGATCCAGGATAATGTCTTGGCACTGACAGTAAACAAATAACCAATCAAGGATAAAGAGAGTTATGTTAACACATAAGTCCCAACACAGACAGTGTCCTTCTACAATACAATTTTACTATTTTCTTTCCTCTTAGGGATGAATTGAAATGTACATAATGGGTGCCTGGAGGAAAATGGGGGAGGGTCATTTTTTTTCCAATTTCAGTCAAGGGGAGGGTTTTGTATTGAGGGTCATGTAATTTGTAATTGATGAAATGTCAGTATTTCTCAGTGTTTTAGAGTTAGTTGCTTATTAAGTTATATATCAATGTGTGCCCGATGCCACTCCTCATCTCTGATTCTACTCTGGGTGCACAGTATCAAGTGCTGTGCTGTCTAGTCCTACGGCGGCAGTTCAGGAGTCAAAGGCTTCTTCCGAAAATATTTTGTTGATTAAACCTAATCCAAAAAAGGCACCATTTTGTGAGCTGACTAGCCTAAAGCCTCTGTTCTGTTCAGTTTGAGAAAAAGAGCGCAAAGATGAGAAGGAGGACCGGAGGTCAACTTTGATAGCTTGCTACTACTATAATTGATTTTATTAAAAATGATATGTTTCTTGCCCATGATGTAGGCCTATTTGTCAGTTAATAAACTCACAATAAGCCAGATTCGAGAAGAGTACATTGTGGTGCTGAAACTTGAAGTAGTAGCCGTGGCACAATCAATTGTAAATGGACAGCTCATTGTGCTGAAAGTAAGCAAATTCAAGTAGGCTTAATTCATTTCAACGTCTTAATTTAAATTAGAGAGCTTTGTGTTAGATGGCTTTGAGCCTATTTCTTCCTCTTTAACAGATTAAACTAGGGTATAGGTTGCTATATCTATAGATGTGTAGGTAAATTCCTCCACCCACCATGCACTCTTTGAATAGCCTACCTCTGTGTCAGTGAAGGGCTGTTAAGTTAAAAGAGGGTATGCCATAGGCCTACCTTTTATTAAAGACAATGGCAAAAAGCACAGGCCTACCCCTTGTTAGCTTAAGATTTGGAAGAAAATAAAACAGATCTGATTATATAAAGTGATCTATAACAGAGCTTTGGTCTGTGAAGCTTTATGCTACAAACAAGTTGTAAAATACCAGGGAAAGATGTGACTGATGCATATGGGGACATCATTGTTTAGTTTCTTTGACATCCAGATCCTGAGCTACAACCTTTTATAGCCGAGGAGACAAAAAAATAGACTTTGCTTGGGAAGTAATCTAAATCTGTCACTATCAATTGATACAGTTATTCACTTTCTGTACAATAGAAAATATACAGAAAGGTAGGCCGAACTTTTGAAAGCACCATGCTCAGATTCCTGATGATGTCTCAGATGTAATTATTTGCAAACAGGGACAGTTTCATTGCAAACAAGACACACTGATTTGGCATTGGAGAAATATGATAGGATGAACACACAGGCCTATCTCTCTGCCCATTCTTAGCCTGTAATTTCGGTAAATTGTGTGGTAAAATAACGAAGAATTGCATGACATTTTTATAAAAGGCTATTTTTTCTCAGACCTGCAAATACGATGATAGATTCATGTTTCTAAAACTGCAGTTTCTAAAACTGCATATCTAAGGCTCTGGTCTGTCCAACAAGTGAGGGTAAACGGTAGACATATTCTCTGCTATCCACTTGATGTTTGAATTATTATTTTGGGTATAGGGGATGGTCACTTGTTTTTCAACTGTTCTGGGAAGGTTTAGGTCAAATATATTTTGCTGAAGGGAGGGCCATCCATTGTCATTTCAGAGAGGTCCGGTTTTCTCCATGTAATCCTTATTATAAATGTTTACTCCCTTATCTTTCTTGTTCTACCAAGTTGTTCTCTAGAGTAGTCATGCCATCTCATCCCGCCCTTCCTCATGTTCTGTTCAGTTTTCTGACCCCTTGTATACGTCAATGATGCTCACGCTAGTGATCACCTCCAAGGCCAGAGCAGAACAACAACAAAGAGCCCACCAAAATAACTGCAGCTGCTGCCGTTTGTCCGTCTGTCCCATGTCGGTGTGACTATCTGAGAGCCCAGGCAGTCTGACAAACAACACCACTGACTGACACGCACGTCACACCAACTGTCTGTCCAGTCCATGGCCCACCACCACCCCATGAAAATGGCCACAGTCCTGGGTGGTCTGTCTGGTGGACTGACCATTGGCCTTCAACTCCCACTCATGCCCAGACTGCACTGTCAGATAGGCTCTATTACACTGATCTGTGATCCTCTTATGTTTCAACATCTGCTCTCCACAAATGACTGATGCTAAGGGTAATGGTAAAGGCACTGAATAAAAATAATTCTGCAACTAAAACAGCATACTGTAAATTTGGTAAGTAGTTGGGATATGGTTAGACCTACATTGTTAAAAAAACAAACATTTTATACAGGTCAGACTAATAAAATCTATTTTGCAGGATAGACATTCTAACATTGAAACACTACTCCTGAAGTCCTCTAGGAGCTCAGTATGATCAAGGACAGAGTGGAAGAGGAGAGGAGAGGAGAGGAGAGGAGAGGAGAGGAGAGGAGAGGAAATTGTGAGAATCTTCCTATCTAAGACACATGACTACAAAGTTCAAACAAAACACACCACATCTCTCCTCCTACACAATGCAACCTTATCTGCAATGTTTATGTGCCTTTGACCTATCTCAAACTGGAAAAGTCTTAACATATTAATTGAAAGGGATTGATTATGTAAGTTTAAAGTGTTTTAAAATAAATTCAATTAGTGTAGATGGCAATTCAAACATCACAACAAACAAAGTGTCCAGTAGTCCAACAGTACTCTGGGTGCTCTGTGAACCAGTGGAACACCGCGAGAAGAAGATGGAAGATGTCTCCCATAAAACTGCATTGAGATACGCTGCAGAGGTCAAGAGCAGAGGTTGGGAGGGACCATGCTGAACAGAAGTGTTTAAGTAGACCAAGTAGAGCAATTTCTCAAGCAAGAATGTTGCTTGGACTGTCTGGGAGTGGTTTGAGTGGTGAACATTTGCTGTTATTGGCAGAGAGGTTTAGAACTCTCTTTCTTATTGGTCTATTACCTATTTTACTGCATGGTGACATCACCATGAAATGCCAAAACTCCCTCCCACCAAACAGTTCTTACACAAAAAGGGCATTATCATCATTTTCACCATTTCACAGTATTATTCCAACTTCAAAGCGTGGAAATATACACTGAGTGTGCAAAACATTATAAACACTTGATCTTTCCATGACATAGACTGACGAGGTGAATCCAGGTGAAAACTATGATCCTTTATTGATGTCACTTGTTGAATCAACTTCAATCAGTGTAGATGAAGGGGAGGAGACAGGTTAAAGAAGGATTTTTAAGCCTTGAGACAATTGAGACATGGATTTTGTAGGTGTGCCATTCAGAGGGTAAATGGGCAAGAAAAAGTATTTAAGTGCCTTTGAACGGGGTATGGTAGTAGGTGCCAGGCTCACCGGTTTGAGTGTGTCAAGAACTGAAACACGGCTGGGTTTTTCATGCTCAACAGTTTCTCTTGTGTATCAAGAATGGCCCACCACCCAAAGGACATCCAGCCAACTTGAAAACTGTGGGAAAAATTGGAGTCAACATGGGCCAGCATCCCTGTGGAAGGCTTTCGTCACCTTATAGAGTCCATGCCCCGATGAATTGAGTCTGTTTAGAGGGCAGAAGGGGGTGCAACTCATTATTAGGAAGGTGTTTTTTTTGTACAGTCAACGTAAATAAAAGGCACCCTATTTTTTTCTGTCAGAGCTTCAAATGATAGTTCAGCAGGTTCAAATGTTAGGTCCTTGAGAGAATAGGAAAGGGACAAGGATCAACATAGCAAACACAACAGGCTGCGCATCATAAAGGGTGCAGAAATGGCACCTCTACTTCCATCACACCACAATATGTAAGGGGGAGTGAAGGAGAGGCGAGGGCCTGCATGCCACAAGTACAACCCGCTGGACAGGGAAGGGAGACTCAACAGCAACGTGTCTGTCCAAACCAATCCAACTCAGAAAACCAGTACTGTTCCTTCCCAACTGCTGTCATGTTAAGATCTAAAAATGGAACGGTGAGCACAGTTCCACCACTGTGCACTACTTTCTCTTGTACATTAAGGACCCGTGGAAGAGTTGCAGGGAAGAGTTGCAAGGGAGAGGAGAAGTGAAGAATGTAGCTATTTAAGTACACTGCAGCCCTGGCATTCATTGCTGTCAGCCAAGGCATATTGCTACTATTAAGACAGGCCCATTCTCTGAATCAGACATTATGTCAGAGTTATGGATACAGCATTTAGTCATGGATATTTACTAGGAACTAGCAACAAGTCCAAAATGTAACAATGACTGAACTTGAAAGAGAAAGTAAAAATAGACACTGAGTGCCTGGATACCAGTAGAAAAAAGACTACGCTGTAGCCATGTCAAGTAAGACTGGATAGTAATTAACTGATGGAAACCCCAGAAATCCCATATATTCTGAAGAATCTGTGGATAAACAAATACTATTCAGACTTGTTCAACTTTCTTCTTTACTTGAATAGCCCTGTGTGTAGTATGTTTATCCGCCAAATCTGCTTTGACCCTGAGGTCACTAATCCAAGCTTCCCAGCAGGATTTAGTCGAGAACTACAAAACATCAAACCCACCCTATGTGGGGTGTTCACATCTAATATCATCAATGGGTCAACAAACCACTTAAATGCTCCCATTCTACTGATGGAGGCTTAAAGGTTAACTTCAAATCTACTACTGTGAGTGTGATCTGCTAATGCTGAGAACTACCAAGTTCACACGACCTCGTATGGCCTCATTCGTTTACATGTGAGTTAACTCCTGATGCAGTCGTCCTTATACTGGGTCCTTAATTGGGGGAATTCCTGGCTTGTGTGTACAACCTGTAATTCACCTGTTTAGTCATGGCTAACTGTGGATGTCCAACCAACCATGATTCAGTGCTCCCTGTACAGTAGATATCCAGCAAGCTAGGTTTCAGTGCTGAACTCTTTCCTGTAGCAGAGAGCACATGCAATGCCCCTGACTGCCCCAGATCTGATGTCAGCCCTGTAATGCTGCTACAAAAACAATTATTCCATCATGATGTAATGAGCTCCACTAGCTGGCTGGTGGCTGCCAGTCAACACCGTCTGGCACCAAGGACAAACTATGAACCAGCCACCATTACAAAACAGAGTGGAGGGGACTTAGTCTTTGGGCTAGAAAATGTCATCATGATCATCACCCGTACTCGCAGCCTCGACTCCTGCCGTTCTAGGTTTCTTGAACGAGAACACGGTGTTGAGGACTAGTACCACGAGACGACACTAGCTATACTCCTAAAGGGCTAAGGACACTATTGCCTTAAGTCAACTCACTACTGTTATTGCCTGATTCCAGTGAGGTTAATAAGATGGGAAGGTGAATTCAAGTTTGAAGTCATTAGTGGCACCATACAAAATTGCATGAATCAGGCAATAACCTGCACATAAACATACCAGGCTGACTAGCACAGCTATAAACAGCAGATATGGTTCCCTGAGGGAATCTAAGGGGAATATCGCTAGATCATCTGATAGTATAAACTAGAAAACAAAAAAGGGATTGATGTCCTCGATGCATGGCGGGTGACAGTCTTAATGCTTAGGTCAAGTAGGATAGAGAAAGTCCCACACTTTGCTAACAAGAACTCCTGTTGTCCAGACTGTCATCCAACCCTTGGCGAAACACAGCACTATAGGTGGGAAAATACAGCTAAGAGGTGGTGCTTCAGGTAGAGCAGCATGACTAACATGTTAACATTGTGTTCAAGTCACACCACTCACTCCAAATTCAGCCAGACATTTTGTAAACTCATCTCTCACTGGTTCTGTTAAATTTAGCTGAGTATATTCAATGGTGCCTATACTGTGCATATCTGCCCTCAGAAGGAAAGCTCCTATTGGCATAGATCTACAAATCTCAAAGAGGACAGCACCAGAATCATGGGAAGGAGATGGAGGATTGCAAAACAAAGATGTTTGTGTTGTCTGCTTCAGCTTTTTGTTTGTCTTCCTCTTTCATGTGTGGTATTGTGTTTTCACCTTCTGTCATTGGATCAAAGGAAGAAATGGGAATGTTTACATCTCGTGCATCTCTGCCTCCCTGTTGTGAACAGACACTCAGCACTGTGAAAGAAGATGGTGCAGGCGGATGTGGAGGAGACACTATTCAGAGACAGACAGACAGTTTCTCCTGGAAGCATCCATCTACTAGACACTGAAATAATGCCTGTCTGAGGGAGAGAAGGTCCTGGTTGGGTTTAGTTAGTTTGTTTAGGATCTATTTTAGCCAACCACATGGCTTATTTTCCGAGACAGGGCCGTGCACAGACCTTTAGGGGGACATGTGCTAACCCCCCCCCCCCCCCCCCCCCCCCCAAAAAAGAGGGAAAAGCAGCACAATCTGATGGGTAAAGTATTTTGCTAAACAATTTTGAACTGGAATAAATGCTGCACTTATTAAGAATACCAACACAATTCCAGTCAAAACAGAAGATTGTAAGAAATACTGTAGGCTACTATATGCAGCCCAACTCCATTTTCCAACTCCATTTGTTGCCACTATCATGTATCCCAGTGGTTTGCAAAGTTTTTGACCTGCAACCCCCAAAATGGAGTGGTACAAAACTTGCGACCCCCCCCCCCCCCCCATCTGCACGCACATGCACACACGCAAACATGCTGGCACGATTGCTGCGCAAATATACAGCCATAAATGAAAATATGCACTTTAAAAACGCAAGATAGACTACAGAAATAAAAGTCTGCATCGCACCATCACTTTGGATGGGCTAAGATAAGTCAGTAGTAGATTGTTCTGGCTAAGATGAGTCAGTAGTAGATTGTTCTGGCTTAGATGAGTTAGTAGTAGATTGTTCTGGCTAAAATGAGTCAGTAGTAGATTGTTCTGGCTAAGATGAGTCAGTAGTAGATTGTTCTGGCTAAGTCCATAGTAGATTGTTCTGGCTAAGTCAGTAGTAGATTGTTCTGGCTAAATCCATAGTAGATTGTTCTGGCTAAGTCAGTAGTAGATTGTTCTGGCTAAGTCAGTAGTAGATTGTTCTGGCTAAGTCCGTAGTAGATTGTTCTGGCTAAGTCAGTAGTAGATTGTTCTTGTCAGGTGCGTGAATGAGGACCCAAAAGCGAATTAACAAACAGAGTTTCTTTAATGATGAACACACGTGGGCTCAGATGGACAGGTAGATTCCGACAGGACAGGACAAGGTTGCAGCAAACACGATGATAGTCTGGTTCAGGCATGAGACACACAAACAAGAATCCGACAAAGACAGGAGCAGGAACAGAGAAAGATATAGAGACCTAATCAGAGGGAAAAAGGGAACAGGTGGGAAAAGGGGTGAACTAGGTAGTTAGAGAAGACAAGGAACAGCTGGGGGAAAGAGGGGAAGAAAAGGTAACCTAATACGACCAGCAGAGGGAGACAGGGTGAAGAGAAAGAACAGGAACAGGACACAACATGACAATACATGACAGTACCCCCCCACTCACCGAGCGCCTCCTGGCGCACTCGAGGAGGAAACCTGGCGGCAACGGAGGAAATCCTCGATCAGCGCACGGTCCAGCACGTCCCGAGAGGGAACCCAACTCCTCTCCTCAGGACCGTACCCCTCCCAATCTACGAGGTACTGGTGACCACGGCCCCGAGGACGCATGTCCAAAATCCTACGGACCCTGTAGATGGGTGCGCCCTCGACAAGGATGGGGGGGGGGGGGAAGACGAGCGGGGGCGCGAAGAACGGGCTTGATACAGGAGACATGGAAGACCGGGTGGACGCGACGAAGGTATCGCGGAAGAAGAAGTCGAACTGCGACAGGATTAATGACCCGAGAAATACGGAACGGACCAATGAACCGCGGGGTCAACTTGCGAGAAGCCGTCTTAAGGGGAAGGTTCTGAGTGGAGAGCCAAACTCTCTGACCGCGACAATATCTAGGACTCTTAGTTCTACGCTTATTAGCAGCCCTCACAGTCTGCGTCCTATAACGGCAAAGTGCAGACCTGACCCTCTTCCAGGTGCGCTCGCAACGTTGGACAAAAGCCTGAGCGGAGGGGACGCTGGACTCGGCGAACTGAGATGAGAACAGCGGAGGCTGGTACCCGAGGCTACTCTGAAAAGGAGATAGCCCGGTCGCAGACGAAGGAAGCGAGTTGTGGGCGTACTCTGCCCAGGGGAGCTGTTCTGACCAAGACGCAGGGTTGCGAAAAGAAAGACTGCGTAAGATGCGACCAATAGTCTGATTGGCCCGTTCTGCTTGACCGTTAGACTGGGGGTGAAAGCCGGAAGAGAGACTGACGGAAGCCCCAATCAAACGGCAAAACTCCCTCCAAAATTGAGACGTGAATTGCGGACCTCTGTCCGAAACGACGTCTGACGGAAGGCCATGAATTCTGAAAACATTCTCGATGATGATTTGTGCCGTCTCTTTAGCAGAAGGAAGCTTAGCAAGGGGAATGAAATGAGCCGCCTTAGAGAACCTATCGACAACCGTAAGAATAACAGTCTTCCCCGCTGACGAAGGCAGTCCGGTGACAAAATCACATCGAAGGCGATGTGAGACCACGGTCGAGAGGGAATGGGAAGCGGCCTGAGACGGCCGGCAGGAGGGGAGTTACCGGACTTAGTCTGCGCGCAGACCGAACAAGCAGCCACGAAACGACGCGTGTCATGCTCCCGGGTGGGCCACCAAAAACGCTGGCGAATGGAAGCAAGCGTACCCCGAACGCCAGGGTGGCCGGCTAACTTGGCAGAGTGAGCCCACTGAAGAACGGCCAGACGAGTAGGAACGGGAACGAAAAGAAGGTTCCTAGGACAAGCGCGCGGCGACGGAGTGTGAGTGAGCGCTTGCTTTACCTGCCTCTCAATTCCCCAGACAGTCAACCCGACAACACGCCCCTCAGGGAGAATCCCCTCGGGGTCAGTGGAGGCTACTGAAGAACTGAAGAGACGAGATAAAGCATCAGGCTTGGTGTTCTTAGAGCCCGGACGATAAGAAATCACGAACTCGAAACGAGCGAAAAACAGCGCCCAACGCGCCTGACGCGCATTAAGTCGTTTGGCAGAACGGATGTACTCAAGGTTCCTATGGTCAGTCCAAACAACAAAAGGAACGGTCGCCCCCTCCAACCACTGTCGCCATTCGCCTAGAGCTAACCGGATGGCGAGCAGTTCGCGGTTTCCCACATCATAGTTACGTTCCGACGGCGACAGGCGATGAGAAAAATACGCGCATGGGTGGACCTTGTCGTCAGAGAGGGAGCGCTGAGAAAGAATGGCTCCCACGCCCACCTCTGACGCGTCAACCTCGACAACGAACTGTCTAGAGACGTCAGGTGTAACAAGGATAGGAGCGGATGTAAAACGATTCTTGAGGAGATCAAAAGCTCCCTGGGCGGAAACGGACCACTTAAAGCACGTCTTGACAGAAGTAAGGGCTGTGAGAGGAGCTGCCACCTGACCGAAATTACGGATGAAACGACGATAGAAGTTCGCGAAGCCGAGAAAGCGCTGCAGCTCGACGCGTGACTTAGGGGCGGGCCAATCAATGACAGCTTGGACCTTAGCGGGATCCATCTTAATGCCTTCAGCGGAAATAACAGAACCGAGAAATGTGACGGAGGAGGCATGAAAAGAGCACTTCTCAGCCTTCACAAAAAGACAATTCTCTAAAAGGCGCTGGAGGACACGTCGAACGTGCTGAACATGAATCTGGAGTGACGGTGAAAAAATCAGGATGTCGTCAAGGTAAACGAAAACAAAGATGTTCAGCATGTCTCTCAGGACATCATTGACTAATGCCTGAAAGACAGCTGGAGCGTTAGCGAGGCCGAAAGGAAGAACCCGGTATTCAAAGTGCCCTAACGGAGTGTTAAACGCCGTCTTCCACTCGTCCCCCTCCCTGATGCGCACGAGATGGTAAGCGTTACGAAGGTCCAACTTAGTGAAAAACCTGGCTCCCTGCAGGATCTCGAAGGCTGAAGACATAAGAGGAAGCGGATAACGATTCTTCACTGTTATGTCATTCAGCCCTCGATAATCTATGCAGGGGCGCAGGGACCCGTCCTTCTTCTTAACAAAAAAGAACCTCGCTCCGGCGGGAGAGGAGGAGGGGACTATGGTACCGGCGGCAAGAGCTACAGACAAATAATCTTTGAGAGCCTTACGTTCGGGAGCCGACAGAGAGTATAGTCTACCCCGGGGGGGAGTGGTTCCCGGAAGGAGATCAATACTACAATCATACGACCGGTGTGGAGGAAGAGAGGTGGCCCTGGACCGACTGAACACCGTGCGCAGATCGTGATATTCCTCCGGCACCCCTGTCAAATCACCAGGCTCCTCCTGTGAAGAAGAGACAGAGGAAACAGGAGGGATAGCAGACATTAAACATTTCACATGACAAGAGACGTTCCAGGAGAGGATAGAATTACTAGACCAATTAATGGAAGGATTATGACAAACTAGCCAGGGATGGCCCAAAACAACAGGTGTAAAAGGTGAACGAAAAATTAAAAAATAAATGGTTTCGCTATGATTACCAGAAACAGTGAGGGTTAAAGGTAGCGTCTCACGCTGAATCCTGGGGAGAGGACTACCATCCAGGGCGAACAAGGCCGTGGACTCCCTTAACTGTCTGAGAGGAATGTCATGTTCCCGAGCCCAGGTCTCGTCCATAAAACAGCCCTCCGCCCCAGAGTCTATTAAGGCACTGCAGGAAGCTGACGAACCAGTCCAGCGTAGATGGACCGACAAGGTAGTGCAGGATCTTGAAGGAGAGACAGGAGTAGTAGCGCTCACCAGTAGCCCTCCGCTTACTGATGAGCTCTGGCTTTTACTGGACATGAAGTGACAAAATGACCAGCAGAACCGCAATAGAGACAGAGGCGGTTGGTGATTCTCCGTTCCCTCTCCTTAGTCGAGATGCGGATACCTCCCAGCTGCATAGGCTCAGCTCCCGAGCCGGCAGAGGAAGATGGTAGTGATGCGGAGAGGGGGGCAACGGAGAACGCGAGCTCCTTTCCACGAGCTCGGTGACGAAGATCAACCCGTCGCTCAATGCGAATAGCGAGTTCAATCAAGGAATCCACGCTGGAAGGAACCTCCCGGGAGAGAATCTCATCCTTTACCTCTGCGCGGAGACCCTCCAGAAAACGAGCGAGCAAAGCCGGCTCGTTCCAGCCACTGGAGGCAGCAAGAGTGCGAAACTCAATAGAGTAGTCTGTTATGGATCGATTACCTTGACATAGGGAAGACAGGGCCCTGGAAGCCTCCTCCCCAAAAACAGATCGATCAAAAACCCGTATCATCTCCTCCTTAAAGTCCTGATACTGGTTAGTACACTCAGCCCTTGCCTCCCAGATTGCCGTGCCCCACTCACGAGCCCGTCCAGTAAGGAGAGATATGACGTAGGCGACACGAGCAGTGCTCCTGGCGTAAGTGTTGGGCTGGAGAGAAAACACAATATCACACTGGGTGAGGAACGAGCGGCATTCAGTGGGCTCCCCAGAGTAACACGGCGGGTTATTGATTCTGGGCTCCGGAGATTCGAAAGCCCTGGAAGTGGCCGGTGGATCGAGGCGGAGATGGTGAACCTGTTCTGTGAGGTTGGAGACTTGGGTGGCCAGGGTCTCAACGGCATGTCGAGCAGCAGACAATTCCTGCTCGTGTCTGCCTAGCATCGCCCCCTGGATCTCGACGGCTGAGTGGAGAGGATCCGAAGTCGCTGGGTCCATTCTTGGTCGGATTCTTCTGTCAGGTGCGTGAATGAGGACCCAAAAGCGAATTAACAAACAGAGTTTCTTTAATGATGAACACACGTGGGCTCAGATGGACAGGTAGATTCCGACAGGACAGGACAAGGTTGCAGCAAACACGATGATAGTCTGGTTCAGGCATGAGACACACAAACAAGAATCCGACAAAGACAGGAGCAGGAACAGAGAAAGATATAGAGACCTAATCAGAGGGAAAAAGGGAACAGGTGGGAAAAGGGGTGAACTAGGTAGTTAGAGAAGACAAGGAACAGCTGGGGGAAAGAGGGGAAGAAAAGGTAACCTAATACGACCAGCAGAGGGAGACAGGGTGAAGAGAAAGAACAGGAACAGGACACAACATGACAATACATGACAGTACCCCCCCACTCACCGAGCGCCTCCTGGCGCACTCGAGGAGGAAACCTGGCGGCAACGGAGGAAATCCTCGATCAGCGCACGGTCCAGCACGTCCCGAGAGGGAACCCAACTCCTCTCCTCAGGACCGTACCCCTCCCAATCTACGAGGTACTGGTGACCACGGCCCCGAGGACGCATGTCCAAAATCCTACGGACCCTGTAGATGGGTGCGCCCTCGACAAGGATGGGGGGGGGGGGGGAAGACGAGCGGGGGCGCGAAGAACGGGCTTGATACAGGAGACATGGAAGACCGGGTGGACGCGACGAAGGTATCGCGGAAGAAGAAGTCGAACTGCGACAGGATTAATGACCCGAGAAATACGGAACGGACCAATGAACCGCGGGGTCAACTTGCGAGAAGCCGTCTTAAGGGGAAGGTTCTGAGTGGAGAGCCAAACTCTCTGACCGCGACAATATCTAGGACTCTTAGTTCTACGCTTATTAGCAGCCCTCACAGTCTGCGTCCTATAACGGCAAAGTGCAGACCTGACCCTCTTCCAGGTGCGCTCGCAACGTTGGACAAAAGCCTGAGCGGAGGGGACGCTGGACTCGGCGAACTGAGATGAGAACAGCGGAGGCTGGTACCCGAGGCTACTCTGAAAAGGAGATAGCCCGGTCGCAGACGAAGGAAGCGAGTTGTGGGCGTACTCTGCCCAGGGGAGCTGTTCTGACCAAGACGCAGGGTTGCGAAAAGAAAGACTGCGTAAGATGCGACCAATAGTCTGATTGGCCCGTTCTGCTTGACCGTTAGACTGGGGGTGAAAGCCGGAAGAGAGACTGACGGAAGCCCCAATCAAACGGCAAAACTCCCTCCAAAATTGAGACGTGAATTGCGGACCTCTGTCCGAAACGACGTCTGACGGAAGGCCATGAATTCTGAAAACATTCTCGATGATGATTTGTGCCGTCTCTTTAGCAGAAGGAAGCTTAGCAAGGGGAATGAAATGAGCCGCCTTAGAGAACCTATCGACAACCGTAAGAATAACAGTCTTCCCCGCTGACGAAGGCAGTCCGGTGACAAAATCACATCGAAGGCGATGTGAGACCACGGTCGAGAGGGAATGGGAAGCGGCCTGAGACGGCCGGCAGGAGGGGAGTTACCGGACTTAGTCTGCGCGCAGACCGAACAAGCAGCCACGAAACGACGCGTGTCATGCTCCCGGGT
This sequence comes from Oncorhynchus mykiss, assembly GCF_013265735.2. Lineage (NCBI taxonomy): Eukaryota > Metazoa > Chordata > Actinopteri > Salmoniformes > Salmonidae > Oncorhynchus > Oncorhynchus mykiss. The sequence goes on from NC_048573.1 coordinate 61,871,067, forward strand.
GGGCCACCAAAAACGCTGGCGAATGGAAGCAAGCGTACCCCGAACGCCAGGGTGGCCGGCTAACTTGGCAGAGTGAGCCCACTGAAGAACGGCCAGACGAGTAGGAACGGGAACGAAAAGAAGGTTCCTAGGACAAGCGCGCGGCGACGGAGTGTGAGTGAGCGCTTGCTTTACCTGCCTCTCAATTCCCCAGACAGTCAACCCGACAACACGCCCCTCAGGGAGAATCCCCTCGGGGTCAGTGGAGGCTACTGAAGAACTGAAGAGACGAGATAAAGCATCAGGCTTGGTGTTCTTAGAGCCCGGACGATAAGAAATCACGAACTCGAAACGAGCGAAAAACAGCGCCCAACGCGCCTGACGCGCATTAAGTCGTTTGGCAGAACGGATGTACTCAAGGTTCCTATGGTCAGTCCAAACAACAAAAGGAACGGTCGCCCCCTCCAACCACTGTCGCCATTCGCCTAGAGCTAACCGGATGGCGAGCAGTTCGCGGTTTCCCACATCATAGTTACGTTCCGACGGCGACAGGCGATGAGAAAAATACGCGCATGGGTGGACCTTGTCGTCAGAGAGGGAGCGCTGAGAAAGAATGGCTCCCACGCCCACCTCTGACGCGTCAACCTCGACAACGAACTGTCTAGAGACGTCAGGTGTAACAAGGATAGGAGCGGATGTAAAACGATTCTTGAGGAGATCAAAAGCTCCCTGGGCGGAAACGGACCACTTAAAGCACGTCTTGACAGAAGTAAGGGCTGTGAGAGGAGCTGCCACCTGACCGAAATTACGGATGAAACGACGATAGAAGTTCGCGAAGCCGAGAAAGCGCTGCAGCTCGACGCGTGACTTAGGGGCGGGCCAATCAATGACAGCTTGGACCTTAGCGGGATCCATCTTAATGCCTTCAGCGGAAATAACAGAACCGAGAAATGTGACGGAGGAGGCATGAAAAGAGCACTTCTCAGCCTTCACAAAAAGACAATTCTCTAAAAGGCGCTGGAGGACACGTCGAACGTGCTGAACATGAATCTGGAGTGACGGTGAAAAAATCAGGATGTCGTCAAGGTAAACGAAAACAAAGATGTTCAGCATGTCTCTCAGGACATCATTGACTAATGCCTGAAAGACAGCTGGAGCGTTAGCGAGGCCGAAAGGAAGAACCCGGTATTCAAAGTGCCCTAACGGAGTGTTAAACGCCGTCTTCCACTCGTCCCCCTCCCTGATGCGCACGAGATGGTAAGCGTTACGAAGGTCCAACTTAGTGAAAAACCTGGCTCCCTGCAGGATCTCGAAGGCTGAAGACATAAGAGGAAGCGGATAACGATTCTTCACTGTTATGTCATTCAGCCCTCGATAATCTATGCAGGGGCGCAGGGACCCGTCCTTCTTCTTAACAAAAAAGAACCCCGCTCCGGCGGGAGAGGAGGAGGGGACTATGGTACCGGCGTCAAGAGCTACAGACAAATAATCTTCGAGAGCCTTACGTTCGGGAGCCGACAGAGAGTATAGTCTACCCCGGGGGGGAGTGGTTCCCGGAAGGAGATCAATACTACAATCATACGACCGGTGTGGAGGAAGAGAGGTGGCCCTGGACCGACTGAACACCGTGCGCAGATCGTGATATTCCTCCGGCACCCCTGTCAAATCACCAGGCTCCTCCTGTGAAGAAGAGACAGAGGAAACAGGAGGGATAGCAGACATTAAACATTTCACATGACAAGAGACGTTCCAGGAGAGGATAGAATTACTAGACCAATTAATGGAAGGATTATGACAAACTAGCCAGGGATGGCCCAAAACAACAGGTGTAAAAGGTGAACGAAAAATTAAAAAATAAATGGTTTCGCTATGATTACCAGAAACAGTGAGGGTTAAAGGTAGCGTCTCACGCTGAATCCTGGGGAGAGGACTACCATCCAGGGCGAACAAGGCCGTGGACTCCCTTAACTGTCTGAGAGGAATGTCATGTTCCCGAGCCCAGGTCTCGTCCATAAAACAGCCCTCCGCCCCAGAGTCTATTAAGGCACTGCAGGAAGCTGACGAACCAGTCCAGCGTAGATGGACCGACAAGGTAGTGCAGGATCTTGAAGGAGAGACAGGAGTAGTAGCGCTCACCAGTAGCCCTCCGCTTACTGATGAGCTCTGGCTTTTACTGGACATGAAGTGACAAAATGACCAGCAGAACCGCAATAGAGACAGAGGCGGTTGGTGATTCTCCGTTCCCTCTCCTTAGTCGAGATGCGGATACCTCCCAGCTGCATAGGCTCAGCTCCCGAGCCGGCAGAGGAAGATGGTAGTGATGCGGAGAGGGGGGCAACGGAGAACGCGAGCTCCTTTCCACGAGCTCGGTGACGAAGATCAACCCGTCGCTCAATGCGAATAGCGAGTTCAATCAAGGAATCCACGCTGGAAGGAACCTCCCGGGAGAGAATCTCATCCTTTACCTCTGCGCGGAGACCCTCCAGAAAACGAGCGAGCAAAGCCGGCTCGTTCCAGCCACTGGAGGCAGCAAGAGTGCGAAACTCAATAGAGTAGTCTGTTATGGATCGATTACCTTGACATAGGGAAGACAGGGCCCTGGAAGCCTCCTCCCCAAAAACAGATCGATCAAAAACCCGTATCATCTCCTCCTTAAAGTCCTGATACTGGTTAGTACACTCAGCCCTTGCCTCCCAGATTGCCGTGCCCCACTCACGAGCCCGTCCAGTAAGGAGAGATATGACGTAGGCGACACGAGCAGTGCTCCTGGCGTAAGTGTTGGGCTGGAGAGAAAACACAATATCACACTGGGTGAGGAACGAGCGGCATTCAGTGGGCTCCCCAGAGTAACACGGCGGGTTATTGATTCTGGGCTCCGGAGATTCGAAAGCCCTGGAAGTGGCCGGTGGATCGAGGCGGAGATGGTGAACCTGTTCTGTGAGGTTGGAGACTTGGGTGGCCAGGGTCTCAACGGCATGTCGAGCAGCAGACAATTCCTGCTCGTGTCTGCCTAGCATCGCCCCCTGGATCTCGACGGCTGAGTGGAGAGGATCCGAAGTCGCTGGGTCCATTCTTGGTCGGATTCTTCTGTCAGGTGCGTGAATGAGGACCCAAAAGCGAATTAACAAACAGAGTTTCTTTAATGATGAACACACGTGGGCTCAGATGGACAGGTAGATTCCGACAGGACAGGACAAGGTTGCAGCAAACACGATGATAGTCTGGTTCAGGCATGAGACACACAAACAAGAATCCGACAAAGACAGGAGCAGGAACAGAGAAAGATATAGAGACCTAATCAGAGGGAAAAGGGGAACAGGTGGGAAAAGGGGTGAACTAGGTAGTTAGAGAAGACAAGGAACAGCTGGGGGAAAGAGGGGAAGAAAAGGTAACCTAATACGACCAGCAGAGGGAGACAGGGTGAAGAGAAAGAACAGGAACAGGACACAACATGACAATACATGACAGTTCTGGCTAAGTCAGTAGTAGATTGTTCTGGCTAAGTCAGTAGTAGATTGTTCTGGCTAAGTCAGTAGTAGATTGTTCTGGCTAAGTCCGTAGTAGATTGTTCTGGCTAAGTCAGTAGTAGATTGTTCTGGCTAAGTCCGTAGTAGATTGTTCTGGCTAAGTCAGTAGTAGATTGTTCTGGCTAAGTCCGTAGTAGATTGTTCTGGCTAAGTCAGTAGTAGATTGTTTATTGTATATGGGTGATAAACGTAGGCCTACTCGGTTTTTCCCAAACTGGAGGAAATGAAACAAGTTCTTTCTGGTCACTAATATGAATATGAACGCCCACTGTTGCACAACAATGCTGATGACCGGTCATTGGTCAACAATCAAGATGCGCAACGTTTTGGTTCTGAAGCACAGAGTAGAATTTAATGACGACTTGCGGGCAATGGGTTCAGAACCACAACGACAAAAACTTTATTAAAAAGGGCACTCAGGAGACTGGAAGGGTAAAGCCCTATCTGTGCACGTGCCTGTCCCTAGAGTTGCAGGGACTGTTGTGCTAAGGGCTGAGGGTTCTTACTTGTGCTGATCTCAGTCACCACTGAGGGTTCTGGTGTGCTTCCATCCTCCTCTCCACTGGGCAGATCTACCGAGAAGATGAAAGAGGTGTGGTCAGTTCAGCATGCTAGTACAGTTCAAGGCCCAGGCAAGACTAGGGAGGACCAGGGAGGACTAGGGAGGACCAGGGAGGACTAACCATTAATTTACTCAACAGGTGGAACATATACTGTAAATCTGAAGTGCAGCAGGGTGGAGAATGAACCCTGTGCACCTAGTGGATTATGGGGGAGAAAATAGTTACAGTAAACAGTTAGATTAACTATGGATGGGACCACTGATGGGACCACTGCTTTTCTGTAACGACTATTCAGGGGCAGTGTGACATTCTTTACAGTATAGCATTGTAAACATGACCTTTACATGTATATCCTAAATTAAGTTTCAATATGAAAGGAAAGCTGGTTTACGATCCAGTTGTGTCGACCCCAGACCCTACCTCCTGATGCTTCGTCCGCAGTGAAGTCCTCGTCATCGTCTAAGAACCGCTGAGACCTTTGGACGACAGTCCTCTCGGAGTCCAGATCCTCAGGCAGCGGGACCTCTCCCCACACCTTGGAGCTCTGAGCCACCTGCAGACAGCAGACACACACAACACCACAGTGAGATTTATAGGGGTTGAAGTCTAACGTCTCCAGACGGAACCCTATTTTTCAGCCCCACACTACCATCTCAGTTGTGTTGTCCTTCCAGTCCCAGTCCCCTATAGGGTTCTGGTCAAAAGCGCAGTATATAGGGAATAGAGTACCAGTTGGGAAGTAGCCCAGGTCAGTTAGGTTACACCCAGCAGTCCTAGACGGTAGTGTGAGGCTGTCAAGCTGTGAGCTTCACACAGGAAATAGGTGCATTGTGGTATGTTTGCATTAAAGTTCGTCATCTATGTGAACTGTCGGAGACCAGTAGATAGTAGAGTAGATATGCAAGTGGTTGTGAATGAGGACATGCCGTTCACAAAACTAATGCAACAAGGATGGAGGCAACTGCCAGTCTTCAACTAACCAGATTCTTAAGGGTGCTGTTTGCATAAAATTGATCGTTTCTAGTTACTTTTTAAAGGTATTTTCTATTTTATGAATTTCTGTAAATGTGTATTGCATTTTGCATTGATTTCACAATGGTTGATCAAGAGTCACTAATATCATGGAGCTTCAGCTTGGTGCAGGTGCATGATTGAACACAGAAATTGAACACCAGTGAGCTAGTTGAGGTTGACATCTGAATGTTTTGATGACACAAATCTGTTAAAGTATGCTTTAAGCTCCATCCCCCAGGCAGGCAGGCATGCAGGCAGGCAGGCAGGTCCAGAGCAGCATACCACAATCAGAGCATTATGATGGACCCTCAGCAGAGGATCAGGAAGCAAGCACTTTATCATGGAAAGATTGTTAAAACATTTTCACAGTGTAGCAGTCACTGAAAGGTCCCATCTCAAAACCAGAGGGTGATCCCTTCATTACGTCAAGGTGTGAAGAGATTGTTAAATACATTTGGAGAAGAGGGAAAAAGGTATGGGATGGTGTTCATTTTCATAACTGCATTTGATAACATTTCAATAGGGGAAGGAGTCTATATTCTCAAAGGGATCTAATCTCTGTGGAAGGTCATTTCTGACACAATAAAACTACACAAATCTAATTGAAGACATTGAGCACTAAGGCAGCAAATCTGATATCTGATCATCTTGATAATGCATTGATGATACCACCCAAGTTATCCAGCCTACTCTCTCAACTTCAAAACTTTTGGCACAAAAACAGAGCCTTAACCTCTCTATTCCTGGGTCCATATCATCCCCACCGGACCCTGTTGTTGTCCAAAACCTGAGCTATATGTTTGCATTCTTCCCAGGCAGCATGCCACCCTTGGCATTTCCAGTTGGCATGGCACGCCAGTTCCCATTTCCACCCGCACCCATCATGGCATTGTTTCCCATTTAAATGTCTCCGACTAATAAATAACTTGATCTCTCCCTCAAATCCTATCTCCCCTGACTGAACACCCTACCACAACAATCCCGGGACTTTTTTAAAAGGAAACCGCTGACTGGACAATTTCTTTTCACTGGAGCCAACCAGCCAACCGTTGGTGTGATCATCTCCTGCTTCCCAGTCCCACTCCCTTGGGATAGATGGGGTCTGATGGGGTTCTCTCTCTTGCTCTCGCTCTCTCTCTATGTCATTCTTTCTCTCTCTCTCTCTCTTTCTTTCCCTCTCTCTCTCTCTCTCTCTCTCCCTATATCTCTCACTCTCTCTCACTCATTCTCTCTCTCGTGCATTCTCCCTCCCTCTCTCTCTGGACGAGAGACACACTGCCATACTGGCAAAAAAAATCCTCGTAGACTAGACCACATTCATTGCTTATCAGTCAGTGCTTCATCACTTGATAAGTTAATCAATAAACAATGTAGCGTCAGTTATCACACTTTTAGAAACATTCATTTTTTTCCAACCCTGCACCTTTAACACAGAAGCTAGTGTAACCTTCAGGTCCCTCTAGAGGTTGGGACATGTCCACTGTGTTTCGGTTATCCAGCATTTTTTCTGGATCAAAAAGCGGCTTAGGTGGTGGCCGTGGCAGGGGCCATGGCAATGGTTGTTTAAGTTTACACTGAAAGCGTTTTTTTTCTTCATTATTTCTATTTTTTACGGTTTGGACTTAGGCAACCAGAAAAAACGCCAAGGATTTCAATGGCAGAAAAATCCCTGTTATCATTGCCTCCAGATAAAGGTCCTGCTCCCTGCTCAATGTTTGCCGAATTGTCACTTGATATGCATCCCTGTAAGTCTTCTGTTTAGGGATGGGCAACTGGCCCCCCTTTTTTAGGATCAATTTCCAAAACATAAAAGCAAAAATTGTTTGGGAACACAGTCAGAGTCTCAACTTACTATTGAGAGTTGGAATAGTAGAATACACAAGGTGCAATTTCGAAATTTGGTTGTGCATCAATTGTCCCTCAATTAGCCCATGTTGCAAACATTTTTTAGATTTGTAAGTTCGTCTAGCCAACTATCTAAACATCTAGTAATCATTGTCGAATTAACAACCGGGTAGTTCACAACATCTAGAAACTTTCACTCAGATATCATATTAAAAACTGCTAACATTTCTCTCCACATCTATGGCAAAATGTGTAGAATTGCAGCCACTGTGGCCCCTCATGATGAGTTCAGATTTTTTGAGGCCCCCAACCTCATCAAAGTTGCCGATCCCTGATGTAAAAGGAGGTACAGACCAAAAGCGAGAGAAACACATTCTACGGGGTATGGAAGGACAGCCGAGTGAGACCACAGAGAGAAGCCTTAAGACAAGTTAACCCCTCTAAATTTGCCCAGCTGTTGTTTACAGTGCAAGGGGATAGGAATTCCAACATTTTGTCTCCGTGAACAATCGATGACCAGCAGCATTGGCAGAACGATCAGAAGGAACAGAGGGGGTTTGGACAATGCAGCCAAGATCCCATCGGAGAAGAGAGCACTATCAGCTGTCCTGGATTTCTAGTCAAACATCTGTTGTCTTCCCAGCTAGACCCAGAGCCAGCGCCAGACAGATGTGTGCCCATGAGATGGTCGTGTAATAACCTTAATATTATTCATACACAAACGCACACACACTACTCCCATCCCCACCATGTCCCTGTAACAGCCGTCAGCCAAGGCCTGTCGAGGGAGAACAGCGTGAGAAGAATGTTTTAGGGGATTCAGTTCGCCCCCTCCACCAGTCAGCCCTAATGCAGCTGCAGAATGAATGGACTATGTGTGAGAAACATCTTCACGTTACAGACACAGCAAGGCCTAACTTAGTACTGAATCTACCAATGGTAACTCTCGTTTTGCTTCATATTTACAGCTTTCTTATGATATGTTTTTCCAGCATTACACATATAATAAATATTGTACCTTCAGAAAGTATTCATACCTCTTGACTAATTCCACATTTTGTTGTGTTACAGGCCAAATTAAATAAATCTCACCCATCTACACGTAATACACCATAACGACAGAGTAAAACCATGTTTTTAGACATTTTTGCAAATTTATTGAAAATGAAATACCCCTGAGTCAATACATGTTAGAATCACATTTGGCTTTCTGGGTAAGTCTTTAAGAGCTTTGCACACCTGGATTGTACAATATTTGCACATTATTATTTTTACAATTCTTGAAGCTCTGTCAAGTTGGTTGTTGATCATTGCTATACAGCCATTTTCAAGTCTTGCCTTAGATCTTCGAGTCGATTGAAGTCAAAACTGTAACTAGGCCACTCAAGAACATTCACAATTATATTTGGCCTTGTGTTTCAGGTTATTGTCCTGCTGAAAGTTGAATTCATGTCCCAGTGTCTGGTGAAAAGCAAACTGAACCACGTTTTCCTCTAGGAATTTGCCTGTGCTTAGCTCAATTATTTTCTTTTTTATCCTGAAAAACTTCCTAGTCCTTAATGATTACAAGCATACACATAACATGATGCAGCCACCACTATGCTTGAAAATATGGAGAGTGGTACTCAGTAATGTGCTGTTTTGGATTTGCTGCAAACATAACACTTTGTTTCAGGACAAAAAGTGTATTGCTTTGCCATATTTTTTGCAGTATTACTTTTGCGCCTTGTTGTAAACCGGATGTATGTTTCAGAATATGAATGTATTCTGTACAGGCTTCCTTCTTTTCACTTTGTAAATAAGGTTAGCATTGTGGACTAACTACAATGTTGTTGATCCATCTTCAGTTTTTTCCAATCACAGCCATTAAACTCTATAATTGTTTTAAAGTGGCCTCATGGTGAAATCCCTGAGCGGTTTCCTTCTTCTTCTCCAGCAACTGAATTAGGAAGGATGCCTGTATCTTTGTAGTGACTGGGTATATCGATACACCAGAATTAATAGCTTCACCACACTCAAACCGATATTCAATGTCTGCTTTTTTATTTTTACCCATCTACCAATAGGTGCCCTTCTTTGCGAGGCATTGTGGTTGAATCTGTGTTTAAAATTCAATGTTTGACTGAGGGACCTGACAGATAATTGTACAGCGCCTTTGGAAAGTCTTCAGACCCCTTGACCTTTTCTGCATTTTTTTACTTTACATACTTATTCTAAAATGGATGACATTTTTTTTACTTTACAGACTTATTCTAAAATGGATGACATTTCTTTTAATGCTCAGCAATCTACACACATCACCCCATAATGACAAATGGAAAACAGGTTTTAAGAAATGTTTCCAAATTGATAAAAAAAACAAAACAGAAATAACTTATTTACATAAGTATTCAGACCCTTTGCTATGAGACTCGAAATTGAGTTCAAGTACATGCTGTTTCCATTGGTCATCCTTGAGATGTTTCTACAAATTGATTGGAGTCCACCTGTAGTCAATTCAATTGATTGGACATGATTTGGAAAGGCACACTCCGAGCCAAGAGACCAAAGGAAATGTCCGTAGAGCTCCAAGACAGGATTGTGTCGAGGCACAGTTCTGGGGAAGGGTACCAAAACATTTCTGCAGAATTGAAGGTCCCCAAGAACACAGTGGCCTCCATCATTCTTAAATGGAAGACGTTTGGAACCACCAAGACTCTTCCTAGAGCTGGCCACCCGGAAAACTGAGCAATCAGGGGAGAAGGGCCTTGGTCAGGGAGGTGACCAAGAACCCGATGGTCACCTTGACGGAGCTCTAGAGATCCTCTGTGGAGATGGGAGAACCTTCTAGAAGGACAACCATCTCTGCAGCGCTCCACCAATCAGACCTTTATGGTAGAGTGGCCAGACAGAAGCCACTCCTCAGTAAAAGGCACATGACAGCCCACTTGGAGTTCGCTAAAAGGTATCTAAAGACTCTCAGACCATGAGAAACAACATTCTCTGGTCTGATGAAACCAAGATTGAACTCTTTGGCTTGGATGCCAAGCTTCACATCTGGATGAAACCTGGCACCATCCCTAAGGTGAAGCATGGTGGTGACAGCATCATGCTGTGGGGATGTTTTTCAGTGACAGGGATTGGGAGACTAGTCAGGGTTGAGGAAAAGATGAACGGAGCAAAGTACAGAGAGGTCTTTGATGAAAACCTGCTTCAGAGCGCTCAGGACCTCAGACTGCGGCGAAGGTTCACACAGCCAAGACAAGGCAGGAGTGGCTTCGGGACAAGTCTCTGTATGTCCTTGAGTGGCCGTATTCAGGGTCTGAATACTGAATAAGGCTGTAACGTAACAAAATGTACAAATAGTCAACAGGTCTGAATACTTGCCGAAGGCACTGCCTTGTCTACTGCTGTTTTGGTTAGTGATTATTGTCTTATTTCACTGAAGAGCCACCAGCCCTGCTCAATATGCCTTAGATAGCCGTTTTGGGGCCTCCCGGGTGGCGCAGTGGTTAAGGGCGCTGTACTGCAGCGCCAGGTGTGCCACCAGAAACTCTGGGTTCGCGTCCAGGCTCTGTCGTAACCGGCAGCGACCGGGAGGTCCATGGGGCAACGCACAATTGGCCTAGCGTTGTCGGCGTTAGGGAGGGTTTGGTCAGTAGGGATATCCTTGTCTCATCGCGCACCAGAGACTCCTGTGGCGGACCGGGCGCAGTGCATGCTAACCAAGGTTGCCAAGGTTGCTACTTCTCAGATAGAGTTCAGTGTGTCAAATCAATGGGACTGTTTTCTGGACCTCTGGCAGTCTCTATGGGGGAGCCACAGGGTTCAATTCTCAGGCCGACTCTTTTCTCTGTATACATCAATGATGTCGTTCTTGCTGCTGGTGATTCTCTGATCCACCTCTACCCATTATGTATACATCTGGCCCTTCTATGGACACTGTGCTAACAAACCTCCAAATGAGCTTACACGCCATATACTGTAACACTTCTTCCGTGGCCTCCAACTTCTTTTAAATGCTAGTAAAACTAAGTGCATGCTCTTCAACCGATTTCTGCCCGCACCCTCCCCGCCAGACTATCACCACTACTCTGGACGGTTCTGACTTAGAATATGTGGACAACTACAAATACCTAGGTGTCTGGTTAGACTATAAACTCTCCTTCCAGACTCACATTAAGCATCTCCAATCCAAAATTAAATCTAGAATCGGATTCCTATTTCGCAACAAAGCAACAAAGCCTCCTTCACTCATCCTTCACTCACTCATTGCCTTACCTCCCTAATCGTACTACATTTGCACACACTGTACATAGATTTTTCTATTGTGTTAGTGACTTTACGTTTGTTTATGTAAACTCTGTGTTGTTTTGTCGCACTGCCTTGCTTTATCTTGGCCAGGTTGCAGTTGTAAATGAGAACTTGTTCTCACCTGGCCTACCTGGTTAAATAAAGGTGAAATAAAATCAAATGAAAATGTGTGGGGTACAGAGATGAGGTAGTCATTCAAAAATCATGTGAAACACTATAATTTCACAGAGTGAATCCATGCAACTTATTTGACTTGTTATTAAGCACATTTTTACTCATTAACTTATTTTGGCTTGCCATAACAAAACAAATACTTAATGACTAAAGACATTTCAGCTTTTCTTAATTTGTAAACATTTCTAAAAAACATAATTCCATTTTGACATTATGGGATATTATGTGTAGTTCAGTGACACAAAATCTTAAATTCAGGCTGTAACAACAAAATGTGGAAAAAGTCAAGGAGTGTGAATACCTTTTGAAGGCACTGTAGGTCATTTTCAGGCGGCAGGTAGCCTAGTGGTTAGAGCATTGGACAAGTAACCGAAAGGTTGCAAGATCAAATTCCTGAGCTGACAAGGTACAAATCTGTCATTCTGCCCCTGAACAGGCAGTTAACCCACTGTTCCTAGGCCGTCATTGAAAATAAGAATTTGTTCTTAACTGACTTGCCTAGTTAAATAAAGGTAAAATATATAAACTGTTGAGTTTCAAGCCTCTCACTTTTACAGATGAGCCCAGTAATGACAAAAATATACACATCAGTACACTGTAATGCCCGGGGTGTAGTGGAGGAAGAAGTCAGGCGCAGGAAACATAAAGTTCAGGGTAGCAAAACTTTTAATTCACCACACCGGTGAAAACGACGCCAACCCAAACAAATGCCCCAAAACACGGGGAACTAAACAGTTCAGCAAAACACACACATACACGGACAACCGGAACTTACAGTCGTGCACAATCGTACACTGAAAATAATCCCGCACAACAGCAGGCGGGCCGGCTGGATAATAAAGCCCAACCAATTAACCTAACTAAACACACGTGCAACTAATAAACAGACAAGGGGGAAAAAAAGATCAGTGGCAGCTAGTAGGCCAGTGACGACGACCGCTGAGCGCCACCTGAACAGGAAGGGGAGCCACCTTCGGTAGGAGTCGTGACATACACTACAAAAAGCAAAACAGAGAAGAAAACAACACCTTTTTTCATTCAAAAAGTCCTCAATCAGCTGTCTGAAATGCCCTAGAGGCACTAAATCATCACATTGTAGTTTGGGAGATTATTCCACAATTCAGGTGTAAAAAGACTTAAACGACATATCTCTGTAAGGTCCAGATGATGAAGGGTGTACAGTATGTCTGATAACAGCAAGACAGGGAACAAAACAACACAAGCTGCATTCAGAAAACCCCTTGATTTTTCACTCTTTATGGCAAAGTTCTAACAATATTTCCTCAAACAGGAGGAGGTATGAGAGGCGACGCTGCCTAGGCTTTAAACAGGAACGGAATGTCAACTCTAAACTGACCAGCTAGCAGCAATAAGTGGATGACAGCTTGATACAGGCATGCTTTTCCCTGCCTGCACACAGATGTATACACACACGCACGCACGCCCTCCTAAAACACACACACAACACGCACACACATCCACTCGCACATACAAACACACACACACACACACAGTAAAGCTTTCTGGTCTGCATGCTGCCCTGTGTACAGTACCACCTAGCACAGTACTACCAGGCACCAGGAGCCTATGTTTCACTTCTCTGACACCAGATTCAGTACTACAGGCACCATGGGCCTATGTTTCACTTCTCTGACACCAGCTTCAGTACTACAGGCACCATGGGCCTATGTTTCACTTCTCTGACACCAGCTTCAGTACTACCAGGCACCATGGGCCTATGTTTCACTTCTCTGACACCAGATTCAGTACTACCAGGCACCAGGGGCCTATGTTTCACTTCTCTGACACCAGCTTCAGTACTACCAGGCACCAATGTTTCACTTCTCTGACACCAGCTTCAGTACTACCAGGCACCATGGGCCTATGTTTCACTTCTCTGACACCAGATTCAGTACTACCAGGCACCATGGGCCTATGTTTCACTTCTCTGACACCAGATTCAGTACTACCAGGCACCAGGGGCCTATGCTTCACTTCTCTGACCCCAGCTTTAGCACTACCAGGAACCTGGGGCCTCATTTATAACCATTGGACAGGCGGAAGACTCTAGCGGCTCTGGACAGGAGGAAGACTCTGGCGGCTCTGGACAGGAGGAAGACTCTGGCGGCTCTGGACAGGAGGAAGACTCTGGCGGCTCTGGACAGGAGGAAGACTCTGGCGGCTCTGGACAGGAGGAAGACTCTGGCGGCTCTGGACAGGAGGAAGACTCTGGCGGCTCTGGACAGGAGGAAGACTCTGGCGGCTCTGGACAGGAGGAAGACTCTGGCGGCTCAGGACAGGAGGAAGACTCTGGCGGCTCAGGACAGGAGGAAGACTCTGGCGGCTCAGGACAGGAGGAAGACTCTGGCGGCCCAGGACAGGAGGAAGACTCTGGCGGCCCAGGACAGGAGGAAGACTCTGGCGGCTCAGGACAGGAGGAAGACTGGCGGGTCAGGACAGGAGGAAGACTCTGTAGGCAGAAGACGGCGAGACAGCCTGGTGCGGGGGGCTGCCACCGGAGGGCTGGTGCGTGGAGGTGGCACTGGATAGACTGGACCGTGCAGGCGCACTGGTGCTCTTGAGCACCGAGCCTGCCCAACCTTACCTGGTTGCATGCTCCCGGTAGCCAGGCCAGTGCGGCGAGGTGGAATAGCCCGCACTGGGCTGTGCTGGCGAACCGGGGACACCATGCGTAAGGCTGGTGCCATATAAGCCGGCCCAAGGAGACGCACTGGAGACCAGATGCGTAGACCAGATGCGTAGAGCCAACATTTTTTGGGGCTGGATCTCGGGCCTCCTTGCCAGCCGTGTTCCCTAGTATCGCTGGCTCCTCTCTCCAGCTGCCTCTGCTCTCCTAGCTGCCTCCACCTGTTCCCATGGGAGGCAATCCCTTCCAGCCAGGATCTCCTCCCATGTGTAGCAACCCTTGCCGTCCAAAACGTCCTCCCATGTCCAGGAGTCCTGACATCGCTGCTGCTGCAGCTGCTGCCTGTCACCATGCCGCTTGGTCCTTTTGTGGTGGGTGATTCTGTCACGATCGTCGTAAGAAGCGGACCAAAGCGCAGCGTGGCGTGAATGCATCATTTTAATGGATGACGAAAACACGAAGTAAACTGACCAAAACAATAAATTAACAACGACCGTGACGCTATATACGAAATGTGCTGACACATAGACAATCACCCACAACCCACAATGACAAAACAGGCTACCTAAATATGGTTCCCAATCAGAGACAATGACTAACACCTGCCTCTGATTGAGAACCATATCAGGCCAAACACAGAAACAGACAAACTAGATATACAACATAGAATGCCCACTCAGATCACACCCTGACCAAACAAAACCTATAAACATACAAAGCAAACTATGGTCAGGGCGTGACACAAACAGACACACAGGCACGCAGACAGACACACAGGCACGCAAACAAGACAGACAGACAGACACACAGGCACGCAGACAAGACAGACAGACAGACACACAGGCACGCAGACAAGACAGACAGACAGACATACAGGCACACAGACAAGACAGACAGACAGACACACAGGCACGCAGACAAGACAGACAGACAGACATACAGGCACGCAGACAAGACAGACAGACAGACACACAGGCACGCAGACAAGACAGACAGACACACAGGCACAGAGGCTGTAGAGGTTTTTGCCCTGTCTGTCATCCTTTTAGAGACAGCCTGACAGGCATCAGGGGGTAAGGAGAAAGTCAGTCCCTGAGAAAACACTGTTTTTCCACACCTATAACACTGACTGAATCAAACATGAGAGAGAGAGATGCCCAGTGGTGACATTTGACAATGGGGGTATGACAACAGGATGTGCCTGAGTGTGTGTGTGTGTGCGTGCGTGCGTGCGTGTGTGTAAATGCATGTAAGTTTCCTGTGTGTGCTTAACCCTTGAACGAAGTGGTGGGGGGGATTGAGAAACTGCCACTTGTGCCACCAAACCTCTGGTTGAGACCCTCTTAGATAAAGAGGATGATGAGAGAAGCCCTTCTGCTCTCTGCAGAGCTCTACACAGGGTCTAATCCAAAGTGATGGGACAGGAAGGAGGCATACGAGCCTCTTTCAATAGACTCTCTGACAACTTGCTACAGTACAATGTATTTTCTGCGACAATGCTCCATACAGACATTGACACAAACAGCATAGTGTTTCTAAAGGGAAAAAGAGAGAGGGAGAGAAACCGTGTGTGTGTGTGTGTGTGTGTGTGTGTGTGTGTGTGTGTGTGTGTGCGTGCGTGCGTGCGTGCGTGCGTGTGTTTGTGTAAGTGGGTATGGGGAGGGTCAATTGTTGAGATAAAATCAAAAGAAACATCAGAAATATAACATTCTGACCATATTACTCAGAGCGGCTGCGATCTTCCCACAGGTCATTCATTCTCTCCTTCCTCTCCCACATACGGATCATGCAATGCATGCTACAATACGTCATGACTCAAACAGGCATTCCGCTCTATACAGGCCCAGCATTCCTCTCTCGACACACATGCTAACTTTTTGGACGTGTCCAGAGTCAGACCCAGAACAGCTGTTCGTCATGTTGGACACAGCAAATAATCTCCTGGTAGTGTGAGGCGGTATTGTGTGTGTAGCCTATGTACAGCCACTGTGTTGAAGTCCACAATGTGTTTCCCATTACATCTACTTAACAAGTCATTGAGAATAGTACCCTAAGGAATTCTCTGAGAGAAATAGAGAAATATTACCTGCTGCCTCTGACCTTTGCTGCATATTTTGAATGGATACGCCTAAATAACATGAAATGGGCTGATAAATTGGAAGCGTTTAAAAAAGAAATCAAGGAAAACAATCTCAAATAGGGAGTAAGAACACTGTTAGTTGTAAATCAAATAGGGAGTAAGAACACTGTTAGTTGTAAATCAAACAGGAAGTAAGAACACTATTAGTTGTAAATCAAACAGCAAGTAAGAACACTGTTAGTTGTAAATCAAACAGCAAGTAAGAACACTATTAGTTGTAAATCAAACAGGAAGTAAGAACACTGTTAGTTGTAAATCAAACAGGGAGTAAGAACACTGTTAGTTGTAAATCAAACAGGAAGTAAGAACACTGTTAGTTGTAAATCAAACAGGGAGTAAGAACACTGTTAGTTGTAAATCAAACAGGAAGTAAGAACACTATTAGTTGTAAATCAAACAGGAAGTAAGAACACTGTTAGTTGTAAATCAAACAGGGAGTAAGAACACTGTTAGTTGTAAATCAAACAGGAAGTAAGAACACTGTTAGTTGTAAATCAAACAGGGAGTAAGAACACTGTTAGTTGTAAATCAAATAGGGAGTAAGAACACTGTTAGTTGTAAATCAAACAGGGAGTAAGAACACTGTTAGTTGTAAATCAAATAGGGAGTAAGAACACTATTAGTTGTAAATCAAACAGGAAGTAAGAACACTGTTAGTTGTAAATCAAACAGGGAGTTAGAACACTGCTAGTTGTAAATCAAACAGGAAGTAAGAACACTGTTAGTTGTAAATCAAACAGGAAGTAAGAACACTGTTAGTTGTAAATCAAACAGGAAGTAAGAACACTGTTAGTTGTAAATCAAACAGGGAGTAAGAACACTGTTAGTTTTAAATCAAACAGGAAGTAAGAACACTGTTAGTTGTAAATCAAACAGGAAGTAAGAACACTGTTAGTTGTAAATCAAACAGGGAGTAATAACACTGTTAGTTTTAAATCAAACAGGAAGTAAGAACAGTTAGTTGTAAATCAAACAGGGAGTAAGAACACTGTGAGTTGGAAATTAAATGGTAACTGTTGTGAGTATGAAAACCTCATACTGTAAACAATCGGCATGTCATTTAGCATTCCTGCTTGTTGTGTGCAACCCTTTATGTTCACCACAGTGGTATTCAATGTCAGGGTTGCTGGGAAACTGCAGTATGGTCGCCAATTTATGCAGTGGGGTTGACAATTTATTTACATTATTTTAACATTAAGAGTACAGATTATTGTATGGGACAATATACAAATGTTTTCTGAAAGATAATTTGAACAATTACATTTGATTGACTAAATCAGGTCAATAAAAGAATAACAACCATATTCTAATAAAAACATCTAAATCAAATTTTATTTGTCACATGAGCCAAATACAACAGCTGTAGACCTTACAGTGAAATACTTACTTACAAGCTCTTAACCAACAATGCTGTTTTAAGAAAAATAAATGTTAATAAAGTATTTACTAAAATAAACTGAAGTAAAAAACATATATTTATTAAATAAAAGGAGAAAATAGAAAAATATTGAATAATTAAAGAGCAACAATAAAATAACAATAACGAGGCTATATACCTCAACTCACTTGAGATAGTTTGGGATGAGTTGGACCGTAGAGTGAAGGAAAAGCAGCCAACAAGTGCTTAGCATATGTGGGAACTCCTGGAATGCATTTCAATTAACAGGTGCGACTTGTTAAAAGTTCATTTGTGGAATTTCATTCATTCTTAATGCGTTTGAGCCAAACAGTTGTGTTGTGACAAGGTAGGGGTGGTGTACAGAAGACATCCCCATTTGGCAAAAGACCAAGTCCATATTATGGCAACAACAGCTCAAATAGGCAAAGAGAAATGACAGTCCATCATTACTTTAAGACATGAAGGTCAGTCAATGACGAACATTTCAAGAACTTTTACATTTTTTCAAGTGCAGTCGCAAAAACCATCAAGCGCTATGATGAAACTGGCTCACATGAGGACCGCCACAGGAAAGGAAGACCCAGAGTTACCTCTGCTGCAGAGGATAAGTTCATTAAAGTTACCAGCCCCAGAAATTGCAGCCCAAATAAATGATTCACAGAGTTCAAGTAACAGACACGTCAACATCAACTGTTCAGAAGAGACTGTAATAAGGCCTTCATGGTCAAATTGCTGCGAAGAAACTACTACTAAAGGACACCAATAATAAGAAGAGACTTGTTTGGGCCAAGAAACACGAGCAATGGACATTAGACGGGTGGAAATCTGTCCTTCATCTGAAGTCCAAATTTTTTGATTTTTGGTTCCAACCGCCATGTCTCTGTGAGATGCAGAGTAGGTGGACGGATGATCTCCACATGTGTGGTTCCCACCGTGAAGCATAGAGGAGGAGGCGTGATGGTGTGGGGGTGCTTTACTGGGGATGCTGTCTGTGATTTATTTGGAATTTAAGGCACACTTAACCAGCATGGCTACCACAGCATTCTGCAGTGATACGCCATCACATCTGGTTTGCGCTTAGTGGGACTATCATTTGTTTTCAACAGGACAATGACCCAAAACACACCTCCAGGCTGTGTAAGAGCTATTTGACCAAGAAGGAGAGTAATGAGTAATTTTATTCTCTATTTTGGTTAGGCCAGGGTGTGACTAGGGTGGGCGTTCTATGTTCTTTTTTCTATGTTATTGTATTTATTTTTTGGGGCCGGGTATGGTTCTCAATCAGGGACAGCTGTCTGTCGTTGTCTCTGATTGAGAACCATACTTAGGCAGCCTGTTTTCCCACTATGGGTTTTGGGTAGTTGTTTTCTGTTTCACCATACAGAACTGTTTCGGTTTTAATTTATTCTCTTGTTTTTTTGTATTTAGTGTTCAGTTTATTAAAGGCAATATGAACACGTACCATGCTGCGGTCTACTCCTTCTTCCAACAACGGCCGTTACACACAATCATCCGACCTCAACCCAATTGAGATGTTTTAAAAAAAAAAAAAAATGTACCTTTATTTAACTAAGCAAGTCAGTTAATTCTTCTTTTCAATGAAGACCTAGGAACAGTGGGTTAACTGCCTGTTCAGGGGCAGAACAACAGATTTGTACCTTGTCAGCTCGGGGATTTGTACTTGTAACCTTTCGGTTAATAGTCCAACACTCTAACCACTAGGCTACCCTGTCGTTTGGGATGAGTTGGACCGCAGATTGAAGGAAAAGCAGCCAACGAGTGCTTAGCATTTGTGGGAACTCCTTCAAGACCGTTGGAAAAGCATTCCTCATGAAGCTGGTGGAGAGAATGCCAAGAGTGTACAAAGCTGTCATCAAGGCAAAGGGTGTCTACTTTGATTGTGCCAGTTTTCCTGTAGTTTCTCCGGACAAGGCCCTGTACTGTGCCAGTTTCCCTGTAGTTTCTCCGCACAAGGCCCTGTAGTTTCTCCACACAAGGCCCTGTACTGTGCCAGTTTCCCTGTAGTTTCTCCACACAAGGCCCTGTAGTTTCTCCACACAAGGCCCTATAATGTGCCAGTTTCCCTGTAGTTTCGCCACAAAAGGCCCTGTAGTTTCTCCACACAAGGCCCTGGGAGGAACATTGTTAACCACCTCTTCATCTGAGACTTCAGCCTTGCAAGGGCGCAGCTCCACTCAAAAGTGTGTCTCTCGCTCACACACACACACAAACACACACACACACCTCTCGCACTCTATTTACACAGAGGCCATTGTTTAGTAAGGCATGTCAAAATAAGTGCCTGACTTGTATGGACTTGCATGGTGAGACAGGCAGCAGAGCTACGTGAGTTAGGAGAGAAAGGAGATTGTCCAAACCACAATTAGAGGGAGGGGGTGATTAGAAAGGAAGAAATGTTAGGCTGCTGACTACTGCTGGGCTGGTGAGCTGCTTTTCTCTCTTTCCCCAGGGATAAAAGGAACAAGCAACAAGGAGGGCAAAGAAGTACACACGTACTACACATGTGTACAGTACACAGAGACAGACATATTCACACAGACACACACACACACACACGTACACAGACAGACATATTCACACACACACACACACACACACACACACACACACACACACACACACACACACACACACACACACACACATATACATATCATAAACACACACATACACATACACACAGGTGTAGCCTAAAGCACACCCCACCTTCCTTTACTCTATATGAAAACACTAATAGCCATGCAGCAATATCATGTATTTGGAGCCATAGGGACCTACTCTGTTACAAGTGGCTGGCAGCGACACAGAGACCACATAGAATGGAAACATAAAATATATGTTACAGTGTTAATAGATTGTAACTGTCATCTGTGTGTGGGTGGGTTGATTGAGTGAGATGGAGCACATTCCAAGACAACTTTCCTTCCTTGACTGTGACTATGAGAGAGGGCCTCCCAGAGGGCATCTGCAGATCCCAAACCCTCTCCTTTTAATTATCACCACAGCAGTGGTCCCAACAGGGGCCCTCTCTCCAGACCACCTAGGCCTATTCTCAGTGTAGAATCCCACTGTGATGACCAAGGGGCCTGGGACCACACCTATTTACACACACCTTCAAAACAACCTAGTGAAATAGATTGACACATTCATCAGTCCACTGGAGGTCAGGAGTCAGACTTACTTCCTTACGTGTGTGTGTTACTCCCAGATAATGCACACTCTGTCATGCATTATTGCTTAGGCCTACTTATAAAAAATAAGACATTGATATTCCCAGCATGACTGATGGTGAACCCCCCCCCAAAAAACATCCCCAGATACTCATCACCTTGTCTCAATGTCCCATTAAACAAACATAAACACGGAAAAGCATTTTTATGCGTCTAAAAATAGCGCTCCATTTCCGGTACTGAGCTTTGGAGAGTGACCCTGCAGGCCTCCAGGAGACTGTGACTATGTCCAAAATGGCACCCTATTCCCTACATAGTGCCCTATTTCTGAACAGAGCCCTATGTGCCCTGGTCTAAATTTGTGCACTATATAGGGAATAGGGTGCCATTTTGGACGCAACCTGTTCCTCCCTGTTCCTCCCTGTTCCTGCAGACGACAGCTGGGACAGTGAGGTGCTGAATGGGGTGGCAGGCTGGCAGCTTGAAAGGGAAGAGCATCTAGGGTTATTAATAACAGGATGGTTGGGCCCCCAGCCACAGGAGCGCCACACTGTGTCATTTAAGCAACCCCATAACGTTTCCTTCCCCTGGATAACTCCTGAATGCCAGGCTATGTCTGTCTGCCAAGGGAAGGGATCAATGGCTTTGTAATGTAAAGAGTCTGACTGACAGGTTGATGCAAGGCTAGGCTACAAGGTACCTGGTACTGAAAAGCTAATGGAGGAAGTAGAAAGCAAAAGTGGGACAAATGTTAGTGAAAGGCCAAAGATATGTTATTCAAGGATTATGGACATTCTATAAGTGGAGAATATATTTTCCAATTTGTGTTCATTGTTTTCAACAATTGGTTTAATATCAGCAAAGTCAAAAACACATTAATTGTAATAATTTCCTCAAGCTTGATTTGAATTCTTCACAGATCTTCAGATAGCAATAAGACCATATAGCCACCACAATGCTCTGCTGGATGACCAATTTTCTCACAGAGTAATGATCTCAGGCTCTGTAGGCCAGTACTTAAGCCAGAAGGAGTCATGAAGGAAGTGGCGGCAGCTGTTTGATCACTCTGATAAAGCTCTGGTTTCCCACACAACCAGCAGCAGCACCAGCAGCAGCACCAGCAGCAGCACCAGCAGCAGCAGCACCAGCAGCAGCAGCAGCAGCAGCAGCACCAGCAGCAGCACCAGCAGCAGCAGAAGTAGTGGCAACTTTACCTCTAACCTCCCCTTTGGCTCTCATTCTCGCCTCAGGAGCAGCTAATCTGACACCACCTGTTGCCTCGGCCAAGCTAGCTCACATTGCGCCAGAGACCACCAGGTCAAAGGAAATTAAATCAGTTCACTCACATCCCCATGGGTCTCATAATCAATTTCACATTCACAGGAGAGACATTTTACAACAACAAAAAAAGTTAAGAAATGTTAAGAAAGTAATTAAAATGGAATACTTTAGTAGTGCATTGATTTGAAACAATAACCTTGTTTACAAGTATGAGAGAAGTAAAAGAACAAGATAAAAATAAAACAAAAAAAGTACCTTAACTTCCTTAGCTAGCTGTCCTCACCAGTGTGAACGCCCAGGGAAAGAATAACCTATGGACTATCGGTAAGTACATGTTGTAAAGCCACTTTCGGCCCGTTCCCAACCTCCCAAGTCCATGCTTTTTGGGATGGCTATCTCGTAATTAACTGGGATTTGGCAGGACACCACCATGGGAAAGCTTTTGAAACGTTGAGTGAGCAGCGAGCAATGGCAAGATACCGAGCATCTCAGACCACAAGATGAACCTCTTTGTTTGGTAACCTGAGACGCTCCCTTTCAGCGAGGAACATCATAAGACAAAACTTCTGCTAACACAGGGTTTCCAAAACTCGGGGGCGGCCCCAGGATCAGGTTTGTGCTAACAGGACAGGCCACAGAGCTTAGTGTTGGCCCCATCTGCACACTAAATGATCCTTCTACTGTAAATAATACAGACTTAGGACCTTCATTTAAGACAGCTTGCTACACCAGAAAAGTTATCCTGCAACAGGGTGATCAAATTAAGATCCTACATCTGTACCTTGCAGTAAAGATTTCAACAGACTGACAAACATGTTCAGTAGTTCTCTTCTATTTAGGGATATGGGCATTATCATTAAATAAACAGTACGTAAGATAACGAGAGTAATGTCCAGACGTAGCAAAGTTGAGCATGACACAAGAGAGGTTATAAAGACTCAAGTTGACAATATCATAAAACACCTACAGTAGGCCTGGGGGATGGAGATAGGGGAGAAGAAGAAGGATAACTATCCACCCCTTTCAGAAGCCTGCTCCATCCTGTCCTCCGGAAATGACCTGACAGCTGTTTTCTTTAACCTGTGCTCTGTGGGAAAGGCAACACTGGGATGAGAGGAGACAAGATGACTGGGGAGGGAAATAAGATCTGTCTGGACTTCACACACACACACACACCACGTCAACATACTATGTCCATGGGAATGAGGTCAACTTTTATTACAAACCCCAGCAGAAAAGTAAGGAGAGACTTTACAAATTGATGTCTTGTAACTCAAAAATGACTATCATAAGTCTAAGAAGTCTGCTTCAGAAAACCTAAACCTTCCCTGTTTATGAAAATGAATGTGTCATAGCCTTGTGCTCATCAATAATTACAGTCTATCGAAAGCTCCCAGAGGGGATTTCTGAGATAAAAGTCTAGACATCTCTGATGGATGATGTCTCAGTGGATGATCATCTGATACCTTGGAGTTGGTTTGAGCTTACATTACATTCTGGCATCAGTATTCCCTGTATGTGTCTGTCCCTTTGATTAGTTCCCTTCACTGTTGATTTTCTGAGCTGGTGTTATTTACTCAAATCTCAGTCCTGCAATTGAATTAGAGGGCGAGAGAATGATTCACTCCACCACCGTCCCGTTCTTTATGACAATATGAATTACCATCATGCGATCCTAAAATAACCCTGCAATCATAAGTAAAAACGCAACTCGTTCCTGGGAGAGGGAAGTAACTGGTTGTAGACTGCAGGGCAAACTTTGACTTGGGTTGAATGAGTCATTTATACAAGAAGAATAAGACTGCAAAGACGGTTGGTTAACCTTTGGGAAAGCCATCAAAGAAGCGGTACCACATAAAACAGGCCAGGGCAAATTGTAGTCATCTTCTCCAGTGACAAAAACATCCCACAACACACAGATCTGATTGAAACTGACTGGAACTATTCTGAAGATACTTTGAATGCAATACAACCTGCTTTGTCAAGATTATGATTAACTTATTAAATCCACACAGTACACAAATCATTTCAGGGTATGGCCTATTTTTCACATAGCCTAAGGTAATCACAGTCATGACTCAAACATTCCAAATATACATGTCTGCAGCTGTTTCCACATTACAATGTCTGCTTCACATCAATGAGCTAAGGTAACAACCCCTTTACGTAAGGTACAGTAATCACAGTCAGTATGTGAACTAAGGTAAACGCCATCTGTTCATTCATCATCTCACCAGGCAGCAAAATGTCTTCATTCTCCAGCATGTTGCACAATCCATTTTCCTAGAGAGAAGTCAGAATTGAAGTAATAGGCACTTTCATTACACGCTAATCAATAAGGGAAGGCAGTCTATGAACTCAGGTTCCAAAAATGGCCACACCGGAATTGACTCAAAAACATTCCAACAGTTACTCCCATTCTTTCCAAGTTCCATGTACAAACTAGTCTTCCTTTTTCAGGAAACTGACAAAACAAATTCTTGGTACAAGAATACCCTTGTTGTGCTGCACTTCCACCTGAGGCCAGTGTTTAATGTTAATGTTGTCTCTAGTGTGACTGTGTTTCCATCAGGAGTGTAACACTAAAGCCTTGGGGTGAGCAGAATCAACAACCTCTGCATCATCTAGACAGTTGCTTTGTGAGAAGGTGTTAAAGTTCACAATTAGCCACTGTTATGTAAAAAAGAAGCTGAAAAGTACCCGTGGCCTGGCTTTGGCCCCAAGTGAGAGCAGCTCCGCCGGAGACATGGCCTAGTGAGACACAGGTGCCGGCCAGCATACACGGAAACAGAAAAGTCTGAGCTTTTGGGTAAAACTCAGATGGAAGGTGTTATTTCACCCGGCTCAGGAAGCCCGTAGGCCACACTGGGAGTAAGGGGTAATTTTTTAAAACCTTTATTTAACTAGGC
Organism: Oncorhynchus mykiss; assembly: GCF_013265735.2. Classification (NCBI taxonomy): domain Eukaryota; kingdom Metazoa; phylum Chordata; class Actinopteri; order Salmoniformes; family Salmonidae; genus Oncorhynchus; species Oncorhynchus mykiss. The sequence continues at coordinate 61,896,029 of NC_048573.1, forward strand.
AAGTTAGTTAAGAACATATTCTTATTCACAACAATGGTCTACCAGGGAACAGTGGGTTAACTGCCTTGTTCAGGGGAACAACAACAGATTTGTAACTTTTCAGCTCAGGATTTGATCCAGCAACCTTTTGGTTCCTGGCCCAACACTTTAACCTCTAGGCTACCTGCCACCTCAAAAGTCAGGGAGACAACTCAGGAGTGTCTGCCAGAAAACCACAGCATTTACAACTCCAACACATAGACAACAGTGGATAAGAATTATTTTCTGTTGCTTTGTCATATGCAGTACACAGTACACGTGACACATAAACAACATGTGTGACATGTATTTCCTTCTGTGGACTAACGTTCTATGAAGAACACTCCTGTGTGTACTTGTGCACATGATTGACTGTCAAAATGGACACAGTAAAAGCTTTGGAACATGAAAATCCACCATCCCTTTCTCAGGTTAGGATTATCCAGAATGACAGTCACACACATCTGTGTATTCTCTAAAAGGTCGGCCTCCCTGTTACTACTGCAGCTTCGCTATTCACTATTCCAGTGTATGAGGCTATGAGCCTGTGTACAGAGTAACCTGAATCCAAGTTTATTCAAAGATGCTTTTGTTAAAGCCTCCCTACAGCCAAACCATTTCCCGTTTGCCAGTTCCAAACACATTGGCATCTTTACTTAGGAGCAGGCTACAGTAAGCCGCATACATCTGCTCTGAAATGCTCACACCTTGCCATTTGAGGTCCCTCTGGGCCAAAAATCTATAAACACTGAAGAAAGACATGCTTTAGAAAAGCTCCTGTGGTAAAAAAAAAATTGAGTGACACACACAGCCAGCCAACAGTTGGTCAGCACTCCAGGGCACACACATCCATACTGCACACACATCCATACTGCACACACACAAGTGGACTCCAGGGCACACACATCCATACTGCACACACACAAGTGGACTCCAGGGATATTTAAATGATTTCTCTATGCTGTTCCTTAGAGCATGCATAGTTATTGCGTACATAAATAAGAATTCAGGAGGATCTATTAAAACATGGCTCATTTATGAAAAATAGAATTAAAGATGTGTTGAGGCAACATGAATATCAAAAATAGCAGCAGAGAACTTTAATGCAAGTCATTAGTGTCATGATGCAAATCCCCCAACGCTAGCCATGTGACCCTTAGCTTCGGGCTAACAAGAACTGTCCAGGGTTTGGTGCTCCCATGTTTTACTATTTAAGTAAGTGATTTCCTTTCCTCGATCTGATTCGTGATAATTTGAGGATCATGGTGGCAAATCTTCTTCTAAATTTAATCAGGAAGTACCTTGAGAATATATTTTTCAAGGAAGACCTGACCTAACAGTACACTAAAACACCACCAGTTGTCTCTTTAAAACCATGAACCAATATAAAGAAGGAGAAATGTGAACATTCCTGAGGCCAATTATGTGGGTTCAACATGTGAGAAGGGATCAGGTGCCCACTTTGTCTGCATGAAATGCTTTGTCTCTGATTGGCTCTCATCTGCTCCATTCTCTGGTTTAAATCCTTGGATTTAGACTCCCCCTGTCACCCACTGACAAAGGATCAAGGAGCTGGCCACTCACAAACCAACAGACCACGGGATTATCTCTTCTAGAGGCTGGGTCAGAGAGGAGAAGCCAGGGTCTGTCTGGAGGAGTATCCTTTCTGGGGGTATCAAGGTTGTATTTCACCAGGTTCAAAGATCCTTTGCGGGGGCAGTAAGGGAAGACGTTCTTCTATACGACTAACTCTACTCGGAAAGGAGCTCTCAGGGTCACGTGTCATCATATTCTATCAAACCTTGACATTCCAGGGTGGAATCTTGACTTGAGCGTAACTTTAATGTTTGTGTAAATACATTGAAACCAATGGGAGATTAGTATGACCATTTGAGTTAAGTGTGCAGATTTCAAATGGGTCCTCCTACATATCATAACACATGATCAAAGCACCTTTTTCAAGTATATAAAGTATAGTATACAGAAGAATACACTCCTTGTGTTGAGTCACTAAAGGACACATTCCTTTTGTGTGACATAACGAGAGCAATAACATGACTAAAAGTAGAGTAAACGTTTAACAGATTTTGGAAGATGTGTTTAAACAGTAGGAATTTAGCACAAGTAGTCCATCACACTGTTGTAATCCCTCCAAGAACCCCATGCAGAAACACCTCTGGGACTCCTGGCCAAGCAGTGAGTGGGATTGGAAGAATGTGTCAGAATAGGGTGCCATTTGGGACTCACACAGACACACTGGATACGCAGGCTGTGCTGTGAGACTGAGTGCAGGATGGAGATATGGTATGAATGAGATCAGGGGAAAGCTGTTAGACTGCAGATTAGACTGGGAACAGCAGGCCAGCCACGACACATGTCCAAGGTCAACAGGGGGTACCGATAAATGGGATGTCTTTGACATCATATATTATTTCATGTTTAAAAAATGAATACAAATATTTCACCTTTATTTAACCAGGTAGGCCAGTTGAGAACACCTTTATTTAACCAGGTAGGCCAGTTGAGAACACCTTTATTTAACCAGGTAGGCCAGTTGAGAACACCTTTATTTAACCAGGTAGGCCAGTTGAGAACACCTTTATTTAACCAGGTAGGCCAGTTGAGAACACCTTTATTTAACCAGGTAGGCCAGTTGAGAACAAGTTCTCATTTACAACTGCAACCTGGTCAAGATAAAGCAAAGCAGTGCGACAAAAACAAGTTACACATAGGATAAACAAACGTACAGTCAATAACACAATAGAAAAAATCTATATACAGTGTGTGCAAATGAGGTAATATTAGGGAGGTAAGGCAATAAATAGGCCGTAGTGGCGAAGTATTTACAATTTAGCAATTGAACACTGGAGTGATAGATGTGCAGAAGATGAATGTGCAAGTAGAGATACTGGGGTGCAAAGGAAAAAAAACAAAAAAACAATATGGGATGAGGTAGTTGGATGGGCTATTTACAGATTGGCTATGTACAGGGGCAATTATCTGTGAGCTGCTCTGACAGCTGATGCTTAAAGTTAGAGAGGAGATATGAGTCTCCAGCTTCAGTGTTTTTTTCAATTCATTCCAGTCATTGGCAGCAGAGAACTGGAAGGAAAGCCGGCCAAAGGAGGAATTGGCTTTGGGGGTGACCAGTGAAATATAGCTGCTGGAGCGCGTGCTATGGGTGAGTGCTGTTATGGTGACCAGTGAGCTGAGATAAGGCAAAGACATATAGATGACTTGGAGCCAGTCGGTTTACTGACGAATATGAAGCGAGGGCCAGCCATACAGGTCGCAGTTGTGGGTAGTTTATGGGGCTTTGGTGACAAAATGGATGGCACTGTGATAGACTACATCCAATTTGTTGGGTAGAGTGTTGGTGGCTATTTTGTAAATGACTTCGCCGAAGTCAAGGATCGGTAGGATAGTCAGTTTTATGGGGGTATGTTTGCCAGCATGAGTGAAGGATGCTTTGATGCGAAATAGGAATCAGATTCTAGAATTAATTTTGGATTGGAGATGCTTAATGTGAGTCTGGAAGGAGAGTTTACAGTCTAGCCAAACACCTAGGTATTTGTAGTTGTCCACATATTCTAAGTCAGTCGTACAGGTGCGGGCAGCGATCGGTTGAAGAGTATGTATTTAGTTTTGCTTGCATTTAAGAGCAATTGGAAGCCACGGAAGGAAAGTTGTATGGCATTGAAGCTTGTCTGGAGGTTAGTTAATTAACACAGTGTCCAAAGAGGGGCCAGCAGTATACAGAATGGTGTCATCTGCGTAGAGGTGGATCAGAGAATCAACAGCAGCAAGAGCAACATCATTGATATATACAAAGAAAAGAGTCGGCCTGAGAATTGAAGCTTGTGGCTCCCCCATAGAGGCTGCCAGAGGTCCGGACAACAGGCCCTCCGATTTGACACACTGAACTCTGTCTGAAAAGTAGTTGGTGAACCAGGAGAGGCAGTCATTTGAGAAACTAATGCTGTTGAGTCTGCCAATAAGAATGTGGTGATTGACAGAGTCGAAAGCCTTGGCCAGGTCGATGAATACGGCTGCACAGTATTGTCTTTTATCGATGGCGGTTATGATATCGTTTAGGACCTTGAGCGTGGCTGAGGTGCACCCATGACCAGCTCGGAAACCAGATTGCATATAGTGGGATTCGAAATGGTTGGTGATCTGTTTGTTAACTTGGCTTTCGAAGACCTTAGAGAGGCAGGGTAGGATAGATATAGGTCTGTAACAGTTTGGGTCTGGAGTGTCTCCCCCTTTGAAGAGGGGATGACCGCGCTAACCATGCTTACCGTGCTAACTCGTAGAAAAAATGTTTTTCCCCTTAGGAGAGCCCTTTTTGGTTCTACGTAGAACCCTTTTGGATTCCAGGTAAAACCCTTTTGTATTCCTCTGTGGAAAGGGTTCTACATGGAGAACAAAATGTTAGCCAAATAACTATTTTAGGTTCTAGGTAGCTAAAAAGTACCCCTTACTAAAACATACAACAATTTCATTGAATTTAAAGTTTTCATATAAACTAGAAGTGTGTTTTTAAGATGCCAGTCTTCTGACAGAATGTCTCCATTCTCTCCCTGCTCTTCCTAACTGGTAATCAGATCAAGCCATAGTCTCTCAGATAAAGGCCTTCAGTATTACACACAACCACAAACACCAACATAACACATCTGGTTATTGGCTGTGTAACCACACTACTGTGAAAGCCAATGACTTAGAATCTCATTGTTTAGCCAATTTCACTTCAGGTATGTCATACAGTACCAGTCAAAAGTTTGGACACACCTACTCATTCTAGAGTTTTTCTTTATTTTTACTATTTTCTACATTGTAGAATAACAGTGAAGACATCAAAACTATGAAATAACACATATGGAATCATGTAGTAACCAAAAAAGTGTGAAACAAATGAAACTATATTTTAGATTTTAGATTATTCAAAGTAGCCAACCTTTGCCTTGATGACAGCTTGCACACTCTTGGCATTCTCTCAACCAGCTTCATGAGGTAGTCACCTGGAATGCATTTCAATTAACAGGTGTGCCTTGCTAAAAGTTCATTTGTGGAATTTCAAGTGTAATGTGCATTCAGTCCTTATTGTAGTATAATGCTGACAGCTAAATGGCAATGTTAAAACCACAGACGCCCATGTTTGGACGGTGTCAATTGTGCTAAAGAACTATCTCTATTATCCTCTATTATTCTGACAACAATCCCATTGTTCTGCATGCGGGTTCAGGAAAGAACTCCCCTAGACGGTACCACGCCTGTTTGATCCAGCACTATGAAACAGACTGATAAAACCCGACAGACTGACTAAAATAAAAAATGTCCCTCTACTTAACGTCTCGCCTTCCTTCCCGAGATCCTCCCAAAATAAACCAACGCATTAATACAGTATAGAACAATAACCCACTCCAAATGAAATCTTCATCAAGACATAAACAGCCGTGTCTCTATAACCAAACAATCATGGATGGGAAAACAAATGGCAGAAGTGTATGACTTATGACTTGGCCTGCAGTACATGAGTCTGATATAATATAGGTATAATTCATGTGGATATAAAACCTCCACCTTCCATTCAGAAACAGGAGAAGTCTGACTAAAGTTTGAATTACATTGATTTGAACTGACTCAAGGTGGCAGAAGTGGAAGCATCCCATAATATTTATGCATAATTGTATCTGAAACTAATGAGCAATAATCCCATCATTAAGAAACTGGAGCCACAAAACACACTTTAGGGTTCATCACTACCGATGTGCCATACAGTTGATACTCCTGCCAAGAGACCTGCTGTAAAGTGAGTGAGCCCATCGGAAGTCTGTTTCTGTGCTTGGTATAATGTGCTGCTCATTACGATTAGCTAGCCCATCTAGGAGCTGAACATAAACGAGAGCAGTTGACCAGAAAGTTGGGTAAAATTAACAGGAAACCACATCCCATGATGTCTTAACCTTTAACCTCCATTGTTGGCACATTTTCAAATTTGATATCATAATTTGGCCATGAAGCTCATTAAAATACGACAGAAATTATACTTACAGTAAGTCTTACAGGGAGCATGAAGGGGTAGAAAAAACTAGATAGCTCCAAGTCCAAGTTAATATACCCTTACTTGAAACATTTGACAATGCTATGGTATTTATGCGGATTACACAGCAGACCAACAGGCCGCAATCTCCTTGCCAAGCATTAACAGAGTCAGACCAGCCTAGCAGAAGAGAGACGAGCCAGCAAGCGGAGGGTTTCCAGTTAGAATCCCAGGTCTGACGGGAAGAATCTAGCGGGAAGTCAGCTGCCAAGCGGAGGGGGAAGAATCTAGCGGGAAGTCAGCTGCCAAGCGGAGGGGGAAGAATCTAGCGGGAAGTCAGCTGCCAAGCGGAGGGGGAAGAATCTAGCGGGAAGTCAGCTGCCAAGCGGAGGGGGAAGAATCTAGCGGGAAGTCAGCTGCCAAGCGGAAGGTTGCTGGTATCAAAAATACTAGATGCCATCTCCTGCTGCTATGCCCTAGAGAAAGGCACTTAGCTTCCTGGACACCCAGTGTGGCAGCCCCTTGCACCACTCCAAAAAAACCTGCGTATGTACACTGAGTGTAAAAAACATTAGGAACACCTTCCTAATACTGAGTTGCACCTCCTTTTGTCCTCGGAACAGCCTCAATTCGCTGGGGCATGGACTCTACAGGTGTCGAAAGCGTTCCACAGGGATGCTGGCCCATGCTGACTCCAATGCTTCCCACAATTGTGTCAAGTTGGTTGGTGGACCATTCTTGACACACATGGGAAACTGTTGAGCATGAAAAACCCAGCTGCGTTGCAGTTCTTGACACACTCAAATCGGTGCGCCTGGCACCTACTACCATACACCGTTCAAAGGCACTTAAATCTTTTGTCTTGCCCATTTACCCTCTGAATGGCCCACATACACAATCCATGTCTCAATTGTCTCAAGGCTTAAAAATATTTATTTAAGCTGTCTCTTCCCCTTCATCTACACTGATTGAAGTGAATTCAACAAGTGACATCAATATGGGATCACAGCTTTCACCTGGATTCACCTGGTCAGTTTGTCATGAAAAGAGCAGGAGTTCCTAATGTTTTGTAAACTCAGTGTACAGTATGTGTTTTTCAGCGCAGTTGGGTTAAAAGCTCAATTCAAATTTTGGTTGGACAGTATGTGCAAATGACCAACAAAGTGATCTTAATCTTAACCAGTTGACAGATACATTTCACATCACCTATCCTTACCATTCAAAGACTTTGTAGACTTCGGACACCTACACCAAATGCTTCGCCCCCACCTAGACATCTGTTTGCCAGAGGTTTATGCAACAATACAAGAAAGCAGGAGGCCTTTCCTGGTCCATTTATTGAGAGCAGATGGGAGGCCTCCATTTCCTACTATAATAAGGTGTAATTACAGGCATGGAGGGGGGGGATCTGGGTGTCCGTGTGAACATCTCCGGAGCTCTGGATGATAATCAGACAGACAAGTCAGGCAGACTAGAAAGCAGTGAAACTAACTACAGACAGACAAAACTGTCTGTTCTTCTGAAACTCACAGGCATTATTATTAGGGCTGGGAATTGCTAGTGACCTCACAATACAATATTATCACAATACTTAGGTGCCGATATGATATGTATTGTGATTCTCACGATTCTACAGTACCAGTCAAAAGTTTGGACACACCTACTTATTCAAGGGTTTTTATTTTCTACTTTGTGGAATAATAGTGAATACATCAAAACTATGAAATACCACATATTGAATCATGTAGTAACCAAAGAAAGTGTTAAAAATTATTCAAAGTAGCCACCCTTTGCCTTGATGACAGCTTTGCAAACTCTTGGCATTCTCTCAACCAGCTTCATGAGAAATGAGAAAAAGTTCCCACATATGCAGAGCACTCGTTGGCTGCTTTTCCTTTACTCTGCGGTGCAACTCATCCCAAACCATCTCAATTGGGTTAAGGTCGGGGGATTGTGGAAACCAGGTCATCTGATGCTGTACTCCATCACTCTCCTTCTTGGTCAAATAGCCCTTACACAGCCTGGAGGTGTGTTGGGTCATTGTTCTGTTGAAAAACAAATTATAGTCTCACTAAGCACAAACCAGATGGGATGGTGTATCTCTGCAGAATGCTGTGGAGTGAAGTGTGCCTTGAATTCTAAATAAATCAGTGACAGTGTCACCAGCAAAGCACCCCCACACCATCACACCTCCTCCTCCATGCTTCACGGTTTGGAACCACACATGAAGAGATCATCCGTTCACCTACTCTGCGTCTCACAAAGACTAAATATTGGACTCATCAGACCAAAGGACAGATTTCCACCTGTCTAATGTCCATTGCTCTTGTTTCTTGGCCCAAGCAAGTATCTTATTATTATTAGTGTTCTTTAGTAGTGGTTGATTTGCAGAAAATCGATCATGAAGGCCTTATTCACGCAGTCTCCTCTAAACAGTTGATGTTGAGATGTCTCATTACTTGAACTCTGTGAAGCATTTATTTGGGCTGCAATTTCTGAGCCTGGTAACTTTAATGAACGTATCCTCTGCAGCAGAGGTATCTCTGGGTCTTCCTTTCCTGTGGCGGTCCTCATGAAAGCCAGTTTCATCATAGCGCTTGATGGTTTTACGACTGGATTGACTGACCTTTATGTATTAAAGTAATGACGGACTTATGTTTGCTTATTTGAGCTGTTCTTGCCATAATATGGACTTGGTATTTTACCAAATAGGGCTATCTTCTGTATACCAACCCTACCTTGTCACAACACAGCTGATTGGCTGAAACGCATTAAGGAAATAAATTCCACAAATACATTTTTAGTAAGGCACACCTGTTAATTGAAAGGCATTCCAGGTGACTACCTCATGAAGCTGGTTGAGAGAATGTCAAGAGTGTGCAAATTTGTCATCAAGGCAAAGAGTGGCTATTTTGATGAATCTAAAATCTAAAATATATTTTGATTTGCTTAACACTTTTTTGGTTACTACATGATTCCATATGTGTTATTTCATAGTTTTGATGTCTTCACTATTATTCTACAATGTAGAAAATAGTAAAAATAAAGAAAAACCCTTGAATGAGTGGGTGTATCCAAACTTTTGACTGGTACTGTATATGTATTGTGATTCGATACTACGATTTGACAGTGATTTGATGTTCCAAACAAATGACTCACAATACATACCAAACATTAGGAACACATTCCTAATATTGAGCTGAACCCCCTTTGCCCTCAACTCTACCTAGAGTAGCAAAAAATAAACAATAAAAATCAATCAAATCAATACTTGGAGTAATATCAGCCAAAAGATTAATCGCAAAATGTAACTGTATCGATTTTTTTCCTCCGTCACTAATTATTATCATCTCGACAAGCCCTCATCATGAGTCAGTTCGTGGCCTTTCGTCAAGGAAAACGTCTCAGTAGAATATAATAATTTAGCCTAGACTTTCACAACACTCTTAATAAAAAGTGCCACTTTTTTATATTTTCCCTGTAATTTGTCTAGCAAGTGATTCCCCCCAACCCAAATATATGAGCAAACACTCCCTTGACATGATTCCTGCAGCTAAATCCAGGGGTGGGGATTGGACCAAGAGGGACAGCAGGAAAGGAGAGAGAGAACACTGCTGACCAGTTTTCAGAGACATCACACCCTGGTCTTTGCTGATCCGACTATGAAAACTCTGAGCCTGCCCTTCGCTGTCTGTCTCGTCTGCTCTTAAAAAAAAAATTGGCATGAAAAAACAGCTTTGTCCGAAATTATTGTGTTATCTCTGTAAATCTCCCCTCGGTGCAATCTTTTCCATTAGTTCTGCATAAGGGAACCTCAACCCCTGCCTCCATGTCTGGTGAAATAACAGAGCTGAAGCGAGACATGTGCCCACAGCGGGCAGGGCTTGTGTCTGTGCCAGGGAATCTGACTGCAGTCTTGCCTCCGTGCCAAATCTCAACCCTGGTGTGCCCCTGGCCTTGACTTCACGTCTCCACCCCTTGTGTCCAATGACAGGGCCATAAAAGGGCCGACAAGGCCAGAATAGAGGCTCAGCGGGAGTAGGTCTGGTGGGGACTGGGGAAAGACAGGGCCCTCTTGATCCCTGGTACAACTGGAACAGCCTCTTCTATGCCTCTTCCAGAGGCCCTCCAGCAAGTCAACATAAATCACAAACTCTCTCAGTTAGTGGAAGAACCTTTAATTATCTCTTTAAAGGCAATAATTGCTTGAATTTGTTAAGAGGTGCTACTAGCTGGGTGAATCTAAACTGTGAGGCCTCTAAAGGCCTAGATGGTTGTGGGGAAGATTAAAATAGATCCGCAAGAGTTGACTGGAAACTGAAGCGTCAGACTCAGACATTTTATATTAAACAGGCCTTTCTATAAATCCAGGTAACAACTCTATTCTCTAAAATACAAACAAAGAAATCCAAGATTCAAGACTCCAAACTGTAGTCACAACAATCATATCATAGCTGTTAATGATTAATCAAAATCATGTGTTAGAATGAGTTTCAGCTGTTGGCCCATGGTTCTTAGTGGTGTGGTGGTTGTGAGGTACTTCCTTGTGGTCACTAATCTCCAGGACTTTAACTATCATGAACTGGGTTTACTTCTACTGAGAAACGCAAGCAGGCCCACCGGCAATGTGCTTTCAATGAACATCTAGCGGGACTGCAATCAAAAGATCATCAATACTAACCTGTCAAGGTACAACTGAATGAAAAAAAGCATAACTGTTTGTAGTATTTTAGCCTGTTGTGACATGGAGGCATGCTATATTAACCGAAAACATCTACTCAAGTCTTGACACTGAACTATAAAATAATGAAGCCCTGAGAGTCGTAATGCGTGACAAACTTCTGAAAGCTGTGTAGATGTAACCTATAGGCAGGCAGTGTGTGTTTGGGTCACACTACCCAGCCTAGCCCCAGGAATCATCAACAGATGGTTAGGGTGGAGGGAAAAGAACATGTAGCCACTTTAGTCTGTAAACCACAGAAATTCCCTCGCTGTTTCCAAAACCATGAGTAGAACCACATCCAGTTCTAGCTTGCCTGCTGTGCCAGGTACTGCGTACTGGGTGAACCATTCCTGAGTATATACCAAATTGTTCCCAACATCTGGGCACACAATAGAAACAAATATACCAAAACATAATTTTAGTTTGGGGTTGATTGTTTTCATTGGATGTGTTTGCCCATAATCTTATCGTGAACAGAAAAAAACGTAGGTCTGAAATAATTCAGTAAGCCTCAGCACATCAATAACCAGGAACAGTCTCCAAAGGACACATTGGACATGGTGTCTGGTAAATGTCTAAACAATATAATTGCGATGATAGCCACTAGCCAGCATGGTGCAATGGCCACGATTCTGATCTAGCGAAGCACTCAACCGCACACAGGATCCACATTCCATCCACATCAAACAATGGTTCAAGTTTCCTTCCCACAACTTCTCCCTGTAGTATATTCACACACACACACACCAGGGTTTCTGTTAGCCGGTAATAGCTGGCTTTTGGCCAATTTCTTTTTGTTGAAAAGCCAATAAATAAAATTGGCACCAGTATATTTTTTGCCTATTCATTGATGGAAATACCAGTCGTTTGAAATAGATTTCACTGGTTATGCTTATCGGTCTATAGGTGAATTTGCAAAATTTTGTAGAATTAAATTGGCGCGTGTGTAGGCTACAGTATATTCATTATGTATCTTATTAATCACAGATACATATACAAATCAGATTTTCCTTTGAGAGGAAATCTGTCCGTCTGCGCGAGAACTGCTGCTGTTGTAGCATCTCATAATGGCAGCAGAAAGCAGGCTTCATCAACACGCCACACACCACTTTTCAATCAGTCGGAGGCAGTACGCTATACATTTATAAAAAATATACTTCATTGTTTGAACCCTGAACGTTTTAATACATATTATGAGGCATGTCTTACCTTGCTTCAAAATAGCCTATTAGATCTCCTCTCTTTCAACATTTCTAACAGATATTTTCATTTCTGTCACATGAAACCGGTGGCATGTGCAGTGCTCTTTTGACAACAGTGTTTTCCCACTAATTGCATAATGGAACAAAGATGTTTGCGTAGCCTACTGCCTTGTGCGCATTGCAGCACTTACTGTATAATGTGAAGAAATGTGTTTATTAACATTTTAAGATAAAAGTTCTGATCTTTCGCATCAGACTCATTGCTTTTTAACGCTTCTTTATGTAGCCTAGGCCTACTGGTTGTATGAATTTGAACTCTTTTCTACTATGGGAGTTAGTAGATTGATATACGCTAGTCATTTTGCTGTTTGGTACTTGTCTTGTTGGCTGAGGAAAAGTAAATGTGGACAGTTATTATAACATCTTCAAAGTCAGCATCAGAATGCAGTAAGGAGGACAGCACATCGTTGCATCCTCGACTTGCATGTTCTGTTAAAATGAATTACCATCATCTAAATGTGATTTCTGTATTTCTGATCCCAGTTGGTGGATGCACTAATCAGGTTGCGCACCCAATGCATATGGGTCCGTCAGATTTCTCAAATTTAAATGTTGCCCATGCCACATTTTCCTAACGGAACCGTGACACACACAAACACACCTTTCCAACCTGTAACTCCTACCTGTAGAGGTTGAGAAAAAGGTGAAGCATTTTCTAATGAAGTCAATATAGTTTATTACAATTTTTGCATTACTAAATACAATTTGATATGACAAACATTCCTGCTATGATGTGGGCCTACATCAAATGCATCATTGTGAAGTACAGTAGCCTTGAAAACAGACCACATCTCCTTTTAAGTAGATCAACGCCAGGAGTTGGAGTAAACGTCTAATTTTGCATCACTACAAAAGAATTTCCAGCAGATTGCGACCAGCAGAAGTACTCCCTCAGTCTTAATTGAGGCACAATGTTTCTCTCCTTCATTTACTCCATACTTCTTCATCTCTGGCCAACAGAGGCAGGCTAAAGGCCAGTCAGAAACTCTGGAATTCACTCTCACTGATACTCTCTTTTCATTACATTAGCTAACACAGTGAGTGGTTGTTATTAGGTTCAAATCAAGGTATTTTCCCTGACAAGACACGGCTAGCTAGGCTAACAAACCTGTATGGAAAGTCTTACATAACTGGACTCGGTGGAAGCTGTGATGGAAATCAAAATATCACATACACACTTTCAGAGGGAATTATGAAGAGTAAAGTATGTAGTTCTAGTGAGGTTTGGTGCAATCGGGTCCTGGGCAATTCATGACTTTGTAGTTGAAATATGTTGAATGCCAGGTTGAGATTTATATGGGCCCAATATGCAGCTCTGACTGCCACCAAACCACAAACAGTAAATAAAAAGCACTCAGCAGTCGGCAGTTCATTTCTGACTGCTTTATATTACCACAGATGCAACTGAGTTTCAACTTTTCTTCCAGAACAAGATAGAATACTTGGAATGACGGTGTGGTGGGTTTAGGGATGCTCTTTATATTGTGAATGGATCCACATACCGGTATGGGTTTTTATAATACCTGTATAATATATACCTATAACAATATTTTAATGCAGTGCTAAATTAAATGAAACATTTTACAAATTGGACTACATCACTGTCAGTTTTCTCATAGTTTGGTTGAATATAAACCCATCAGTACAAAACCACTTAGAACTCCTTTGTTGCCATTAAAGGGTCATGCACTACTCCTAATAAACTCAACGTTTATTATTCAGAAACATAAAATACCCTAAAATACGCTATACCTTCAAAAATGATACAAATCTTATGATATATTTTGCCGATATCACTCAGCCCTAGGTGGATTTGTGCATGTTCACTCTACATAAAGGGATTATGGGAAGGTGGAGGGGGGAGCACCACAAACCGTGTTCTGGGAGGAAAAATACATATGATTGAAGTTCTTGGGGATTCGCCGTTCCAAACACACTTCAGACAGCAGACGGATCAGGGGGAGAAAAGAACAACAAATAGGATTATTGCTGTGGCTGTGGGTATGTAGCTAGGCTCTATAAGACAGACAGACAGACAGGCAGACAGACAGACAGACAGACAGGCAGGCAGGCAGGCAGGCAGGCAGGCAGGCAGGCAGGCAGGCAGGCAGGCAGGCAGGCAGGCAGGCAGGCAGGCAGGCAGGCAGGCAGGCAGGCAGACAGACAGACAGACAGACAGACAGACAGACAGACAGACAGACAGACAGACAGACAGACAGACAGACAGACAGACAGACAGACAGACAGGCAGGCAGGCAGGCAGGCAGGCAGACAGACAGACAGACAGACAGAAAGACAGACAGACAGACAGACAGACAGACAGACAGACAGACAGACAGACAGGACATGCTCTGACTGCAATGTGCCCGGCATGGCACCGGAAACCCTGAAAAAACTTTGCTCCAGGGAAGTGGGACTCGACTTCTCCTGCAGATGAATCCAGGTTTCATTTCCCCAACAGGACGATGAGTCAGCATCAGGACGACCCTGTTATGTTCTGTAGACCATCACAAACAACTAACCACCACACCAAACAATGGTCTGATAGTTGGCAAAAGCCCCTAAATCCCAACCCTCTGTCGCCTGTTGCTCTAAATATACCTCATGATGAGACCAATCACTTGCCCAGATTTCCTCCCTAGTTTCTCAGGATGTACTGGAGGGTTGTGTGCAGTGAGTTAAATCACACAGGGAGGAAAATCAAGAACAGGTGGCTAGGAGTTGGAGATACAGCCAGAAAGTGAGCTGAGCACAACCAAATTTGAACCGTCCTTCATACTACTGTGGCCTACCCCAACCCCGCTAGAGCCCCAACACAAGGCATATACCAACAGCAAGGCACAAGGTATATTCTGTAGAGACTAGAGAGAGAGAGAGAGAGAGAGAGAGAGAGAGAGAGAGAGAGAGAGAGAGAGAGAGAGAGAGAGAGAGAGAGAGAGAGGCAGCATGTTTTACACACTTTCACCATTCTCCCTCTCTGTCTCTGAGATGCTTTCCACCACCCAGAAGGGAGGAGGTTGAATTGTTAATTCCCAATGGGGAGGCTGTTGACATGCTAACACAGAGCAGACTCCTGCTGGCCTCAGAGGTTTATCTCCTAGCTGTTCTCTCTAGTTGGCCTCTGTAGGGCAGGCTGAAAAAGGCTGAGGGAGGTGCAGAGGAGAGGCCCTGGGTGCCGACTAGAGAGCTGAACACTTCCAGGCGCAGGGCTATGGGGTTACACAGAGGCAAACTGAGACATATTTTGGCAGGGGCTTCAAAAGATACCTGTTTGCCAACAGTGCACGAGCACTGAACGTTACAGTTAGTGTTCTGAATGCGCCCATTAGGTCAAATGTACTGGGTGAGGCGCAAACTCAGGAGAAACGTTTTGTATTTTGCATTCATCAACAATAGTATGCAAGTTATTATAAAGGTTTGTGCCATTTACATTGAAAAAGATAGGATTGTAATAAAGCAGAGTATTTAATAAAGTATCACTTTTCACAGGTAGGAGAAAAAGTTGTCACTCACAGTATCAACAGAGGCCCACACGCCCACTTAAATAAAATACAACATACAGTAAGCAGAAGTAACAAGTCATTTTCCCCTCTTGTTTATCTTTCTTCCTTTTGCAGTGAGGCATAATAACCAAAGGGCAGCTACATTCCTTCTGCCTGCCTTTCTCGCTGGACACCAATGGTTTAATAACACCCTGGGAGAATGTGCATCATATTGGGGTTAAGAAAATACAATTCTTGAAAAAAACAGAGCTTTTCTTCTCAAGACAGGCAGGGGCTTGTCAGACATTGAAGGAAAGGAAGGCATGGGCCTTACAACCAGTTCAGGGGTTTGGGAATCACCCGTTCTGTAGATAAGAAACAACAACGGAACGCGTGATATACACACCTCTGGACGACAGGGTCACGCTAGGCATTAACAAATGGAAAGATTGAAAAATAACAATGTTTTCTAAATAATGTACTTTTGACAAAAAAAATAGAGGCTCCAAAAACATTATTTCTATAGCCATAGAAGCCTTGGTAAATAGGGTAACTAACCCTCTTCAGTGCTGCAGAGTAGGGAAGGCTAAAACTAGGGAGGATTAATATAACAATACATGAACTCCTCTTGAAAATCAGCAGAGCATTCAAATGGCTTAACGTCAATGCCAGTGTAAAAAACAATGAGGAGGATTCTAAAGAACACAGATGACGATAAAGTGCCTTCAAAGGGGAAAGTGCCATACTAACTTAGCATTTCAATGAATCTCCAATAAGTGGAGGGCCAAGAGACAGGCAGAGAAAACCGGGAGAGAACGCCTCCCAGCACAATACAAAGGCTACATCCCAAATGGCACTCTATCTCCTATATAGTCCCCTACTTTTGACCAGGGTCCATAAGGTTTTGGTCAAAAGTAGTGCACTTTATAGGGAATAGGGAGCCATTTGGGACATAAGAATAGTTTCTCTCTATGATGCCTCCGGCCAGTGACCTCAGCCTGAACTCAATTGGCTCTCTGACTGACAAACATAGTTCCATAAAAGAGGAATGAGGAAGAATCCATCTAGACTAAAGCTTCTTCACTCAAGCTGAATCAGCACTAAATAAAGCAGGTATTTGGAATCAAGAGTATTTATTTAGATTGTTTATGTCTGTTAGGCTGATCGGAGGCCATTGACACCATTAACCTTTATTCAAGGTTTATAGTGAACCTTTGCTCTTGAACCTTATAGGCCTGTAATCCAGCATAACTCCACATGTAATGAGGAGAGGAGGCTTTCTGCCCACACCATCACAGCAATGTACTGAAGTGTGACATATAGTTTAGGATGATGTGTGTTCCAAAAAAGAGCCAAGCAAAGATCTGGGGTTAAGAGAGGGACTTGCCTAGTTAAATAAAGGTTAAATATAATTTGTTTTTAAATCTGGGGTTAAGAGAGGGAAACAGAGAATGGGGAAGAAGGGGAAACAGGGTTTCTCAAGGGCCAGTGACAACCCTATATTCATTTACACCGGTGGGCCTCCACTGCTACATTTTTGCCACCACTCCAAAAGATATGATTTATAAAAACAAAATGGAAATATATGCATATATGTTTTGCGAATTTTTTTAAAAACATTTTCAGTGTGGAGTTAAAGGACTAAAATCCGATATGAAGTATGTAGAAAAGATCATGGAGCTACAGAGTTTTAAATAATATCATCTTTAACTAACAATCACCAAAATATAAACAAGACAGTCAGGGAGAATGTAAAATTCCAAAAATGGCATGTTATGAGGCCCACATTGATTTTGTTATAACGTCTGAGTTAATCAGATAGCATAAGAACATGGTATAAGCATGGCACTATGTGTATAATGGAAGGAAATTAGCTTTGAAAAATATATTTTTTCTCACCCCCACTCCCTTTGTCACCGCTGCTGGAAAAACAACCAAGGGGAAACACTGGGGTCTCCTGTTGCATCAAGCAAGACAGGCGGCACAGGAAGAGGAGTATGCGTGCTGCTCCTGCTTATGTCAGCACATACTCCATCCTGTACCAGCTGAGGTGCAGCTGTGTTTGGAATCTGCCCCTCCATCTGACACGGAAGTGAAACACATGAAAGCCAAGCACACCCTCCCCACCACACCCACAACCGCAGAACACGCTGCATTGTGAGAAGAGGACTAAGATGATTGTTTGTTGAGTTGATTGACAAAACAAAGCACTTTATTTATTAATGCAAGAAGACGTCTAAGATGCTTGTTTGTAGAGCTGAGTGACAAAACAAAGCATTTGATTTACAGTTTTTTACAATCACTCTGGCACTAATTTCGGAACCTTGATGTCATTTTTCAAAACTCTAGACACAAAACTCACAACCAATGATCAAAATGCACATTTTTCAAAACGGACACTTTTTCCAATTGCTTGGATTCAATACACATAAATCTAAGATAATTTGTTCATTGAACTAAAATCACCTGTTCAAAATAACACAACTTCAACATCAAACATCAAAGTATAACCATTTCAAAATGCAATTCACACATTACATCTGAGATGACTGTCTATTTATTTCATTACAATGATCTAACTATCAATTGATACAACTGCTCAGAATGATAAGTAACTGTTGCATTAGCCTTAATATATAGTTTTATGGAAACTGACAAACAATATTCCATGTTAAGATCATGAAAGTTTCAGGATAATGAGATCCATTGACACCAATTACCGTGGAACATGAACCAATTGGACTACATTATCTATGGATGTAATATTTCATCATCATCATCATCATCTTTATCAGACACTGTTTCTATGGTCCCATGTACCACTTTTCCAGACCATGTTTTCAGATTTGACATTACTGTACACTCCCCAGCCACTTTATTATGTACACCTATCTAGTACTGGGTAGGACCCCCCTTTGCCTCCACAACAGCCTGAATTATTCATGGTGTTGTACGTTAAGAGATGCCCTTCTGCACACCACTGTTTTAAACAGCTGTTATTTGAGTATTTGTGGCCTTTCTGTTAGCTTGAATGAGTCTGGACATTCTCCTCTGACCTCTCTCATTAAAAAGGTGTTTTTTGCCCACAGAACTGCCGCTCACTGAAAGTGTTTGTTTATCGCACCGTTCTCTGTAAACTCTAGAGACTGTAGTGCGTAAAAATCCCAGGAAGGCAGCTGTTTCTGAGATGCTGGAATCACCATGTGTGCCATCAACAATCATACCACGGTCAAAGTTGCTTAGATTACGCATCTTACCTGTTCTAATGTTAGGTCGAACAACAACTAAAGCTCTCTACTCTATATACTCTATATATTGAGTTGCAGGCAGCCACATGATTCGCTGTTCAAATGTAACCTTCCTTGATGAGCTAAACCAGGTCTGTAGAGCTGATGGCGTGACCTATGTCATTGTGTGGGATGATATCAGGTTCCATCATGCTCAAATGGTGCAAGCATGGTTTCAGGCCCATCCACAATTTACCACCCTTTACTTACCCCCATACTCTCCTTTCCTTAACCCGATTGAGGATTTTTTTTCTCCACATAGAGGTGGCAGGTATATGATAGGCGCCCTCACGAACAAGCCACCCTTCTCCAGGCCATGGATGATGCATGCAATGACATCACAGCAGACCAGTGTCAGGCGTGGATTCGCCATGCCCGAAGATTCTTCCCAAGATGTTTGGCTAATTAAAACATAAATTGTGATGTGGATGAGAACCTGTGGCCAAATCCACAAGACAGGGAAATATAGAAGTACAGTAATCAATCCTTTGTTTTGATTTTTACAGTAAGCCAGGTGAGGAACACTGCAGTTGATGTTTTACTGTAGTTTTTTTCTTATTTTGTAGCTAATTATTTTTGCTTTGATTCAAAGAAACCTATGTTGTGATTTTATTGTTTTTCATCAATAAATTTCATATTTTGTTCAAGGATTCCACTGTGTCTGTAGTATTCTCTCTACTAGTCCTTTTACAGTGATGTATTTACGTGTAGTACCATAATGAAACATGTATCACATGTTTTGTACTACAATATTTAATGATTGAACAAACAACTACACAGTGAAACTATCGGTATCTTGTGTGTGGGTGATCTAAATTATTGTTCCTATGGTATTTCATGATAAATTAGTTATTTGAACCAATGATTCTGCAAGTGCAAGGTTTCTTTAAAGATATGAATGCACAATGCAATGTTTTGAACATTGGACAGCCTGTGTTACAAGTGATGACCGTTTTGAGTCTATAGTTTTGAAAAATGACCATAAGGTTCTGAAATTAGTGCCATAGGGATTGTAAAAAAACTGTATTAACTGTGAGTGTCGAATACTCCGCTGCTCACTAGAACCCATCGTTTTGCTATCAGACAATTGAGAAAGAATCGTCTGTGTGAATGAATTAATGAATGAATAGTAAAAGCAGATTCTTTGTTTCAAGTTGAATCAAGTTATGCCTCAAGCTATAATAAACTTAAACAAGATGAAAGGCACAATTGCATGAGAACCATGAATTGAAAGGTTTATCCCCAAGGTGCAGGAGAATCTTTGTAGTGAATAAATCATGTAGAAACCTGACTACAGAACACAAAAAGTCAGGTTCAGAGTCGTAACCGCTGTAACCATCCTGTGTGTGTGTGTGTGTGTGTGTGTGTGTGTGTGTGTGTGTGTCTGTGTGTGTGTCTGTGTGTGTCTCTGTGTGTGTGTGTGTGTGTGTGTGTATTGGGTCTTAAAAACTCCAGAAGTAAAACAGTAAAACTAGGAAAATTCTCCATCGTGAGGAAAATGGCTATTTTAAGCTTAGTGGTTAGGTTCAGGGTTAGAATTAGGGTTAGGTAAGGGGTTAGTGGTTAGGTTTAGGGTTACGGGTTAGGGATAAGTTTAGAGTTATGGGAAGGGTTCGGGAAAATAGGATTTGAATGGAAAAAAAATGTTTAGTCCCCAGGAGGATAGGAAGAACAAAACGTGTGTGTGTGTGTGTGTGTGTGTTTGAGGAGGCCGGGGCCAACCAGCCACTTCACAATAGCATTGTCCTCTGAGACAAGATGGCATCCTTCCCCTCTTGGGGGGGGGACTAACTCAACAATGCAATGTTTGTCAAGCCAAGTCAAGTCAAATCAAATTTGATTTGTCACATGCTTCATAAACAACAGGTGTAGGCTAAAAGTAAAATGCTTACTTACAGGCTCTTCCCAACAATGCAGAAAAATAATAACATGAGGAAGATAACTTGGCTATATACACAGGGTGAGTAATGAGTTGACATGCAGGGTTACGAACGAGATAATTGAGGTAGATATGTACATATAGGTATGAATAAAGTAACTAGGCAATAGGATAGATAATAAACAGTAGCAGCAGCGTATAGAGCCTTCTGAAAGTACTCACACCCTTTGACTTTTTCCACATTTTGTTGTTTTACAGCCTGCATTTAAAATGGATTCAATTGAGATGTTGTTCACTGGCCTACACACAGTACCCCATAATGTCAAAGTGGAATTACGTTTTTAGAAATGTGTATTCATTTATGAAAAATGAAAAGCTGAAATGTCTTGAGTCAATAAGTATTCAACCCCTTTGTTATGGCAAACCTAAATAAGCTCAGGAGGAAAAATGTGCTTAACAAGTCACACAATAAGTTGCATGGACTCACTATGTGTGCAATAATAGTGTTTACCTTGATTTTTGAATGACAACCTCATCTCTGTACCTCACACATACAATTATCTGTAAGGTCCCTCAGTCGTGCTGTGAATTTCAAAACACAGATTCAACCACAAAGACCAGGGAGGTTTTTCAATGCCTTGCAAAGAAGGGCACCTATTGGTAGATTGGTAGGGAAAAAGCAGACATTGAAAATCCCTTTGAGCATGGTGTTGAGCAAGTTATTAATTACACTTTGGATGGTGTATCAATACACCCAGTCACTACAAAGATACAAGCGTCCTTCCTAATTCAGTTGCCGGAGAGGAAGGAAACCGGTCAGGGATTTCACCATGAGGCCAACGGTGACTTTAAAACAGTTACAGAGTTTAATGGCTGTGATAGGAGAAAACTGAGGATGGATCAAGAATGTTGCAGTTACTCCACAATATTAACCTAAATGAAGCCTGTACAGAATACAAATATTCCAAAACATGCATAATTTTTGACACAAAGCACATAAGTAAAACGGCAAAAAAAATTGGCAAAGAAATGTACTTTATGTCTTGAATACAAACCCTTACGTTTGGGTAAATCAAACACATCACATCACTAAGTAAGCTCTCTTCACATTTTCAAGCATGGTGGTGGCGGCATTGTGTTATGGGTATGCTTGTCATCAGCAAGGACTAGGGAGTCTTTTAGGTTAAAAATAAATGGAATAGAGCTAAGCACAGTCAAAATCCTAGAGCAAAACCTGGTGCAGTCTGCTTTCCAACAGATTCTGGGAAGGACAATAACCTAAAACACAAGGAACAAATATACACTGGAGTTGCTTACCAAGACAACATTGAATGTTCCTGAGTGGCCAAGTTACAGTTCAGACTTAAATTAGCTTGGAAATCTATGGCAAGACTTGAAAATGGCTGTCTAGCAATGATCAACAGGTATCCAGCAGGTATATTTCACTGGTCATCCCCAAAGCCAACACTTACATTGGCCGCCTTTCCTTCCAGTTCTCTGCTGCCAATGACTGGAACGAATTGCAAAAATCACTGAAGCTGGAGACTTATATCTCCCTCTCTAACTTTAAGCATCAGCTGTCAGAGCAGCTTACCTGTACACATCCAATCTGTAAATAGCACAATCAACTACCTCATCCCCATATTGTTATTTATCTTGTTGCTCTTTTGCACCCCAGTATCTCTACTTGCACATCATCATCTGCAAATCTAATGCTAAATTGTAATTATTTCGCCTCTATGGCCTATTTATTGCCTTACCTCCCTACTCTTCTACATTTGCACACACTGTACATAGATTTTTCTATTGTTTAATTGACTGCACGTTTGTTTATGTGTTGTTGGTTTTGTCACACGGTTTTGCTTTATCTTGGCCAGGTCGCAGTTGTAAATGAGAACTTGTTCTCAACTGGCCTACCTGGTTAAATAAAGGTGAAATAAAAAAAAGGGAAAAAAAGAAATCAACAAGCAACTTGACAGAGCTTTAAGAATTTTAAATCAACCATATGCAAATATTGTACAATGCAGGCATGCAAAGCTGTTAGAGACTTACCCAGAAAGACTCACAGCTGATATCACTGCCAACGGTGATTCTAAAATGTATTTACTCAGGGGTATGAAATCTTATGTAAATTAGATACTTCTGTAATTAATTTGCAATACATTTGCAAACATTTCTAAAAACATGTTTTTACTTTGTAATTATGGAGTATTGTATGTAGATGGGTAAGAAACAAAATCAATGTAATCCATGTTGAATTCAGGCTGTAACACAACAAAATGTGGAATAAGTCAAGGGGTAGGAATACTTTCTGAAGGCACTTTATGTGATGAGTCAAAAGAATGAGCGCAAAAAGGGTCAACGGAGATAGTCTGGGTAGCTATTTGGTTAACTACTTAACTAACTACGTATCAGTCTTATGGCTTGGGGGTAGAAACTGTTTAGGATCCTGTCGGTTCTAGACTTGGTGCATTGGTACTGCTTGCCATGCGGTAGTAGAGAGAACAGTCTATGACTTGGGTGGCTGGAGTCTTTGTCTTCACCCACATAGCTGAAGTTCTTGGGGCCCAACTTTCTAAACGGTGGTGGTGAGGCTGCTGTTTGCTCTGCTGTGCTTCAGAGACCCTGGCTGGGTTCCTTATTGTGTGGCTCTTCACTGAAGTAGCTAGTCAAGAGAGAACAGGTAGCTAGTCAGAACAGGTAGCTAGTCAATAGAGAACAGTTCAACAAGGCTTCTCTTTGCAGCGAACATGTTGCCAGAGTAACAATTTCGGTTGAATGATTTGAATGAACATTCCAAAATGTTACAGTGAAACATCAAACGGCTACTTTTTGCAAGGATTACTGTGGCTTTTTAGCAACAATATGCAAACTCAAAATGACTTAGCTATTCCTACTAAATATAAAAGAAATTCTACAGTTGAAGTCAGAAGTTTACATACACTTAGGTTGGATTCATTAAAACTCATTTTTCAAACCACTCCACAAATTTCTTGTTAACAAACTATAGTTTTGGTCGGTTAGGACATCTACTCTGTGCATGACACAAGTAATTTCTCTAACAATTGTTTACAGACAGATTATTTCACTTATAATTCTCTGTATCACAATTCCAGTGGTTCAGAAGTTTACACGAAGTTGACTGTGCCTTTAAACAGCTTGGAAAATTCCAGAAAATTATGTCATGGCTTTAGAAGCCTCTGATAGGCTAATTGACATAATTTGAGTAAATTGGAGGTGTACCTGTGGATGTATTTCTAGGACTACCTTCAAACTCAGTGCCTCTTTGCTTGACATCATGTGAAAATCAAAGACCTCACAAAAAAATGTGGAGACCTCCACAACTCTGGTTCATCCTTGGGAGCAATTCATCTTTACAAACAATAGTCCGCAAGTATAAACACCATGGGACCACGCAGTCGTCATACCGCTCAGGAAGGAGACACGTTCTGTCTCCTAGAGATGAACGTACTTTGGTGCGAAAAGTGCAAATCAATCCAAGAACAACAGCAAATGACCTTGTGAAGATTCTGGAGGAAACAGGTACAAAAGTATCTATATCCACCTTAAAACGAGTCCTATATCGACATAACCTGAAAGGCTGCTCAGCAAGGAAGAAGCCACTGCTTCAAAACCATCATAAAAGAGCCAGACTACCGTTTTCAACTGCACATCGGGACAAAGATCGTACTTTTTGGAGAAATGTCATATGGTCTGATGAAACAAAAATAGAACTGTTTGGCCATAATGACCATCGTTATGTTTGGAGGAAAAAGGGGGAGGCTTGCAAGCTGAAGAACACCATCCTAACCGTGAAGCATGGGGGTGGCAGCATCATGTTATGGGTGTGCTTTGTGCAGGAGGGACTGGTGCACTTCACAAAATAAATGGCACGCTGAGGCAGCAAAAGTATGTGGATATACAGTGCCTTGCGAAAGTATTCGGCCCCCTTGAACTTTGCGACCTTTTGCCACATTTCAGGCTTCAAACATAAAGATATAAAACTGTATTTTTTTGTGAAGAATCAACAACAAGTGGGACACAATCATGAAGTGGAACGACATTTATTGGATATTTCAAACTTTTTTAACAAATCAAAAGCTGAAAAATTGGGCGTGCAAAATTATTCAGCCCCTTTACTTTCAGTGCAGCAAACTCTCTCCAGAAGTTCAGTGAGGATCTCTGAATGATCCAATGTTGACCTAAATGACTAATGATGATAAATACAATCCGCCTGTGTGTAATCAAGTCTCCGTATAAATGCACCTGCACTGTGATAGCCTCAGAGGTCCGTTAAAAGCGCAGAGAGCATCATGAAGAACAAGGAACACACCAAGCAGGTCCGAGATACTGTTGTGAAGAAGTTTAAAGTCGGATTTGGATACAAAAAGATTTCCCAAGCTTTAAACATCCCAAGGAGCACTGTGCAAGCGATAATATTGAAATGGAAGGAGTATCAGACTACTGCAAATCTACCAAGACCTGGCCGTCCCTCTAAACTTTCAGCTCATACAAGGAGAAGACTGATCAGAGATGTAGCCAAGAGGCCCATGATCACTCTGGATGAACTGCAGAGATCTACAGCTGAGGTGGGAGACTCTGTCCATAGGACAACAATCAGTCGTATATTGCACAAATCTGGCCTTTATGGAAGAGTGGCAAGAAGAAAGCCATTTCTTAAAGATATCCATACAAAGTGTTGTTTAAAGTTTGCCACAAGCCACCTGGGAGACACACCAAACATGTGGAAGAAGGTGCTCTGGTCAGATGAAACCAAAATTGAACTTTTTGGCAACAATGCAAAACGTTATGTTTGGCGTAAAAGCAACACAGCTGAACACACCATCCCCACTGTCAAACATGGTGGTGGCAGCATCATGGTTTGGGCCTGCTTTTCTTCAGCAGGGACAGGGAAGATGGTTCAAATTGATGGGAAGATGGATGGAGCCAAATACAGGACCATTCTGGAAGAAAACCTGATAGAGTCTGCAAAAGACCTGAGACTGGGACGGAGATTTGTCTTCCAACAAGACAATGATCCAAAACATAAAGCAAAATCTACAATGGAATGGTTCAAAAATAAACATATCCAGGTGTTAGAATGGCCAAGTCAAAGTCCAAACCTGAATCTAATCGAGAATCTGTGGAAAGAACTGAAAACTGCTGTTCACAAATGCTCTCCATTCAACCTCACTGAGCTCGAGCTGTTTTTTGCAAGGAGGAATGGGAAAAAATTTCAGTCTCTCGATGTGCAAAACTGATAGAGACATACCCCAAGCGACTTACAGCTGTAATCGCAGCAAAAGGTGGCGCTACAAAGTATTAACTTAAGGGGGCTGAATAATTTTGCACGCCCAATTTTTCAGTTTTTGATTTGTTTAAAAAGTTTGAAATATCCAATAAATGTCGTTCCACTTCATGATTGTGTCCCACTTGTTAATGATTCTTCACAAAAAAATACAGTTTTATATCTTTATGTTTGAAGCCTGAAATGTGGCAAAAGGTCGCAAAGTTCAAGGGGGCCAAATACTTTCGCAAGGCACTGTATTGAAGCAACATTTCAAGACATCACTCAGGAAGTTAAAGCTTGGTCACAAATGGGTTTTCCAAGTGGACAATGACCCCAAGCATACTTCCAAAGTTGTGGCAAAATGGCTTAAGGGCAAAAAGTCAAGGTATTGGAGTGGCCATCACAAAGCCCTGACCTCAATCCCATAGAAGAATTGTGGGCAGAACTGAAAAAGGGTGTGCGAGCAAGGAGGCCTAGAAACCCGACTCAGTTACACCAGCTCTGTCAGGACGCATGGGCCAAAATTCAACCAACTTATTGTGGGAAGCTTGTGGAAGGCTACCCAAAACGTTTGACCCAAGTTAAACAATTTAAAGGAAATGCTACCAAATACTAATTGAGTGTATGTAAACTTCTGACCCAGTGGGAATGTGATGAAATAAATAAAAGCTGAAATAAATCATTCTCTCTACTATTTTTCTGACATTTTACATTCTTAAAATTAAGTGGTGATCCTAACTGACCTAAGACAGGGAATTTTTACTAGGATTGAATGTCAGGAATTGTGAAAACTGAGTTTAAATGTATTTGTCTAACGTGTATGTAAATTTCTGACTTCAACTGTACATGGCCACTTGATTATTTTTAGCTTCAGTTTAGACCGGATACAGACACTTACGTTCGCCGCACATTACCTTCTCAGACTGTTAGCTAACGTTAGTGAACGGTCGCGTCTAACACAAAATAAATGGAATATGTCAGCTAACGTTCGCAACTATTTAATTTGCTGAACGCACCTCTGGTAGCTAGTCAATACAGAACAGGTAGATAGTCAGAACAGGTTGCTCATCAGAACAGGTAGCTCGTAAGAACAAGTAGCTAGTCAGTACAGGTAGCTAGTCAATAGAGAACAAATAACTAGTCAATACAAAATTTGGGAATTTGCATCCCTAACATGTGTCTGAAGTGCATAGCTTAAACTGTGTGGGGTAGCAGTCAGACCATTGTACAAAGCATGTTGCTACACCTGCAATAACATCTTCTAAATATGTGTATGTGACCAATACAATTTGATTTGACTTGATTTGATTAAAGGATCACAGCTATAAATCTTCTTAGGGATAGCCCCCTTTTTTCAATTTTCGCCTAAAATGACATACCCAAATCTAACTGCCTGTAGCTCAGGCCCTGAAGCAAGGATATGCATATTCTTGGTACCATTTGAAAGGAAACACTTTGAAGTTTGTGGACATGTGAATGGAAGGTCGAAG
Organism: Oncorhynchus mykiss; assembly: GCF_013265735.2. Lineage (NCBI taxonomy): Eukaryota > Metazoa > Chordata > Actinopteri > Salmoniformes > Salmonidae > Oncorhynchus > Oncorhynchus mykiss. Next base: position 61,923,503 of record NC_048573.1, read on the forward strand.
AATATAACACAATAGATCTGGTAGAAGAAAATACAACCGTTTTTTTGTTTTTGTTTTTTTCTAACACCATCTTTGAAATGCAACAGAAAGGTCCATCACTCTGGTTGTAATTCCGATGGTGTCCACAAGATGGGAACAGCATGTGTGCAAAGTTTCAGACGGATAAATTGAAGTATGAGCAAACTACATGAGATTTAGTGTGAAGTCAACATTTACATTCACATTACATTTTTCTGCAAGAAAATCCTCAAATCTGTATACTTGTACTTTGATTTAGCTTTTCCAGTATTAGTAGCCCTATTATAAGTTCAACATTTGCAAAACGCCCAGTTTTCATAACTTCATAAATCTCCATATTCTTATCATTTCTGTCCAAAAGGAAGAGGCTTGCTGTCACACAAGGTTAGCAGCAACATTTTGCTACAGATTCCATATACTCCCGTAAAGCCCAGCTCATTCGCTATCTAGCTAGCTTCGTTTGACCCTGATTGGTGCTTATTTGACAAAGTTACAGTCAATCAAGTGAAGACCGCCCGCGTCATCAGCGTGCCATGAGGGCGTCGCTCTCTGACCAAATTTGATGTCCTATAGGATATACTACACTCTTAATGATATAGTGAAGTCTGGTTACGTTCTAGGTTGTCTGGGGAATAAATATGAATGTGATTTGACGGGTTGAAACAACGTTTAGGGCTAAATTTTCACAGATTCCTTTCTTTGCAAATTGAACGAGTGGAAATACAAAATCGATTGTGCATGCTATATGGACCTTTTTAGGATATGAAAAGGGATTTTATCTAACAAAACGACACTATGTGTTATCTCTGGGACCCTTTGGATGATAAATCAGAGCAACATTTCAGAATGTGTCATGATCGCTGTCTTGAAAATCAAGGTACAGCGTGGTAAGCGTCCATTTTTCTTTATTATAAATGTCGCCGACAAAACAAGAAACAACAAAAACGAGCGTGAAGCTTACTAGGGTTATACAGACCACTAACAAAGACAACTTCCCACAAAATACAAAAGGAAAAAGGCTGCCTAAGTATGATTCCCAATCAGAGACAACGATAGACAGCTGTCCCTGATTGAGAACCATACCCGGCCAAAACATAGAAACACAGAACATAGAGTTTCCCACCCGAGTCACACCCTGACCATCCAAACATAGAGAATAAAATAAAAAGACCGAATGTAAGTACACATTTCACCTTCAGAGGTGAATTTATCAAACCTATCGCGGTGAAAAAAGTGTTTTGTTGTTAGGAGCTCTCCTCAAACAATAGCATGGCATTGTTTTGCAGTAATAGCTACTGTAAATTGGACAGTGCAGTTATATTAACAAGAATTTAAGCTTTCAGCCGATATAAGACACTTATATGTACCGGCATTTGTTGTTTCTCTAAAATCTGCGATCGTGACGTTGACGGGACGCCTATCCCTAATAAAGCATCAACTGACTTCTCAGCTTCTAAATCTCACCACACGTGTACAGACAGATCAGGGTTGACAAAACAGCAGCAGACAGAATCAAACTCCATTGCTTACTTAATATACCACACACATGGCACTAGCTATATCAAGATGTTGCATAACATTTAGATGGGAATAAATGGGTTGAGTTTCACAGGATTAAAAAAGACCAAGGTTTATGACAATGGGCACACAGTCTGTTTATGGTCACAGGAATCCAGGGCACCCTTCCCCCGCGTGGCTCACGCCACCCCCAATGAAGTCAGAGGACACTTGTGGCTGTTGCAGTCCATACCGGGAGGGAGGGCTCGCAGAGCCAAAATAGTCAGCAGTGCTTACAGTTCTGATGTCAGACAACCAGAAAACCAAGTGGCCTCAACTCCAAACTGGTCGTAATGACAGGCAGTCAGGACGGGCACAGAACCAGATCAAAAACCGTGGCTCTGACAATATCCTGGACAGATGCTGCTTGCTTTGCCAAAGTATGACGTAAAGATTGACGTTCTCAAGTCATGAGAAAACAGGAGGGTCGATAAAACATAGGAAATGCCGGCTTGAGATAACAGGGAATATCGAGCAATGCACTTCTATACCCATTTCTGAAATCTAGTAAACCAGGAAAATATGAGGTTATATTGTTGTTATTACACACATCATCCCCTTTTCAATACAAGTTCACACTTTTTTTATTTAATCTATTTTTCCATTGTTTAGTTTAAGAATTTCTACTTATTATGTTTAAATAATCCCCAATACACGGTATTGGTGGTTAATAGCAGGATGAGAGCAGTTGATTGAGTTAGTCAACTGGTATGTGCCATTTAATTGACGTTGATTGTTTGAGTTGATTGATTCGACTTACCCTGACATTCCAGAGGAGTGAAGGGGGCCCCCATCGCAACGGCCCTTTCTATCCGGGATCCTTGGGAAGTCCTTACCCCATTGAAGTTGAGATGTAAAATGGTTAAGGTTATGGTTAAGGTTAGGGTAGGGGTTAAGGATAGGGTTTTCAGGTAGGGACATCCCAAAGATCCCATTGAGCACTAAGCCCACAGCAACAGCAGTATGTACTTAATTGAAACATAGAGTCAAGCCTGTCAGTGTGCAGACTCAAAACGCAAGAAACAGATGCTGCTACTGATAATTAAATTATGTTGCTATTGTCATCCTTGGTCGTCATCGAGGTTACTGGTAAAACTATATGGAAGCCAACTCCTAATACAGACAGGCGAGTCAACATGTATCAGATGATCGCTGAATGGAGACCCAAAAATAAGTTGAACATTGACAGCGATTCATGACATGCTTGAAAATTCAACTACAACAGAAAAAACACATACTTCAGCCAATTGAACATGACAACATTTAGACTTCCCATTATCATCATGTAAGACACAGGATTGACAGCGGGCTCCTCATCAACATGTTCCATGTTTTGTCTGTTACCCTCAGCTTACTGTGGTTTATTGACTATCTCAAACAGGTGTTAGACTGTGTATCTGGGACAGGGCTTCCAAGAGAACGCTCATTCTCTGATGAAATTAAAAACAGAAAAGTGCCTGACAGACAAACCTTGACAGCTTTTTCTATTTGATGAAAAATAGATTAGAATCCAGACATGATCTCAGGGGTATAATTATTCTTATCATGTGGGATAAAGTGCCATCTCCTCAAATTAAATCAAATTTTATTTGTCACATCGTAGACAACTGGTGTAGAGACTAAGAGTGAAATGCTTACTTACGGGTCCTTTTCCAACAATGCAGAGTTAAAGATAAAGATGAAAAAGATAACATAAAAATAGAAATAGAGACAGGAGGAATAAATACACAGTGAATAACAATACAGAGTAAAAATAACGTCTATATATAGGGAGTGCCAGTACTGAGTCTATGTGCAGGGGTACGAGGTAATTGAGGTAGCTATGCACATATAGTTAGGGGTAAAGGGACTAGGCAACAGGATAGATAATACACTGAGCTGTAGAAGCAGCGTATGTGGAGAAGTAGCAGCAGCGAATGTGGTGAGTGTGAAAGTGTGTGTGTGTGGCGTCAGTATGCATTTGTGGGCATGTCATGTGTGTGGGCATATGTAGTGTGCTTGTGCTTGTGTGTGTGTGTGTGTGTGTGTGTGTGTGTGTGTGTGTGTGTGTGTGTGTGTGTGTGTGTGTGTGTGTGTTGGGAGTGTCAGGGTAAGTATGTGTCAGTGTGTGGGTAGAGACCACCCACTGGGCACAAACTCTTTTGAGCATACTGCTTTTAGAACACAAGGCCTGCAATGGAAATAAATATGAGCACATGTCAACATGCCAACAGATCGCAACAATGCCTAATTTATCATAACCATACAGATAATAAATCCTAATTTCTAAATTTCCCCATATTCACTTACTCAGTTTATTAGGTACACCCATCAAACCCCTCTTTGCCTCTAGAACAGCCAGAATTTTGGGGGGCATTCAAGAAGGTGTCAGAAAGTTTCCACAGGGATGTTGGGCCACGCTGATGTGATGGCATCACACAGTTGCTGCAGATTGGATGGCGATACATTCATGCTGTGAACAGCCCGTTCCAATTCATCCCAAAGATGCTCCAATGGGTTGAGGTCTGGGGACTGCACAGGCCACTCAAGTAAACTGAACAAACTGTCATTTTCAACATAGACAAACCTTATGTAAAATATGTTTACTTTGTACATTTGAAACCATGTCAGATCTTCAATGTTATAAACACTATCAGAAGAAAAAATAGTCTGGGCAGCACCTCCTACTGGAGAGCTGATCTATCTACAGCTATTAATTTGGTCTCCCAAACAGGATTTTAACCAAGCCCTGCTTAGCTTTGATAATTGTGACTGACTACTACCTATGTGCTATCGTGCCATCTGTGCCACTGATTTAGTCTGGCTTTAATTCCAGTTTGTCTACAAATTAGATTCTTGGTTGAGATGGAGACATCAATCCAACATATCAATAAATAATTTATAGGCAAACTGGAATTAAAGCCAGACTATGTCAGTGGGACAAAAGATACATCTCCTTCAAATGTTGATTTTTGGTTGCGTTGACAACCAAACACAATTCAATATCCATTTTGCAATACAGACAGTAAATTTACATTTCTTCTTATGGAATGATATAAATCATCCATGTTCAAACTAGCATGCAAAGGTCAGAGGTCTGTGGAGACCTTCACAATTGATATAATAATTTGCGCATAATCTTGAACAGTATTGATCACTGCACTTTGTACTCACAACTGCAACCCAGGTAATTTGGTTGTGCTATTAGACGAAGCACAGTGATAACACATTAAATTGTTTGATAAATACAAAATGCCTGACATTGTATTCCCATTGGAATTTGGTTGTGCTTTTAGATGGTTGAAAACATAGTGATAACACATTGGGAATTCAAGAAACTTCTGGCTGTCTTTTTGAGTGGGTGAATATAGGTTGAAATCTCATCGATCAATGTGTCAACTAAATATTACCCACATTTCCACGTTGAAATTACTGGTGTGTCCAGTGGGCAGTGTTTGAGCATAGAGTCAGTGCAAGAGAGTCAGTTCAAAAAAGTGTCAATGCAGGTGGTCCGGGTAGCCTTGTTTTGTAGTTTTGTCTTAAAGCTTGGAGTTATTGCCTCCTACAATTCACATCACTTGAGCACAGGGCCAGGCTACACTATACATTTCATACATCATTCTTATGATCCAATGTGAAGCTCTATCTGAAGAGATATTCATAGAACATTTTGAATGAATTGAAAACAGTATGCCACTAGCACAAGAACTGAATCAAGTTCGAAAAGTATGCTGATGAATATTCATACAAGAACAAGTGGCATTATCAAAGTATATTGACACAAGTTTGATGATACCTGTTATAGACACCAGTATTTCCCCATAGAAAATCTAGCTTACCAATAAGTTGGTTTTAATGCACAGTAACTAATAAGCAACCAAATCTAGATTCTGACCAGTGTCCTTTCACATCCATTCAATTATTGTTTTATGTAGCCTTTGCATAATTTCGCAAATAATGGAATAATGGTCAAACGCTGCCAGTTTTCCTGAAGCGTTTCATGTGAAATGAGTGTGGTTCAGACAGAAGATTGAGAAAGTTTTTTTTGCATGTAGACAGAAGAGACTTGACTATGAATAGACTGTTTCTATGGACAGAATTAGATCAGCTCTATTCCACTCGATATTCTAGTTTGTCACATTATTTTTTAGAACATATTTATGAAACGTATAATTAGCGTGTGGTGAATCATATATATCCAACTATGCTATATATGGGACACTTGACCCGCAACACTCAAGAAACAAATAGCATTACACTGTAATAAAGTTTTGAAAAGTAGCCTAGTAGTAAGTTAATTTTCTTTAGGAAATAATTTTCGGTTGTGCGTGGAGCAGTGTGAAAACTAGACCAAAATCTTGTTCATGAGAAATATATTAAAGTTCAAAATAAAAGGATGTAAAAGATCACTTACATTTATCAGATGACATGTAAATATCAACGAGACGATAAGTCCAGAGACCGAGTGGATCCGCGTGCCCATTTTCCACCAACCTAGCACAGGCTGCAAATGCTGGGGAAAGGAAAATCAAGGTCCTTCACGTCTGGCCACTGAGTAATGGTTGGGTGCACCTCTTTACACTTTCTATAAAGGACAATTATTTTCTACGTCCCACACCCGGTGGGACTTCATCAACATAAAAATGATTCCTTAATGCGTTTTCTATTTAAACGAAAGAAGAAAAAAAAATGCAATCACGTGAAAGAGATAGATCACTTCGCTCCTACTTTCTCTTGCACTCCGAAACTTCGACCTGTAATGCCAACGCAAGTCACTTGGAAGTCCGATGCTATTGCGATACACGAGCCACTGCCCTGCGTAAAAGGCGGAATGGAATTCAGGGAGTTCTACTGATAGGCAGCCGTAATCCCTCCGTGAGGAGACGCCGACCCACCTAGCATATCTTTTGCTTTACATTTTTAAAACAACCCCATTACTTTAAAATGTGTTCGGCTATATGGTTAAATTAACATTGAAATGGATCATAAATTGGATTTAATGTAGAGATGAATAATTACGCGTAAACTACGCACCAATACATATACTTTCACTGTTAGTCTACGACAACTGTTGTTTACGAAGCATGTGACAAGTAACATTTGATTCGACTTTTTAAATTTAGAACGCGCACTCAGATGCACATTTATGACTTTTTAGCGCTTGACTTTGAGGCGTATCGTGCCCGCCAAAGATATTTGGAGCGCTTGACATCATGACATCATGCATCACATTCACCACCATCCTAACCAAAAGCGGTTTAGTGGAAGAGCTTTGTGTTGATACTTCACGATGTGGAAATTACTCTACCTTTGACCTTTAGACTGTAGGCCTAAATAGAATGTTTCTCCCAGTGGTTTAGGCCTACCTTGATGCTGGAGAAGTCTGAGCATCGGCGCCCTCTGTTGTTGATCTCGAATCAGTTGTTCTCGTTGCCCATCGAAGGCTTGATGACATTTCTCCACTGTATATCTGTGATGTGCATTTCTCCACTGCATGTCTGTGATGATGAATTACTGTGATTTAACAGTACATTACAATGTAGACTTGCTGTACATTGTATGCCACCTAGGCCTATATTCTTTATGAAATCAATAAGCAAAACTATCATGAAGCATGTACTTTTCTAGACCTTTTCTAATGATTTAGTGTTAGCCTGGAATAACAATTCAACAACAACAGGAACACTATGGTGATACTCTTTTTTTCCTTTTTCTTTGTTACATACATATATTTTGAAGGATACAAATTCAAATGTGTTACAAAACTCTATACATTCTTCTTAAAAATTGTAACACAAAACATTGCAAACAAGCAGATAAACACAAAAACAGCAACATCTTGTAACTCTTCTACAGTAAAATCTCACACACCCAAGTAATTCTCTGCAGCTGCCACCACAACATCTATCCTCTGTGATTTACGTACCATTCCTGCGATACAGTTGACAACCATGGCCACCAACGCCAAAAACCAACCTTACTGATGTACGTTATTCCTATCACTCTCTATTTGCCTCAGCCTACTCACAGGGATCCTCTTAGGATCCCTCACCCTGGACCCATCTTCCTCTCCTACTCTCTTCACTGCCTCAGCATACAACAACTTCTGTACTACTCTGATCCTGGCCACCTCAACCTGCCTCTCTCTCACCATGGGTACCCCTTATTGATGTCACTTGTTAAATCCACATCAGTCACTGTAGATGAAGGGAAGGAGACAGGTTAAAGAAGGATTTTTAAGCCTGGAGACAATTGAGACACGGCTTGTGTATGAGGGTGAATGGCCAAGACAAAATAGGGGGGGAAACTCAGTATTAGGAAGGATGTTCTTAAAGTTTTGTACACTCAGTGTATATGTTTTTCAATAACATTCTTTGAAAGTCTTTGAACTTTACTCATGTTTTTTTGTGTTTTTTATGGAAAGTTTTCTGAGAACATTACTTGAAATAGAACCATGAGGAAACCTGCAGAATACATTCAGTTCTCTGAAAAAGCATATCTACATGTACATACTACCTCAATCAGTCTGACTAACCGGTGTCTGTATGTAGCCTCGCTACTTTTATAGCCTCGCTACTGTATATAGCCTGTCTTTTTAGTGTTGTTTTATTTCTTTACTTACCTATTGTTCCCCTAATAGCTTTTTTTGCACTATTGGTTAGAGCCTGTAAGTAAGCATTTCACTGTAAGATCTACTACACCTGTTGTATTCGGCGCACGTGACAAATAAACTTTGATTTGAATTTGAGAACATTAGAACATTTAAATAGAACATTGTGGAAATGTTATGCTGAAGTATTGAAATTCCCACAGGAGAACGTTGTTTTTTAACATTCTCTGAACCTTTTGAGAATATTCCCAATGTCAAACAAGTTGGAGAACTTGCCTAGAACATTACCTAAAATTAAACTAAATGTAACGATGTTTGAACTTTTAGGAAACATTCTGTTAAAGTAAGGAAAACTAACCCCCCAAAAGTTCCTTAAATGGGCTGAGAATGTTCCAAAGCCAAGCAACTATCCTGCACCATCCCAGAACGTTGTGGGAAGGTTATATGTCAAATAACCATGGGACAACCGGTCTCACCAAGCTCTAAGAAGTAGAACGATAATTAAGAGTTTAACCCTGGCATTTCAGCTGCAGCTCATTCCACTATGTTTCCACTCCCTCTCAAAAGCTAGGCTGCAACAACACTGACCAACACAACGAGATTTGTATTTTCATGTGTATTAAATGGCCTTAAACAGGGTAGTTACATAGGCATGTATGGTAAAGCGTAGTACTATGTAACTACAGTATGTTTACACTTTACCTGCATGTAATGCATATGCATTAGCCACTGTAATATGGAACAAAAGTTTTATTTAATCCAGATGCCAAATCTGTAATAAATTGCATTGCACATCCCATGACATTAACACAAACATACAGTACCAGTCAAAAGTTTGGACACACCTACTCATTCAAGGGCTTTTATTTATTGTTTTACTATTTTCCACATTGTAGAATAATAGTGAAGACATCACAACTATGAAAAAACACACATGGAATCATATAGTAACCAAAACAGTGTTAACAAATCAAAATGTATTTTATATTCTTCAAAGTAGCCACGCTTTGCCTTGATGACAGCATTGTAAATTGTGATCTGTTCTCAGGTTAGAGCTTGCTCCTCTGCTTCTCTTGGATTCAAGAATGGCAAAGGATTATTTGTGTTGCAGGCCTCAGAAACCACAATGCTGTGATTTGGAATAGAAATAAAAAATAATTCACCATTACAGATTGGTCTTCAAGTTGTCCCTGGAGCTGGCTTGCTTGTGGACCAAGTCAATTGGAATTGTACTGCACAGCTGTGGTCAGACATCTATGATATAAATCAAAAGGATCAGCCCAAAAATATTAAACACTTCTAATATCAATGGATTCCAACCCCTGGAAGTGGGAATTGAGGGACCCAGACGTGGATTTTCGAATTTAGTATCTCTTTCAGGAATTTCCCTTTGCATGTCGAAACATATCAATTTACTTTATAATGATCAAACTCCTGAATCCTGCTTACTGCATTTGAAAGCCACAATGACTCACAGGCATCCCCCCATACCAAAGAAATGTTGCAACGGTAACCTTTAAAGCTTAAAACAAAATTAAAATCATTAAAAAAACAGTGTACAAATATGACCAGAACACAATTACACAATACATTTTGGACATCACATTGTTACCCTAAAGTACAGCACAGCACAGCCATTCACTAAATATTCACCTGAAACGAATTCACTCAACATGGAAATGACATATTATATACCATTTATTGTCTGGCTAATAGTAAGGTCATCAACAGTCCTGATTGATATTTCGCAGAGAGCTTCTCAAGGTAAACCATTGTTTTTTTTCCACCGCAATTTTTTTGATTTTCACAATGATTTTGCATTCTCAAAAATGTTGAGTGTAAAAACAAGAAAAGAAAGAACATTAGAAAAATGTCAACAAAATTACAATCTTGGTACTCTTTGATCACATATCCAAATAAACATTGATAGAGAAAATTCTAATTGTTTTAAAAGGGCACATGAAGACACAATTTCCTGAGAGTGAAACTCTGTGTTGTCATGACACGATTGGTCTCTGGCAGGGCAGGGCTTGGAAGTAGAGAAGTTTGCGTAGAAAGTTAAAGGAACCAGGCATCTGTTTGTAGAGGCCGTTGGCCGTGTATTCTGAAACTTCATGGTTTACCTGAACACAAACAACATGGAAAGCTTCATAAGAGGATATACTTTAATATAATTAAAAGTAAATACAGCAGTATTTTAAAAAGACAACAAACTCACCATCATTAACATGGTGACCAGGTCATCGGTGGCAGCATTCTCTTCCAACATGTTATCCAGTGTCTCTACATACCAGGAGCCAGCCTGGGTATCTCTCCAGGAGACGTAACCTGTACAAGTCACACCGACAAACAGCCATCAGAGCGACAGACACACTAACAACACTTTCTGGGATTGATAACCACAAAGATTTACTGTATTTGACAGAAACACACACACACACACGCACACACACACCTGGGAAGGTGGAGTAGGACACCAGTATGTTGCTGGGTGTGGGTAGTGTGGCCTTTGCGTCTGGCTCATCAGACTTAGTGCTCAGAGAGTCACTGCTGGAGGACATAGGCATTGCGTCTGTGTGGTCACCTGTTCCTCCAATACAAGGCCTCGCCTCGTCAGGAGACACCTCAAAGCCTGTGTCTCTCTCACCTGCCAGTCCACAATGTACAGAACATTATACAAGTTATAACAAATGACTCCAGCCATTCTGGGTTTCTCAAACGAGAATCCTGTGTGAGGACTGACAGAGCGAGACTAGTTCCACTAGACACCAAATACTTCCTCCACTGTCGGAGATGTAACCCAGTGTACAGACTATTTTTTCAACACCTTCATAACATTGTTATTACAGTGCTGCATAAGCAGTAGTAAGTAATAACTAAGCATGAGCAACTATTATAGCTAGTGAAGTTGCCTTACCTCCCCCACAGGCCTGGATGAAGAAGATATTTGGCTTGCCCTGTAGGGAAAGACAGTTCTGACCATTCAGGTAGTTGGTAATGTGCTGAACTGGGACATTGGGCCCATCCACTCCATGCACTGCACCGGGGAAGCGATTGTTACACACTTGAAAATATGCAATGAAATTGAATAACATTATTAATCTCCTGAAAGACAAAAATGCTTACACTTTCTATGCATTTGTAAAAGGATAGAAAGAGTCTTACCTCCGTCCCATGTGATAACATGATCCCCACACAGCAGTCATACTGTGAATGATCCTTCTTGGACAAAGCCGAAAGCTCCTGCTTTATTTGCTGAAATATAGTGATTAATGTAAGCATTGGATCACTTGGCCAGTTAAACATGAATATTTATAAACTAAACTAGTAGGCTAAACAGGAAGGTAGCTGGAGACATCCTCACCTTTTGTTTCAGGTTTCTTTTGACAAGAACAATAAAGTTCAGAGATTTGAATCTTCTTTCCAGTTTTTCACAGTCTATGTTGGACCCTGTGCGCTTACTCAGCTCCGACTTAGGCTCAAAATCGACATTGTTTATGATCAGGCAGTGTCCACAGGGGTTGGCATCCATCTTATAACTCTGAGAGAATATGAAAGTAAAGCATGTAAAGATTCCACAGTATATCCAAACAATCAGGGAACTGGTTGGACTCAAATTTAGACTTGTTGCAATCTTGACTAGGCAAGATACAGTATACAGAGTATGTGGAAATATCACATTTAAATAAGTATTCAGACACTTGAATCAGTACTTTCTTGAAGTATCTTTGGCAACAATTACAGCCTCGAGTCTTCTTGGGTGTGGTGCTACAAGCTTGGCACACCTGTATTTGGTGAGTTTCTCCCATTCTTCTCAGCAGATCCTCTCAAGCTCTGTCAGGTTGGATGGGGTGCGTCGCTGCACAGCTATTTTCAGGTCTCTCCGGAGATGTTCGATCAAGGATATTCCGAGACTTGGCCCGAAGCCAATCCTGCGTTGTCTTGGCTGTGTGCTTAGGGTTGTAGTCCCGTTGGAAGGTGAACCTTCGCCCCAGTCTGAGGTCCTGTGCACTTTGGAGCAGGTTTTCATCAAGGATCTCTTTGTACTTTGCTCCGTTCATCTTTCCCTTGATCGTGACTAGTCTCCCAGTTCCTGCCGCTGATAAACATCTCCACAGCATGATGCTGCCATCAACATGCTTCACCGTAGGGATGGTATTAGCCAGGTGATGAGAGGTGCCTGGTTTCCTCCAGATGTGACGCTTGGCATTCAGGCCAAAGAGTTCAATCTTGCTTTCATCAGACCTTAATAATCTTGTTTCTCATAGTCTGAGAGTCCTTTAGGTGCCTTTTGGCAAACTCCAAGCGGGCTGTCATGTGCCTTTTACTGAGGAGTGGCTTCTGTCTGGCCATTCTACCATAAAGGCCTGATTGGTGGAGTGCTGCAGAGACGGTTGTCCTTCTGGAAGGTTCTCCCATCCCCACAGAGGAACTCTAGAGCTCGGTCAGAGTGACCATCGGGATCTTGGTCACCTCCCTGACCAAGGCCCTTCTCCCCCGATTGCCTTTCCAAATCATGTCCAATCAATTGAATTTACCACAGGTGGACTCCAATAAAGTTGTAGATGCATCTCAAGGATGATCAATGGAAACAGGGTGCACCTGAGTTCAATTTCGAGTCTCGTAGCAAAGGGTCTGAATACCTACACAAATAAGGTATTTCTGTTTTAAATTTTTATAAAATTGCCAAAATTTCTAAAACCTGTTTTCGCTTTGTCATTATGGGGTATTGTGTGTAGATTGATGAAGACAATTGTTTATTTAATCCATTTTAAATAAGGCTGTAACAGAAAAAAATGTGGGAAAAGGGAAGGGGTCTGAATACTTTCCAACGCCCTGTTTATAGCATATTGTGTGTTATATTATAAGTTAAATTCAACATAACTGAGATACAACAATTCCTTTAGAGAGTACTGTCAAAAACAACAATAGGGAACGGATGCTTAATTTAGCCTACAGTAAATAGAACCAAAAGGCAAGATAACTTACCTGAATACTGTCACGTCTAACTCTTCCTGTTGCCCTGGGTTTTCCAAACTCCCTTTCAGGGGCTGTAGTAAGCATGGAATAAACATGGAATAAACATCACCACATTTATACTTGAATATGCAGACTCAAATTCCTTACAGAAAATTGATGTGAACACTTACAGTGGCAAGAAGAAATGTGTGAACCTTTTGGAATTACTTAGACTTATGCATAAATTTGTAATCAAATTTTATCTGATCTTTATCTAAGTCACAACAATAGACAAACGTAGTGTGCTTAAACTAATAACACACAAATTATTGTATTTTTCTTGTCTACATTGAATATATAATTTAAACATTCACAGTGTAGGTTGGGGAAAGTATGTTAACCCCTAGGCTAATGACTTCTCCAAAAGCTAATTGGAGTCAGGAGTCAGCTAAACTGGAATCCAATCAATGAGACGAGATTGGAGATGTTGGTTAGAGCTGCCTTGCCCTATAAAAAACACCCACAAAATTGGAATTTGCTACTTACGAGAAGCATTGCATGATGTGAACCATGCCTCGGACAAAAGAGATCTCAGTAGACCTAAGATTAAGAATTGTTGACTTGCATAAAGTTGGAAAGGGTTACAAAAGTATCTCTCTGTTTAGACGGTTATCTAGTTGGATCTGTATATGTTTCAAATCTTCCCTTTACCAATGCAGATTAATTTACCTACGCATCCCGTCAGACATATGTGTTCACCCTGACTGTTGTTGTTGCTTTCCCGACAGAGAACATGGCAAGAAGAACAAGGATGTGTTTGGCATTTCCTGATATAGTGGTTGTCTGTCTGCTTCTTCTGGTTCGCTTAGTGGAGACAGCCAATGAAGTAGACCCATACAATATTCTTGGAGTGACCAAAAGTGCAAGCCAAACTGAAATCAAGAAAGTGTACAAGCGCTTAATTAGAGAATGGTAAGAACATTACTTACTCTTTCTGTTCTGGGTGTCAGAACTCATATATTTAGCACTAGACTATTGACTGTTTACAACAATGAATGGCCGAATTGATGCATTGTCTTTCCTTTATTTCTGTAAGGCATCCTGATAAAAACTAAAATGAAGGCGCTGAAGATCTTATGAGGTAAGAGTGTATCCAATTTTCACCAGCATCAAAACTTCAGCAGCCTATTGTTACTTTCTTTTTACGTTAGTTTATTTAGTAAATATTTTATTAATTTTCTTAAAAATGCATTGTTGGTTAAGGGCTTGTAAAGTATGCATTTCACGGTAAGGTCTGTTGTATTCGGCGCATGTGACAAATAAAATTAGAATTGAAATGCATTATTCAGAAGGGAATTCCCCACCCTCTGGTAACAATATCCATGTGCTTTCTACCCAAACTCTTTAAGATCTTATCCAACGAGGAGAAAAGGGCCAACTATGACCGGTATGGACAGACTGATAACACCCAGCCATGGTCATGGTCATGGTCATGACCAATTCTACTTCGATGAGTCCTTCTTCCACTTCCCCTTCAGCAACAAGGGCAGCCAGGAGTTTGCTGACAGCAAGTACGCTCTGCACTTCAACCAGTATGTGAATGACGTGGTGCCAGACAGCTTCAAAAGACCGTACCTGATCAAAATCACCTCCGACTGGTGCTTCAGCTGTATCCACATTGAGCCAGTCTGGAAAGAGGTTGTTCTGGAGCTGGAGGCCTTGGGTAGGAAATGACGAAATGCATTACCCAAATGAAAGTTACTCAACGAATTCACCGTTCATATGACATAATATTACGTTCTAGTAATTTAGCAGACACCATTATCCAGAGCAACATACATTCAGTGCATTCAACTAAAGTAGGTACAATAACCATAGTGAGTCTTTGTATGGCCGATTATGTGTGGTATGTGTTAGGTGTGGGGATTGGTGTGGTGGACGTTGGTTATGAGAGACGTCTGGCTAATCACCTCGGTGCTCACCGTACCCCATCCATACTCGGTGTCATCAACGGGAAAGTGACCTTCTTCCACTACGCTGTGGTGAAGGAGCACCTGAGGCAGTTTGTGGAGGACCTGCTCCCTCAGAGACTGGTTGAGAAGGTAAATAACAACAGCAGTAGCAAACATGATTTTGCAAATTCACAATTCTTTTTTTGTGTGTGTATGTTTCAGGTTACAGACAGGAATGACCTTCAATTCCTGAACAGCTGGCATGAGCAGAACAAGCCGCACGTGCTTCTGTTTGACCAAGTGCCTGTAGTCCCACTCTTGTACAAGGTAAGCCATTGTCTAGACTAGTCAGTCTGGCATCAGTTTAAACTACCTCTGAGAGAGCTGGTCTGACTATCACTTATTGACTTCCTCCTGGAACATAGGTCATCGACAACTGCTTTCTGATACTTGCTTACAGGTTTTTTTTCTCATCTTCCGTAGCTGACTGCGTTTGCCTATAAGGATTATATTCAGTTTGGGTAGGTGACCAGGGTCTCTCAGATACTCCCAACCTACTGAAACAGTTCAACATTAACACCTACGCCCCCACCATGCTGGTCTTCAAGGAGAGTATAGACAGGCCTGCAGACATTATACAGGTAGTTAGTTACTAGACAGTTATCTAGATTTGACTACTTTTCCACCAGACAGTTTAATTTAATTGTTAAATAGCATTTGAATACCCGAGTAGCATCTGTATTACTGATGTTTATTGATTATATTTAGAGATGCTGTTTTTGTTGAGGTGACTGTTGTTAATTCAGCTGATTAGAAACAGGGCATTTTATTAATATCTCCATGTTGTTGTTCTCTTCTTCTAGGCTAAAGGAATGAAAAAACAAGTCATTGATGAATTCATATTGAACAACAGGTTTCTTCTTGTCCCTCGACTGGTGAACCAGAAACTGTTTGATGAGCTTTGTCCTGTGAAGCAGCTCCACCGACGCAGGAAGTAACATACTGATGCCCTTTGTGAACTTACAATTTATTTGTGAACATACAATTTCTGCACAGCCAGGTGACCTGATTGATTATTTTACTTCTATAATGGAGGCATACACATTTGTGTGTCATGCGGCACTGTAGAAGATTCAGCACACGCTAAAGGTTTTAGTGCTGCAGAACAAACACTAATGTCCCCAAACATCTGCCTTTCAGGTACTGTGTCCTGCTGATCACTGGTGATGAGGAGTCCTATACCATAGGAAACCAGGCCTTCATCTCATTTGCCTATACCAACACTCAGGAGGTGGTGAGATGTTCCTATGCCTACCAAAGACTGCATCAACCACTGTGTGATACTCTGCTGAAGACCAAGAACAGTACACAGCCACCACAGGTACATTTATGCCATATTGAACATGAACTCCTTGGATTTTTTGAGAGCTTCTTGTAGAAGTGTCTGTATAATGAGCCACATACACACACACACACACACACCTCTCTCTATTATACTTTATAAAAATGTAAAATCACCTTTCCCCAATACTATAAGCTCATGTGGAAGTGTGTTCATGTGTGCCTGCATGTGCTCGCTCCGCAGGTGTTCATCCTGGAGCATCGTAACGCGGCAGGAAAGTTCCTGTACAAGGAGGTGGCGGGCGGTTGGAATGGAACCGATAAGAATAAACAACGTCTCTTGGATGAGCTGCAGAGGCTGCAGAAAGACCCCTCCATCCTCAACCAAGACACAATGCTGCCGGAGCTCAACAATGAGTTTGCCTCTGTGGGTTGAGTTCCTCACTACTGAAAAGTACTGTATGTAAAAGAACAAGGCTGCCATACTTTATTATCTCTGAAGAGCAAGGATAATGATGTGGTAATTAGTACTGTGTCCAGAAATAAGATACTTTTTGGAATGTTCTTTTGTAGGATTCCAAACCTGCAATGGTTTTTTCATTTTTATGATGGGTAATGCAGTAAGTGTGTTCATCAGTTAATGACTAGGCAGTAAATATGTTTCAAATTCCAGATGTTTCTCATTCGATGGATCTATACAGCTTATGATTACCTCACTGAAATCATTGATGATATTATTCACAATAATTGGTAAGTTAACTCTTATTCTCGATGTTAGGTAACAACATATGGAGATGTGGACATAATAAAATTGCCCATGCCAATTCAACAGATCTTTCAAATAATGATAGTTCTTCAGTTGTTTGCTTGATGTTTTAGTCAAGAACTGCTTATGAGTGTTATAATCAAGATTAGTGTTAACACAATTTGTCACTAGCCCACCTTGTATTTAGATATATCTGTAATATGTTTCTGCAGCCGTGAGATGATGCCCCTCCTGTCGTTGATATTCTCTGCCTTATTCATCCTGTTTGGAACTGTGGTGGTTCAGGCCTTCAGGTAAGATGGAGAACCAGTGATTCTGCGACTCACACGTATTTCCTTGGGGGAAACTGCTTGTTCAGATTTATCGTTCTGCTTTGTGTGATTTCAGTGACTCTAGTGAAGACGGCAAATCCAAACCGAAGACAAAGGACGGAGCTAAGGCAGAAAATGGATCACCGGGTAGCAGCAGCACCTCAAGGCAAGACATTTTCAGCTTCAGTGAAAAGATTTAAGCGGTGACTGAAATATATATATATATTTTAGCTCTGACATATTTTAGGGATTGTAGTTATCTTTTCAGTGATGTCGATGCAATAAAGACAATTGAGTGGTTCTATGCTTATCATGTTTTTGTAATTTATAGTCGCCCACTGAAGAAAAACTTTGTGGAGGTGACGGAGCTGACCGACATCACGTACACCAGTAACCTGGTGAAGCTGAGACCAGGCCACATGAACGTGGTGCTGGTGCTCACTGACGCCTCCAAGAACGTCCTGCTCAGCAAGTTTGCCAAAGAGGTCTACTCTTTCACTGGGTGAGCGCATGATCCCACATGGTCTGGTGTTTTGAGGGCACCGTATAGCTCCGCATTGACATGATTGGTTGACAGTAGGTGGGGGCGGGAGGTCCTGTATAAATACAAACTCGCTTCCTTGACAACTTCTTTCACAATAGCTCTGCAAAGCGCAAGAAGTATGAATATCCTGACTTCTGCAGAGGCAGTATTGCAGTAAATGCTGTATGGCCACTGCAGACGTCGGATTGACCATGCAGCGCCATTTAGGGGTGTTTTTATGCACGACATGAAGCGGAGTGCCTGGAATACAGCCCTTAACCGTGGTTTATGGGCCATATACCACAAATCCCTGAGGTGCCTTATTGCTATTATAAACAGTTTGCTAACATAAATAGAACAGTAAACAAGTATTTTTGGGCCATACACGTGGTGTATTGTCTGATAGACACATGGCTGAAATGCTGTTTCAGCCAATCAACATCCAGGACCCAAACTACCCACTTTGTAATGGTGTATATAGTGATACATAGCATTGTACATATAACATGAGTATTCATTTGTGAGTGTTGTGGAAAGCTGCCTCTTTGGGGGGTTGGCAGAATCCAGCAATTATAACATATTTATAACCAACATATCATATCCTTTCTTTTTGCCCCTAGGAGCCTGACGCTCCACTTTTCCTTCTTGAACGTGGACAAGCACAGTGCATGGATGGAGACGCTTCTGGAGTTCGCCCAGGATGCCATGCAGATAGACACTGACGAGGACGATGGCGCCCGCCACAAGATAGACTACACGGGCTACATCCTGGCACTCAACGGCCATAAGAAGTACCTCTGCCTCTTCAGGCCTGTCTACACTGGGGAGGAAGGACCTGGGGGCGCCACTGGGGGAGGGAGAAGGTCTGGGTCCAGAGAGGACCACCCACCACGCAGGTCTGTGCCCAGGTCCCGCTCCACTGCCACACTGCAGATCCACCACAAACTGGACCACCTGGGGCTGTGGATGGAGAGGCTGATGGAGGGAACCCGTCACAGGTACTACATCCCTGCCTGGCCTGGCCTGGCCTGGAGAAGATCACCGCCCCCAAATAGGGGGGGGGGGGTAAGAGGACGCCTACCGAACATCCTGACTTGCGAGCAAAACTTTTGTGAGGTTTGAAATTAATTACATGCAAAGTTAGGATTCAGGCCTAAATAGACACGTACCAAAGCTACCTGTGTCTAAAAGCCAAGATTCCAAGGTGTCCTCATGGCAATGTATTCAGGGGGAGGCTAATGTCTGTTTTGAGTGCATGCACTGGGACATAGTTTGAAGAAATTACTTTCAATAGTGAAGTTGGCTTGACTCATTGAGACAACTGGACTACATTCATCTGCCATCTCATGTTCTGCTGGAGATAGCTAGAGCTGTCTTTTTTGCACTTCAGATATTTATTTCTTACAGAAGTACTTTAAAGTAGGATCGATAGAGAATACAGAATATACAGAATATAGTCAATCTAAAAGCAACAACCGTTGAACAATTCCTAGATCACTTACCTTTTGGGATCCCTTCCTCTGCATGCTGTCATAATAGTTACATAGTTATATCTGCTTCTGTTACAACTTCTAGGTGAGCTAACTTAATCACTGTGGTCATAAGTAGACTCCTGCCTTTTTAGAACCATCATCCATGCTATTCATGTATGTAATCTATCATATTGTGCTCTGATATTAGCTTCACTGTCTCAATGGTGATTGGTCAATTCTGTGACTAGAGACGCATGTCTCTACTAGATCTATTTTGTTCACCATTTTGATCGTTTCCTGAACTTAAGGCTTATTAATATATAATGGAACTATAATGCCTTCCATTTCCCCTGGCAGCTAATATTTCATGTTTATCCTTCTTCATGTAGACATAGGCTAATATTGAAAAATCTACACAACATTATTATTGTGCTTTTTGTTACATGACCAATTGCAAGCTTTTTACATTAGTCTATTTTACTTTTTTTTTTTTTTTTACATCACATAGCCAGTGGCTTCAGTGGGCTTAGTTGGTAAAGCTTGCAACGCCAGGGAACCACTACGAAAAATGTATGCAATCACTACTGTAAGTCACTCTGGATAAGGGCGTCTGCTAAATTACTAAAGTGTATGTAGCAATGATAAAGTGTATGTTGGACGACATTTCATGTGATCTATTTTTGAATAGATAAGGGCAGAGCAAATGCAAATTAAAAAACAATAACTGTGCTTAACCCAATTTATAAGCATTAAACTCTTGTCGTCATGACAATAGTGTAGTTATATTTGGGAAATGTAAATGCTGTACATATTCTACCATGTTATCTGTACATATTCTACCTTCTACCATGTTATCTGTACATATATTAACATCATACTATAATATATAAAATGACTTTTTACATGCATTTTATAATAACATGGTCATATCATTCATTAATACTGTTGTTTATTTGATTATAAACGTGTTTTTGTTACAAAATCACTATACTAATAACCCTGGTACAATGTTGACAAAATAAATGTATCTGATTTGCAGCTGTCTCAAAGGTTCTGCTACAGTACATATCCTCTTGCTGTGTGTAAATAAATGTATCTGATTTGCAGATGTCTCAAAGGTTCTGCTACAGTACATATCCTCTTGCTGTGTGTAAATAAATGTATCTGATTTGCAGATGTCTCAAAGGTTCTGCTACAGTACATATCCTCTTGCTGTGTGTAAATAAATGTATCTGATTTGCAGCTGTCTCAAAGGTTCTGCTACAGTACATATCCTCTTGCTGTGTGTAAATAAACGCTTTATGTTCATATGTTGCAGAGACATTCTATTTGTCTGCCTTACCAGTCCTTGTTTGGTGTGATATGGTCACACTGGTGATTAACCTCTGATTACATATTGAGTCTGTTCAGTAACAGTGCTATTCTTTCGATTAAGTATGTGCATAACCTCATCACATAATTAGTCATAATATTTTGTCTTTGGAAGGACACACATCATTTCAAAGAGTAGGTTGGCTGCAGTCAGTGCTGTATTGCCTGCAAAAACAAAACAAAATGTGTGTTTGAAATTATACTCATTATACTATACATTATTCAATGTGACACAGTCATGATAAGTACAGTACCTGTGGTGTCATAGGGTGGAGACACCTCCACTAAATCACACCCAACCAGGTTTAGGCCATGGCAGCCCCGGATGATTTCTAGTCCCTGGGTGTCACACACACAAAGAGGAAAACATAACACCACACTCTGTGTCAGCAGGTGCCTCCATCTCATATCTGTATTATAACACAGTAACAACTAAATATTCTTCCAAATGTCTGTAAAAACCACTAAAACAAAGTCAGGTATTTCCTTACTTGTATGGATGTGAGGCCTGCTATCTCTGGTGTGCCTGTTCCAGGGGCGAAGGCTGGGTCTAAAGCATCGATATCAAAGCTGAGGTAGACTGGACCCGTCCCCATCTGAGTCCGAACCGCAGCCATGAGAGGAGCCAGGGACTTGAACCAACACTCCTCCACCTGAACCACACGGAATCCCTACAGAGCATATACACACACACCGAGAGCGAGAGAACATACACACACAGAGAGAGAGAGAGAGAGAGAACATACACACACCGAGAGAGAACACATACACACATTTATGTTTTTCCTACACACTTTTCTGTAGTTGGTATTCAGACTTAGGTGCGTAACGGGCTTTGCAGGCGTGGTTCCCTTGCGAGCTATGAATGAATGTAATTCAACTGCTGAAAACCCTCCCAATTTCTGGCGAACAAATTTTCTTGTGGTTTTCATTCAGTAGGGTTTTCAGTACATTTATCTTAAGCCATCCCTTTAAATACTGTGTAGCTTTCATTTGAATTTTGTCAACAGACTAGAACACATTGAGAGAACGGGTTCAGAATATAGGGATCAATGAAAGAAAACCATCTAAATAAATAAATATTAGTCTCCGTTTCAACACCAACTGGTAAATTTAAAAAAATACTCCGATCTTATAGATTATTTAGGCACATTTTTGGGTTAGGAAAGTATGTTTGAATCATTTAATATATTGCGCATGAAATATATTGATTCATCAAAAATACAGTGGTTTGATTCATTCTGAAAATTGCCACATTCAGTTCTTTAACCCATGGTAATGTTGGAAGTTTAGTGTA
Source organism: Oncorhynchus mykiss (assembly GCF_013265735.2). NCBI lineage: Eukaryota > Metazoa > Chordata > Actinopteri > Salmoniformes > Salmonidae > Oncorhynchus > Oncorhynchus mykiss. The sequence continues at coordinate 61,945,659 of NC_048573.1, forward strand.
TTTACATTTATAATAGGGGGAATAGTGTACAATAGTAGGGTACACCCTCATCTATTGCCTGCACTAACCATGGAACTGTGTGATGACAGCCAAGTATTGCACCGTGTGTCGGGTTCAAACTGTTAGGGCTCGGTCTGCGCTCCGCTCCATAACGATTTAATTAGCCTATATGTCTTTCATTTTTTATATTATCAACTGTTACTAATAGAGCCCCACAGTGGAGGTGTCATAATATCCATAGAACATAGTGGTCAAACAGGGAAATGGTTCCAATAGTTTTTCTACCATTTCCATAGGGGATTTTAGAAACACTTAAAATAAGGGCTGTGTTTTGTGTAGGCTTAACCTGGTGTGATGTTTTGATAACAATGTAAATCTCTCTAGGATAAGGTGACTTTTTTTATCAATATATTCAGCTCTATTTACTCTCAGAATCGAAAATGCTAATTAGCATCAAAGTAGATGTCATGCAAGACTACAAATCCCTGCAAGCTCCTGCATGACACCTTTGCTAACAGGTATTGTGTCAATTTAAAACTTGCACAAGACAGTTCACAGAATTGTCCATTTAAAGAAATGTAGCCAATTTATTAATTACTAAATTTAGCTTACATTAGAGATCCTTACCTTTGACTCGATTGAACAGTCTTGTCCAGATCATCATGGCATTTAACGTTTTTTATAATAGCCACATTAGCAGCTAATTAGCGTTTCATTTTGGGGGGGTAAATACAGGTGAATATATTGATAGAAGTCACCTTGTCCTAGAGACTTTTACCAAAATGTCATACTAGGGTAAGCCTACCCAAAACACAGCCCTTATTTTAAGTGTTTCTAAAATCTCGTGTGGAAAAACAATTGGAACCATTTCCCTGTTTGACCACTAGGTTTTATGGGTATTATGACTATTACTGTGGTACTCTATAATCCTCAGCAACGTGGTGTTCACAGAGGAAACAAATGAAGGTAAACAAAACTATGTAATTAAATTGAATGATAATGTAGGATATACCAACTGAAGGGAACTTCGCAGTTGAATATGAGTTATTAGGCCTACTGATAGTGTTATTTAAAATGATAGAAATAGGAAACGGGGTAGCCTATAATTAAGACCTTCGAGAGTGCACATAGCTGCAAGTTAAAAGGCTGTACAATTAAAATTCTGCAAAATGGCACAGCATTTCATAAGCTTTACTGTGGGAAAGTTGATATGCTCAGTTTGCTGCCATATGACTGATTTCACATTTGTCTGCAGTGATTATAAGGTAAAATGTATCTAAAACAAGTGTAATTTATATTTGCAATTCCCTTATCCAAACAGATTACTTATTTAACTAGCACTCAGGCTGGAATCGGGCCATAGAGAGATATTTTAATCATATTTAATGTTTATTATTTGACCTATTTTTTTACTTTTGTGAATGTTTGTGTCCCCCTAGGTGAGGACAACCTCTACGCACAGTGAAGTGAGTACCTGTGCTCGGCTCCACTCATAGGCATCAGGTGAGTAACCTGTACCACGCAGGCCTATCTGGACGACCCTCTTGCAGTCTAGCAGGCCCTCCTCCACACAGCGCCTGAAGGGTGTCCCGTGGCCAATCTTCTCCCCCAGGACCACGTCACTTGTGTCGGCATGAGCATCCACATGGATAAGACCCACAGGGCCGTGTCTAACAAACACGGGATACAAATGTACTGTTTCACAAAGATCGATTCAGCCCAGTCCTGTACCAAAAATTGAGCTGAACAGAGATTCTCCATTGAAAGGTCGTTTTTTTTTTAACCAAATCACAAAAATGTATGTTTAAATGGCATGTTATTGAAGTGTCCAGACACTTTTTTTTGCCAGTTCACTTGGTTTGAGAAAATTACCCGACCGGCGATAAGACTTCCTCAGGCTAATTCCGCAGTATCGGGGCAGTGATGAAACATGAACAAAGGCTCCAGAAACACCCACATAGGTCATTTTAGAAACTGAAATGCTCTCAGTATAGTGATGCAGGTCTTTAAATGTTGTACAAATTGTGTCATTGCGAACTTCTGCCAATTTACATTCCATGATGTTGGACTTGAACAATACTTTTTGCAAGCATGGACGTACTTTCTATCAGCACAATGGGGGACAAGAAAACGCTTGCATGCTCGCACACCGATACTGCAGAACGAGCATGAGGAACTCTATCCATGGTGGGGTAAGTTTCTCAGAACCAAGTGAAATCGAAAAAAAAGTGAACACTTCTATAACATGCATCGACATTTTTAAAACAAATTTGGCAAACCTCTCCTTTAATATGTCCAGGAAACTGGCCCTGAAAGTATTCTAGTTATTCTGGCATTTTACAAATGTAGGGCTACTGATACACTACTTACTTCTCAGCAACTGCTTGCAGAATAGGGTATGCTATGGTGTGATCACCACCTGTTAAAAGACCGAATAAAATGTAGCCTATCCAGTTAAACATACACCTTGACGTTAGTGTGTCATGCCAACACTTTGTAACAGTAACCTTTGTACTATAATTGTCAGGAAGGTTCATAAGCAGGGCAAAGATGAACCATTCAACGTTAGCCTAAATGTGTGACGAGGAGAAAGAAGAAGCAGGTGTTGTTTTGAGGCACATCTGAAAGGAATATCGATCACTGTTGAAATGTAGTTAGTAGGCATTTGCTATAATGTCCAAAATCCCTTTCCTCACATCTCAGATTGCATAGTGTAGAAATGTGTGCTCCTCCTCACCCATAGTAAGGGGGATACAGCCCGTGGCCAGGATTGTACGGTAGGCCTCCCGGATTCGTCTGCAGGTGTCCTTTAGGTCATACACGTTGACGTTGACGTCCCCAATATCAGCAACCATCAGAGACTCATAGGGGGCTGCCCGGGTGCCACTGTTGTAGGCCCTCAACATGGCCGACTCTGCTCTTATCTGACGGGGGCCAAATCTGTAAAGGACCATGCATGGTCCTACTTTTAAATAACGTTGGTTGTAACACGCAGAATTAGTTTGACACATGCTGTCAACTGAACAATCACTAGATTAATTCATAAATTAAATGTGTACATTATACCACAATTTACAAATATGACTCTCAATTTGTTAAAGAAAATAAAAGGTAAAAATGCACATCTACTGCAAATGTGATAATGGATTTCAAATAAATTAGTACAGCCTGCTATGCTCGTACGAGTACAGTACAGTATTTGCATAGATCAGGCAGTGCAGAAGTAGGCTGGCTACCTTGTCCCAGGTCGGTTGGAAGTACCAGTATCGATTGGAACACCAACAAATGCTGCATCAAGTCCATCTGCGGTCTCTTGGTAAGGTAACTTGCCCATTGTAGCAATTCCAGAGACCCTCGCTACAAATTCGGCGCTCGGAGGGACATTGTAGCGCTTTCCTGAGCAAAGTCTTGTAGGGGTGATACATGGACGTCGCCTGTCAAGTGTCTTGTTGCACACTGCTGAAACTTCCGAAAAAGTATCGGTAATTCTTATGCATGACCGCCGTAACGTTCCCAGAATGTCAATTCGACTCGTTTTCAAAAGAGACAGCATACTTTCAATAGATATAACAGCGTAGTGGTTGGCGACTTTTGATTTCAGCTTCTGGATTCCAGGGCTTGTTTTCGGGGGTTGAGTTTACAATTCCACAGATCTATTAAGTACATGGATTGACTCGACAGAAAATTGGCCAGTGTTTTGACCTATGCTATCATGTTCATATGATTGGAGATCTGGGCACAGTCAGATCTCTCTGACAGGCAAATACGTTCTAGGCAATAAAAGGGGGTGATGGGAAATGCATTTTATTTATCAGCGTACAAATCTTTGCTAGATAATGAAATACATTATTATTTTGCTATCAACGCTAGGGACTCAAGGAAACACCAAGTTCAAACACTAACACTTTATTATAATCTTTGGATATGTCTTTTACACTACATCCAGTGTTTATTAACAACATTCTCACAATTAAAAATGTAGCTTCACAAAGTGTTTTGTTGTCAGAGACAAAACTCATTCTGTAATTTTTATAGGACTATATTCTAAAATGTCCCATGAATCAATTTTTGCATGCATGGACTTTCATTTTATTTAAATAAAGGACTTAACTCAAAATGTGAAATACAGTGATCTGGTATTGCTATTAAATCTGAACTGATATTCTGCTACATAACCATCTGGAGATATTTAGATGCTTTATCATATCATCCTTGACATACAGTAAATACATTGACTACCTCATGGTCTTAGTCAAAAACACACTCATAGAGGCTATGGAATAGTCTATATGAGACCGTAGTGGTGTAACTCAGGTAAGATGTGATGATTTGGAAAATACACAAACCAAACAAAGGGGTAAACCTCAAGCATGTCCTTGACCAGGTCCAAACTGGACATAAAGTGCAAAAATTCCCCAAATAAAATTCAACCCCCTAACATATGGAGTCTAGTCTTATCATTAATTAAAAAGTGCTTATATATGTTTCCTGAAAGCTCTATAGACAGGGGTGGAAATGGGGAGAGAAACTATTTTGATTTTATATTGGTGGGTTCCCACAAATTCACAGTGACATTTTTTATTCCATTTTCCCCATCCCTGGCACTACGTTCACCTAAATTCAAACTCAACGGGTTAGACCAGAGTTACACATATATGTCTCTGGGTTAGACTGAGGACCTAAAGCGACATGATGCTGGCTCTGCCCTGTTCTCGTCCGTACATGAGGAAGCTGACAGCCAATCGGAGGTCTTCCAGGTCCAGGTTAGACAGGAAGCACCTCTGTAGCTCCGCCTCCACCGAGCTCCCACTGGGGCCGCAGCCCCTCAGGAGCACCACAGCAGACTGGCACAGCAGCCAATCAGCTAGCTTCTTCATACCAGCGCTGTCCTTATTGGCAAGGGCACACCTTCCCCAGAGGCTCAGATGCAGCATGTTGGCAGCCACTCTGGCACTGGGGCGCTGCAGAATAAATAACAATAGGAGCATGGGATTCTCTGATGGTGATTAGTATTGGAAGTCATTATGTAAACTAAGCCCTTACGTAGTGAATGGAGTACTGCATAATGAACAACTTCAACTTGTTTCTCACAAAAATACTCTGAGAGAATCCCTGAGAAATTGGTAAATCATTTTTAACATACCCTTCAATGAAGTGATGGCCATATAATCTAATTCAATTCCTTACTAGACTCTGTACCTTATTGGGGTTCCTACGCAGAAGCAGCTTGGCGACAAGTTGCATGTCAGCAGATACACAGGCAGGCAGGGCAGGAAGCTGGATCTCCTGGAAATTCCTGCTGTCCAGTCCACCTGCTCCATAGAACGGGTTGGCCTGGCCAAATATCTCATAACAAATGGTCCCGACAGCCCATGCATCTGCCTTGCTGTAATTGATAACCACACCCTGCCCAGGAACTGCAGTGACAACCTATAGAGAGATAGAGGTGTATTTATTTATTTATTTTCTTTTTAATTTTACCCCTTTTTCTCCCCAATTTCGTGGTATCCAATTGTTGTAGTAGCTACTATCTTGTCTCATCGCTACAACTCCCGTACGGGCTCGGGAGAGACGAAGGTTGAAAGTCATGCGTCCTCCGATACACAACCCAACCAAGCCGCACTGCTTCTTAACACAGCGCACATCCAACCCGGAAGCCAGCCGCACCAATGCGCCGGAGGAAACACCGTGCACCTGGCCACCTTGGTTAGCGTACACTGCGCCCAGCCCGCCACAGGAGTCGCTGGTGCGCGATGAGACAAGGACACCCCTACCGACCAAGCCCTCCCTAACCCGGGCGACGCTAGGCCAATTGTGCGTCGCCCCACGGACCTCCCGGTCACGGCCGGTTACGACAGAGCCTGGGCGCGAACCCAGGGAATCTAATGGCACAGCTGGCGCTGCAGTACAGCGCCCTTAACCACTGCGCCACACGGGAGGCCATAGAGGTGTATTTTAATCCCAAAATCAGGAAAATGTTTCCATTTATGTAAACAGTCGGTCACAAGAGACAATGCTTGCATGAATCTTGATTGTATAGGTTGTTGTTTTCTATTTCTCTGATGATAGGAGCTTACCTCAGGTGCCATCAGGCAGGAGTTGCCTCCTCTGTTCACCCACATAGTGTTGAAGGGTAGTTGGAGACTAGAGTCACTCTGAGCCAAACAGCAGCCGAAGTCTGTTATTACCAGGCGGGGGCAGCCCTCTGAACAATAGAGATGCCAAATAGCAATAGGATTATTTGATTAAAACTAATATGATAAGCATTAATTAAATAATTAGTATCACATGCCATGTAAATAACTTTATTTGAGTTTGGAGAGAGAACATCAAGACAGAATTCTGACCATATCTTTTGTAAAATTAATTTCCTATTTAATTTTTTTTTAAAAACATGGCAAAGCTTAATGACACTCAAGATACCATGCATGAGCTTGCCCTGTTGCTCTCTCTGACCTGAGTCAAACTCCAGGAGCACGTTGTCTGATTTAAGGTCCCTGTGTGCGATGCCCTGTCTGTACAGGTGGTCGACCCCCTCTAGCAGCTGCAGCACCATCAGAGAGCCCTCTCTCCTGCTGGGCACGTTCACCTCCAGGTACTGACGCAGGGTGCATGGGTAACTATGGAAAAAGGGGGAGGAAAGATCAGGATACACTAGGTTAGGTGAACAAATAACTAGTGGGATGGACAAATCTGCACACAAAATGGTCCGGTCTGGAAAAAAAAAAAATGCTTTTTAGTCCAAGAGTTGACTGTCAGAAATTTTATAGGAAGAGAGACTGTAGACTCCTGTAACAACAACTTTATTATAAGATTAACAAAAATGAAGCAATCAACCATTACCAAGAATGGTTCAGAGTTGAAAGCTTAAACATAGTTGGGTTTCTGCTTTTATAGAAAAAGTACAACCTCTTATCTACGTGGCAGTTTAGCAGATGTGTGGAAACAGGCGGAACAGTGTAAAAGGCGATTGGTTTGTCTGTGCAGATTAAGATAGCCGCAGGTTGATAGCACGAGGGCTCAGCCGTTTAACTGTGTTTTGTCACAGTTCACATTATAATGTGCTCCTTCCTGCAAGGTTCCACACAGCTGACTTCCTGCAGATAGTAAACCCCGCGGGATGTCTCACATGCTGCAGCCGCACCTAAACGGATCTTAGCTAAGTCACACAAAGACAATTCCTTACTTCTTCATGACCAGGAACAGAGTACGGTTGTTGCCCAGGCCCTCAGGGTTGAGTCTGGCTGGCAAGACATCAGGGTACTCCTCCTGGGCACCGGGTAGAAGGGGTACGTCCGCTGTGAATGCCCGGAACACCCTGATCACATTGGGGTGGGCAGAAACCCTCTTGGGCACTTCCCCAAAATACCTGCAAAACAGAGCAACGGAAATGAAACTTGCAATGCACTCTTGACGCATGGCAAAACACTCAAAATATGTTGGGCTATTTTGTGTCTATTGAAAGTAAATTGATGCTATGACTGACTGCTGATACTAACCCATTTAGTGCAATCTGTTCCTCTTTTTCCTGTTTCATGGCAAGAGGGCCTGCAGGGACCAGCTCCTGGGACATGGATCTCAGAATAGCCTCGCTTGATGAACCAGCCTGCAGGGGAACAGGGAAAACAGTCTTATTACTATGCACGCTGAACATAGCCTATATTCTACAGTAATATAACATTTTTAAAAAGTAACACTCTCCCTGTGCCCCAATAATCTGTCATTTTTTCTGAAGTGTAGATTGGTGTAAGAATGGGCTAGACTGTTTCCACCAAATTTCTTAAACCAGTCCTTTCACTTTAAATCCATGAAGGAAAGTGAACAAGTGCAAACTTTGGGGGAAAAGGACATTATCTTGACAGACACCCACCCCAAAGTTCCACATCATCTTGACAGCTAGAGGATAGATGCCCAGAGAGCTGGAGGGGCTCCTCAGAGAGCCAGTGTCCACCTCTCCATCTTCACTGGGCTGGTCATTTAGGGAACACCGGTCACTCTCCCTGTCCCTGGGCACAGATAATGGTGCCGCAGCTTCATACACTGCAGCGTTGGAGCCTTTTCCTATCTGCTTCCCAATAATGTAGTCCTCCAGCTTGTAGCCCGAGGTGAAGCACTTGAGTGGACTGCAGTACTTCTTCTTGGTAAACACAGCCTTTAGAAAATAGGTGACATTTAGTCCTTTTAGATTAAATAACACATTTTTATTAACGTTATTAAATTATTAGATATGTACTTATTATTTAATTTGACTAAATGTAATATTTAAATGTGATATTCCTGTCCAGACTAAAGATAAAAACTGATGACTCACAAAAATGCCTTTTTTCAACATATCAATAAAATATTTCACATTGTTGATTGCTAGCACTTGTAAATCAATGTTGTCAACATCCATGTTGTTTACCTGGATTTCCTGGCATGTTGCAGCACTCCTTCGATCATCATCGAGCTGTTTTTCGATCAACCCCACACCGAGACCGAAAGCCAAAAACACTGCTCTGTTTCTTGGTGAGCCGCTGCCCCCAAACCTCCTGAAACCACCGGACTGCAGCTGTGCTGCAAGCCCCCTCAACGACATGCGGAAATATCGGTACCGAACTGGCAGGAAAGTCTGAGGCTGAACGGTGCGGGCCGGTTGGCCTACACGAAGACGCTCACCTCGGAACTTTGCTGCAAGTCGACCAGCAGGTTTGAGGAGACCTAGCTGGATAACCGACCGTCCCAACTCCACCCCACGGCTGATGGCATGTTTTACAGACATGCTTTACCAAAAATGGTAAGTTTCGCTTTGTTTTTACTTTCTCCGTCAGTCCTCGTCGTTGATAACGTTACACAACTTCTTCTTCGTTGAGGTTTAACGGCGGTTGTTATCCAATAAATGTTGCATTACCGCCATCTACTCGACTGGAGTACAACTCCCGCTATTTAAATCAAATCTTATTGTCACATACACATGGTTAACATATGTTATTGCGAGTGTAGCGAAATGCTTGTGCTTCTAGCTCCGAAGGTGCAGCAATATCTAACAAGTAATCTAACAATTCCACAACAACTACATAATACACACAAATCTAAGTAAATGGATGGAATAAGAATATGTACATATAAATATATGGATGGGCCATGACAGACCGGTATAGACCGTATAAAATACAGTATATTCATGTTGGATGAATAGTGCAAGATATGTAAACATCATTGTTAAAGTGGCATTAATAAAGTGACTAGTGATCCATTTGTTAGAGTGGCTAATGATTTCAAGTCTGTATGTAGGCAGCAGCCTCTCTGTGTTAGTGATGGCTCTTTAACAGTCTGATGGCATTGAGATATAAGCTATTTTGCAGTCTTTTGGTTCCAGCTTTGATCCACCTGTAGTGACCTCGCCTTCTGGATGGTAGCGGGGTGAACAGGCAGTGGCTCAGGTGGTTGTTGTCCTTGATGATCCTTTTGGCCTTCCTGTGACATCGGGTGCTGTAGGTGTCCTGGAGGGCAGGTAGTTTGGTGATGTGTTGTGCAGACCGCACCACCCTCTGGAGAGCCCTGCGGTTATGGGCTGTGCAGTCGCCATACCAGGCGGTGGTGATACAGCTGACAGGATGCTCTGAATTGTGCATCTGTAGAAGTTAGTGAGGGTTTTAGGTGACAAGCTACATTTCCTCAGCCTCCTGAGGTTGAAGAGGCGCTGTTGCACCTTCTTCACCTCACTGTCTATGTGGGTGGACCATTTCAGTTTGTCTGTGATGTGTACGCTGAGGAACTTTCCAAGTGCTATTTAGTCACCCCTCAGGTCAACAACCTGAAAGGATGGGACACTATTACTTAACACACCCTGTAACTCTTCTGATGTCAAGTCTCGCACACCCAAATACCTCTCTGCACCACAACCTCAATTTTCTGCAACTTATGTTCCCTCCCTGCAGTACAGTTGGTAACCATTGCTATAAATCCAATCTTACTCAAACATATATGACTTGTTGCCCTATCCCTCTGTACTGGTACAGTTCTACTACTCACACCACTCCTCTCCGGATCCCTCCCCCTAAACCCATCTGTCTACTTTCTTCACTGCCTCAGCATATGACAACTTCTGCACTATTCTAACCCTTGAAACTTCAACCTGCCTCTCTCACACGGGACATTTCTTATCCCCAGCCCCATGGGCATCCCTACACTTAACACATACCACTACTTTCCCCAATGCTACCCATTCCTTTGTCTCATGCCCTTCTGCACACCAAGGAACCTGACTCCTGCACACTGCTGTCAGATGCCCATAAGCTTGACACCTGTAACAACGTAATATATTTGTCACAAAAGCTCATACAGGATACCTTATATATCCTAACATCACTTTGTTGGGCAAAGAATCAACATCAAAACTCAAAAGAACAGACAATGACTTCTGTTTCACCACTCACGCCACCCTGTCTGCGTTGCACCAAACGACGAGCATCCCAAACACCGGGAATCTTCCCCTTCAGTTGGTCAACTTTTACATTTACCGCTACCTCAGTAATCACTCCTTTCAATGGTGGCCTTTTCTTGAGAGCAAAACAATTCACATTTCTTGCCCCCATTCGTTTAACACGGAGAGCCTTCTCCCACTGACCAGCAGAAACACAATTATCACAAGACCACTTCTGGTTACCGATTCCACAGCACCCAACTCTGTTTTCACACACCCTGAAACTACAAATGGGTTAAAAAAATAAATATGTACTCATCTTTATCCTAACCCTTGGTGCAAGCCTAGGGCGCAGAGAACCTCACCACACCTACCAGCTCAGGTACTTCACCCTCATTCCCTTCCATTTCTCCTCCTGTCTTCAGCTCACACTTTCTACCATCCTTCTTTAACAAATCCTCTCCCTTTTTTCCACCATTTTTAACCGACTCAAGCTCACCCTCTTCCTCCCTCTCTCTCTTAGACCTCTGCCTCTCTTTTTCCCTCCATTGCTCCTCCGTATTCCAAGTATACGTCTCCTTGTGATAATACTGCATTTCTCCTGACGTACATCTTGTTCTTGCCTTCTCAAGGGACGCCATTTAACCGTCTGTCACAATCTCCGTACAATCAGCATGAACACATCTGGATGTAGCACTCTTCTTCTTCTTCTGTGGGGTTTATCAGCGGTTAGCATCCAACGTGATAGCGCATTACCACCACTTACTGTACTGAAGTGTGGGCCAAAGACAGGGAGAAACTAAATCCTACCTGCCAGCCCCGTTGCTTTTAAAAAATATAACAAACTATTTTAGACTAGATCTAATGACGTTCTACTCAATATACTTTTTAAACTCAATTCCTGTATCCCCTTTTCCCTCATACTAGATCTCAGCCTCTCTCTTTCCCTCTGATACTTCCCACACTGTAGCAATACATGCTCCACTGTCTTGTTTCCTGGAAAATAATCACACTTTCCTGTTCTATGCTTTCCTATCACATTTAAGACTTATTCAACCGGCTGTGTCCCACCCTTAATTTTGTAAAAATAGCCTCCTCTCTTCTGTCCCTTCCTGCCATCCTCCCCTCTCCGACTTTACTCTGTACTTGAAATAAATGACAGTCCTTAGTATCTCTATTCCACTGCTCCTGCCATCTCTTCACCATCACTGTCCATGTCAGGCTTTTTGCCTCTGCCTTGCTCATTGAAACTACAACATCCCCACTACTAAGTGCTTGTTTAGCCAGTACATCAACTGCCTCATTCCCCTCCAACCCCACATGGGCTGGGATTCAAGTAAATCTTATCTGTATATCCATCTGTCTAATCCAGCCATGGGTTTGTAGCACCTCATAAAGCAGGTCTTGTCTGCTACGTGATATAAAGGACTGGAGACTCATCCACACTGCACATGAATCAGAGCAAATAACTACTCTGTCTGGCTTGACTTCCTCCACCAACTGCAAGGCCAACAGTATGGCCATCGGCTCTGTCGTATATACATACAGATGATCTGTAATACGTTTCCTGACTGCCACCCCACACTCCTGCACTACAAATGCTGACACAGTATGTCATGTCCTTGGATCTTTTGAACCATCTGTGCAAATGACCACAAAATCCTGTGGCGTGCAAGAGGTGCAAGAGGTGTCACTACAGTCCCTGGTTCAAATCCAGGCTGTATCACATCCGGCTGTGATTGGGAGCCCCATGAGGCAGCGCACAGTTGGCCCAGCGTCGTCCGGGTTTGGCCGTCATTGTAAATAAGAATTTGTTCTTAACTGACTTGCCTAGTTAAATAAAGGTTAAATAAATAAACATAATATAAATAAAATCGAGACGTCTCTAAACAAATCAGATGGATCAACACCCTCCCTATCTTTCTGTAGTCTCTCCAACACTTCTAGATCAACTACTCAACACTGCATACCACTTATAAAGCAGCTGCTTCGTCTTGATGTTCTTCTTTATCAAAAGCTAGCGCTACGCTTTTCCATTTCAAACAAGCGCGCTCTTCCAACCACCATTCACCGTCTCGCTTCAACGTTACACAACACAAGGACGAATAGTTATGTAAACAAACTGGAACAGTCACAAAGAACGTGCTTCTTACGTTCTTACGCTTCTGACGTTTAAAAAAAAAAAAAAAATTACTTGACCTGTTTTTAGAATTAAAGAGACAATGACAATGTTATTGGTGTCAGCAAATGATGCAAATAGACCTAAACACAATCAAAACTGTACACAAATGTCCTAAAATATTGTAATATTAATGAGCAATTCATCAAAATGCATTTTCAACATTGATACTTCAAACAAGCACTTGCAAATCATACAAATGCAAATACTAATGTGATTATGAGCTGTGTAGCTAAATATCATTTGATGTAATTTACTGCATTTCAAACAATTGTTAGAAAACACATTGAGACTGATTTTCCTAACTTCAAAGGCACAGACAGAAGAAAAATAATATCCAATGACATTATTCAACTAATAAATTCTATAGTCCTAATGGCTGGCAAATCAGCCCATTATCCAGCCCAGCAGTCTAACATTTCACGGACCTGTAATGGCGTTATGAACGATTCTGGTTTTGCCTCTTGTCTTGTGAATACTATTATGACCCATTCTTTGTGGTGAACAATCTCTTTTTCTTCAGGTCTTCGGGCCCAAAGGACACAGGAAGCAGGTCTTCTATAGTCATTTCCTTGTAAGAGCCATCAGGCTTGGATAGGTAGACAGACCAATGATCACCAAACTCCAAAGAAAAGGGAAATTAGATTATTTGAGATTTTTCCATTATAGATGCATGGCTGTGTGTGAACCAGTACCTGGGTTTGAGGAGACTTAGACCTTTTCTGGAAGTACAGACCGAGCGTAACAGCAGTAATGACGATAGCTGTTCTATGAAACTGCATGTTTTTGTGGTAGTGAACATATTTTGACGTTATAACGTTTGCAGAGCTGGTTAATGGGACTTTCAACTGAAGGATCCTGCGCGTCAGAGACCTTGTCTCCTCATGTCCAGGTACTGGTTCAGGCTGTGTGATGTACGTTTGATTTTAAAACAACATGTTGGTTTCCTGGATCAGACCTTTGTTCCATTATCAATGCACTCATTCACATATCTAAGTTGTATAAATCATTTATGTACCTCTCTCATGAACTGTCTGCAACCTCCACATGGTGAGACAAACTGGTCTTCCAGGTCACTACAAAATGAATCATGTCATTAACAACATTACCCTCAATGGTCATTTTTAGTACTGTGTGCACCCATATAGTTAGTGTTGACCATAATAGTATAGTTGTGCAGAAAACTTGTTTTGTATTTTCTCTATTAATTATCTACTGAACATTTCAGGAAGACTAAGACATACCCCAAATGACTGTTTATATCAGCATGACTTTGATAGTAGAATGGTTTATAACCATCGACATACTCTGAGGGGAAGCAAAACCCAATGAACTCTATGATGGGGTCATTAATAATTGTATGTACTAATCTTAACTTGATGAAATCAACAGGATGACTGAATCAATACTTTTTGGGGGATTCAGACATCATCGATCAACTGACTGTTGTTTACTCAGAAACAAGGCAAAGTTTTAAAAAGTATGTACCTGGCAATGGCAATAGCCTTAAAACTTCTGTATCCCCCGGAAACAGCCTTTGCAATAGCGGTCCTCTCTGCACAGAGGCCAAGGTTGTAGCTAGCATTTTCTACATTGCATCCTGTTAAGAAAAGTTCTGCATTTGTAAGAGTTTCTGGAATCTCTGGAAGGGCATCACATTAAAAACAGAACACATTTTTTCATTTAATAACACTATAAAATAAATGACTCTCAATTATCATTCTTGACTCACACTCAGAGGGTTCAATTTGATGCTTCTAAGGGCAATCTTAGTGTCACATATATTCATGTTTCATATGACTTGCACTGAACATGAATGTAGAAAATCTACCTAAAATCGACATCTTTAAAATGTCTGGGTTGTGACTTCAAGCAGAACAGACACAACAGAACAGACATAACCAATACTGAATCAGAAAGATCCTGTTTGTATCCACTGGCCTGTCTGACTTTATCCTCTGGCCTGTATGACTTGATTTACTGGCCTGTCTGACTTTATCCACTGGCCTGTCTGACCTTATCACTGGCCTGTCTGACTTTATCCTCTGGCCTGTCTGACTTTATCCTCTGGTCTGTCTGACTTTATCCTCTTGCCTGTCTGACTTTATTCTCTTGCCTGTCTGACTTTATCCTCTGGCCTGTCTGACTTTATCCTCTGGCCTGTCTGACTTTATCCTCTGGCCTGTCTGACTTTATCCTCTGGCCTGTCTGACTTTATCCTCTGGCCTGTCTGACTTTATCCTCTGGCCTGTCTGACTTTATCCCCTGGCCTGTCTGACTTTATCCTCTGGCCTGTCTGACTTTATCCTCTCGCCTGTTTGACTTTATCCTCTGGCCTGTCTGACTTTACCCCCTGGCCTGTCTGACTTTTTCCTCTGACCTGTCTGACTTTATCCTCTGGCCTGTCTGACTTTATCCTCTGGCCTGTCTGACTTTATCCTCTGGCCTGTCTGACTTTATCCTCTTGCCTGTCTGACTTTATCCTCTTGCCTGTCTGACTTTATCCTCTGGCCTGTCTGACTTTATCCTCTGGCCTGTCTGACTTTATTCTCTGGCCTGTCTGACTTTATCCTCTGGCCTGTCTGACTTTATTCTCTGGCCTGTCTGACTTTATCCTCTGGCCTGTCTGACTTTATTCTCTGGCCTGTCTGACTTTATCCTCTGGCCTGTCTGACTTTATCCTCTGGCCTGTCTGACTTTATCCTCTGGCCTGTCTGACTTTATTCTCTGGCCTGTCTGACTTTATCCTCTTGCCTGTCTGACTTTATTCTCTGGCCTGTCTGACTTTATCCTCTGGCCTGTCTGACTTTATTCTCTGGCCTGTCTGACTTTATCCTCTGGCCTGTCTGACTTTATCCTCTTGCCTGTCTGACTTTATCCTCTGGCCTGTCTGACTTTATCCTCTGGCCTGTCTGACTTTATTCTCTGGCCTGTCTGACTTTATCCTCTGGCCTGTCTGACTTTATCCTCTGGCCTGTCTGACTTTATCCTCTGGCCTGTCTGACTTTATCCTCTGGCCTGTCTGACTTTATCCTCTGGCCTGTCTGACTTTATCCTCTGGCCTGTCTGACTTTATCCTCTGGCCTGTCTGACTTTATCCTCTGGCCTGTCTGACTTTATTCTCTGGCCTGTCTGACTTTATCCTCTGGCCTGTCTGACTTTATCCTCTGGCCTGTCTGACTTTATCCTCTGGCCTGTCTGACTTTATTCTCTGGCCTGTGAACAAACTTTATAACATCAAAGGATGTTCAAAGTTATTATATTTTTTATAATTTATCTCTCTGTTGTTATGTCATTTTTCTATTTCCATTCCTTAACAGAATACCATTAAATGTTCTTTATTCCATGGTGCATAACATTGTTATAAATTATCATGACTGTAGTTATTTTAAGCCACCTGAAGAGTTACGGCAGTATTCAACATACTAAATATATAAATTAAAGCATTTTTATCAGCCCCCAACCCATGTATTCTTATTCTTATTGTTATATTATACTATTATTATATTATTTTAAAGCCCCTCACCTGTAAAAACTGTCCCATCATGTGCCAACAGGGCTGCCCCCACCCGGAACTTACTGTAGGGGCAGTAGGCAAACTCTTTAGCCCCCTGGGACTGGTGAATAAGAGGTTTAATCCAATCCTCATTTTCCTCTTCACTCGAGTGATTCCTGGCTTCTGTGTCTGCTCCGTCTACCCTTAACTCACCGATCCTGAAGTCTGTCATACCAACCCTTTCTTTGTAAGTGTCTGTTGAGAGAGAAAATGAGAGATAAAAGGTGAAAATAGAGAGTGGATGGGTTGAAAGCTGTACCCAACAAACAGGTTTTTAAGAGCCCCACAGCTCACACATGGTCTGGGAGGGAGGGGCACTGGCCCACTCTTTAGGGGAAGCCTAGCGTGTGTAATGACTTTTAAAGAGATCATTACCATATAGGGTTGGGGGGCAATTCCTACTTCCTGAATGTACTGATTTTAAATGGAATTGACCCCAAACTTTATCATTACTTTACTCTGGCTAATGACTTTCCTTTTACACAGGGGTTACTTAAATTATAATGGCTCATTCGTATGCTTATGACAAGTCTTACAATCCATTATGCAAAATCATTCATCATAATGCATTATTGATTATACCTGCAGTCTTGTACCAAATCTTTATAACTAGTCAATTATGATTGATACATGTATGTGCAGTGAGGGTAAAAATGTAACAAACTGAGTAAAAACTCAAACGGACAACTAGAAAAAGCTCATACCAAGTTTATTCACCCACTAGGCCATACAGCTGCAAAGACAAGGCATGATTACACAAGCACATATATATATATTTTTAAACTTTATTTAACTTTATTCTACCTGGGGTGGTAGGTAGCCTAGTGGTTAGAATGTTGGGCCAGTAACCGAAAGGTTGCTGGATTGAATCCCCGAGCTGACAAGGTAAAAATCAGTTAACCCACTGTTCCTCGGTAGGCCATCATTGTAAATAAGAATTTGTTCTTAACTGACTTGCCTAGTTAAATAAAGGTAAAAATCCATTTTAAAAGTACTACAGTAGGAAAGACATTGTGGTGGACCACTCTGGCCCCCCTCCCAGAGGTTTCTTCTCACTTCATCTGTTGATTTGACCTCGAGACGCATTCCTCACTCCTCCGCAGTTCCGCAGCTGTCCTGCCTTATCAGAGACTAACAATTTCCTTTCACCTCTCTCCTCAGAAACATGGAACAAAATATGAATATGTCTTTGCATATTCCTACTTCCCATCCACTTTTCATTGACCCCAAAATATACATACCTTATACACGTAAAGTAATTAAAATTGTGGTTTATTGCTAACCCACACAGAATGACATACTGTAGGATCTCTGTGCTACTTCCCCTAATTTTGCATCTATGTTGGCCCTCTACTCACAGCTAATGTGATGCCTCAGCCACTGCTCTTGTTCATATGGTTTAAAACTGTGACAAGCAGGAGTGGAATAGTGTAGTATTTTATTTGACCTCATTGTGATTTATATCCTTCTATTTAATTCATTGTGGAACTGTTCTCTTCCCTGGGTGCGCTACCCTTCCTGGACATTGGTCTTGATTCAGTTGTTGGGGTTGTCACTGTTGATGATCCAGTCGATCCATCTGACATACATTCTGACTTGAGTGTAGACTCCTGGGAAGTAAGGGTTGGCACAGCTGATTCCCCATGAGACGATGCCTTCCAAGTTTCCATTGCAGATAAGGGGTCCGCCCGAGTCGCCCTGTAGTACAATAACACAAAAGACACAATGATGAACAAAAGCTCTGGTCCTTTTGTTAGGGATATAAAGTGTGAATACACCACTAGTATCTGGCAAATGTCATGTTAGTTACCACACATTTTACAGAACACTGTTTTGTGTCTGTTTTTCTATTCTACGACTAAATTGTGAAATTGCGATATTTTATTTTATTTTGTCACTTTCTTCTGCCATTGAAATGCTATTGTTGTGGTTTTTAAGAATGTCCTGTGATCTGGGGATCAGCATCTGTCCCTTATCTGAACCCCATACTCTACATTTCCATAATCCAAACTAAATCTATCCCGTTGGCTCTGGCCCCGTTTTAAAGGCCCACACCCTCTATTATTCATAGCAGTCTATACCTAGGCTCTTGTGACAGATGTGTTGTGTTTGCCTGTCATGTATTGTGTAATTGATGTGTATTGATCATTTCATGCAGGGCTATCTAGAACCTAAAATGGTTCTTAGCCTGTCCCCATAGGAGAACCCTTTGAAAAAAACTTTTTGATTCCAGGTAGAACTCTTTTGGTTCCAGGTAGAACCTTTTTGCATTCCATGCAGAACCCTTTCCACAGAGAGTTCATATTGAAACCCAAAAGGGTTCTACCTGGAACCAAAAAGGGTTCTACTTGGAACCAAAAAGGATTCTCATATGGGGACAGACACATAACCCTTTTGGAACCCTCTTTTTAAATAGTGTGGTCTCAGCATTGTTCCCTGGTTAAATAAAGGTTAAGAAAATAATATTTGATTCTGGGAGCCAAGATTAGGCTAGTCTCTACCTGACAGGAGTCCTTGCCACCAAAGCGAGACCCAGCACACATCATGTTGTCTGTGATCCTCCAGTAGTAGTATTGGTGGCAGTAAGGAATGGTCTGCACATCCACAGCACGCAGCACAGGGGACAGGAAGTAGCTGTAGATACGCGTGACGCCCCAGCCGCTCACCGTACAGGTGGTGTACCCTGGGAGAGCAGGGGTGTCGTCTTCTGGCAGTGGGGCAGGCTGAACGTAGGCATTGAGCTTGGCTGGCTCACTGAGCTGGAACACACACAACCACAAAAAAGGCACAACATCAGATGCTGCTGACCAATCAGGAGGCACACAATCAGATGCTGACCAATCAGAGAGAAGGGATCAAAGGGGGTCGGGTCAATGTTATGGTACAACGTCTAAGCTGCAGCAGTATCTGAAGTTATGCAGTGATTAGGCTAACTGAAATATTGAAACACATTAACAACATAGAGAGGTTCCAATATCTACATTAGCATACCACTTTCCCAAGCTTCATTGTAAGTGGTATGCCTGTATGGGTATTGAAACACTGCACGTCTCTACCTCATGGTGATGGAATGGAAAGTCTCTTACCTTGATGAGCATGATGTCATTGTTGAAAGTCTTGTAGTTGTAGCTATAGTGGACCAAGATCTTGGATATGTTGAACACTTGCTCGAAGCCTTCTTCCTCGACCAGACTGTGCTCACTCAAAACCACCTGGATCAGCTGGGCCCTGAGGAGGAACAGACATGATCCAATCTAGTAAGAACTATGTCCAGGGGAATTGGAGAGGATGCGAATAGAATTGTTACAACCTACAACATGATACACTACTACTCCTCACCCCCAAAACATTTACTCATCCAAGTGCATTTTGTGATGTAATTGACTGTTGGCTTCAAACATCTGTTCATTGTTTTATGCAATAGGATAGAGTTGACCACGTTCTATTCCCTTCAACTGTGACACTACTATCCCATAATTATAGTCAGTACTCACGGTCTCCAGCAGTGGGCAGCAGACACCACCCACTGGGGCCGAATGAGGGTGGCTCCACAGTAGTGGTTCCTGTTGTACTGTATAGATGCCTGGTACTTGATAGAATACCGTTCGACTTCTTGTCCTCCGATGATTCTCTGTGTAAATGTCTCTGTGGATTAGATTGAGAGGACAGATTGTTATTAATCTGAATTAGTAATCTGAATTCCTACATGTGCATTGTGCATACAAAATTATTTGGGTGGTTAGTAAATTATACTTGAAAATATAATTATTTTGACATAAATAATGTAGTTGTCATTTTATGTGAATATAATTATTACTTTACTTCACTTCACCTGTAACGAAAATGTTTGATTCAACATAAGATAAATGCAAAATCTAAACAACTGTGTGTAAAAATAACTACAAGGAAATTTGTGTTTAATATACATGTTCATGATATTTCCTTGCAATTTAAGAATTTTAAGTTCTTCCAACAACTTGCCATGTGGCTCTGTTTTCAGAGGATTGTGGGTATTTTTTGTATATTTTTAACTTTACGATACTTTTACACAATGTTGTATGCATGTTTGAAGAATGAAAAGCTAATTTCTATATTAGTATCAAACCGTTTGTTATGCTATGAGGTGTAATGGATCATGATGAATGGATATCAAAACTGTCTGGCAAATTGACGTTAAATGAGGAGAGCACCCATTCTCACCATTAATAAGATCATGTGAGTCGCTCTTGACAGAGGCAAATACATCAAGCTAGTTAGTGCTAGTGGAACAAATTCCTCCTAAAGTGGATGAAAATGTTGAGCGAGGAAGTTCATAAAGCCATGTTTAACACTAAGACACGATCAATGAAAGTAACTACATAATCAGAAAGATTAAGTAGATCTAATGTACAATGACAGTTCTGGATTTGCTCAAATTAATTTGGATCGTAGCCATTGTTTTTTGCTGGACTTTATATATTAGTGTTTGTGAAACCCTAAAAGTGAAATATATTACACGTAACAATACACCATGTTGGAAATTCTCAAAAAGCTGATGCAAAAAGTTGCCCATTTTTAAAAGTGGAACTAGCACAATATTTTCTACAGTGTTCATTAAAAACCGTTATGGATACACTAATTGGCTGAAAAAGGAATGTTCGAGGCCTGATGCTCTTCAGGGCTCTGTGGCCAATATTAGAAAAACAATGTTAATTCTGAAACAGTTGTAAACTGTGCTCATTATTTACAAACAAATACTAACCAGCTGGATATTGGCAGCGTACTGTAAATTGTCATGCTGTTATAAAGCATCAACAACGTACTTTTAGCTGTCGACAGAGTCACACGGTATGTGTTTCCAGTGTGCTACAGGTTTCACGTGGCTTAACTTCACATGCTATTACATATTGTAACAATGTTTGTCCAATCATGTAACCTGGACTGTAGGGACTTCAAATGTCATAGGATCCTGGACCTGACGCCCGTGATGAGAAGGATATGCTGTAACATACAATGGGTATTCAGGGCCAGACTTAGGCTAATCATAGCTCCTTTAGCTGTCTTTGTTTCCATCTCTACAGCCAGCACGCAAACAGGCACGCAAACAGGCACACAAACAGGCACACAAACAAGTGTACAGGCCGCATACAGAAGCATCTACCTTTCAGAGTACTCCATTTACTGTTTTTACTCTGCCCCAAACCATACTGGGATTTTATTCATCCTCCTAGAATTCAAGGTGTATTTGTACTGTTTGCACACATAATATGGCCTATTACAAGTATTTTTTTAATATCCAAGTATGATCTAGTAGTGACCTACCTCTGACTGAGAGAGCCAGTAGGAGCAGCACTGCAGACCATGTCAACTGTTCCATGTTTACTTCACTTGAAACATGGAAACACATTGAATTTGATTAGAGAACTCCCCAATAATGACATAGCAGTGTTTCTAGCCTACATATATGTCCTAGGGATTGTTTTATCTCAAGACAAAATCCCACACAGCTTCTGAGAGATCAAAGTATGTTTCTGGTATCCTCAATTATGTGATTTTGACATGAGATACATCCCATCCCGTGTTAGGACCACTGAGATGATCAAAGACGACATCCTGTATCTCTTCAAACTTGTTATTTTCCCTGAGAAAGTATTCAGTGTAGTTTAAACAACATTTCACATGTACAATTCAATAACTTGACAGATAGAATTCCTGTAATGAGGTCATTGATTTTAACAAACCAATCACATATCTTTGAGTAGATGTAGCTTTTGACCCTGGACTTAAAAAAGTAAACAAATGTTTTACATAAAATATGTATCTAGGCGTTTTGCTACTCACCAACAGCCACAATCCTTCACTGCACAGCCTTCTGGTATCTCCAACTGGTGGTTCCAGGGTTCTCCTTTCACCTTTTATAATGCTACCATGCCCTTTTATTTTGCTTTGTTATGTCCCATCATGCATATGAAATGGGGTATCCCACAACACAAGACAGAGACTGACCTAGTCCATGACAAAACATTGTGTTCTCCATTATCTCCATTTCTAAGCCTTTTCTTGATTGCACCTTGGGGCTCATTGTTGAGTGGAGGTAGCTGGGAATTGAACACCTTTCTCCAGTCAAGCCCAAGACGTGAACATAATAAGAGTTCATTGGTTTATTGTGCTGATTGGATTGAATGGGGGTGGTGTTAGATAAGAATTCATGTATTGTGGCATTTAAAAACAGTATTATTATAGCAAATATAAAAAGTTACATTTGTCCCCTTGGCATGATGTAAATATGAATAACATTTATGGTTCTTTGTGTGAGGTCATGCATCCTCAAAAAAGCAAAGGCGCTACACTGATAATACATACATGCAAATAACAGAAACGCCCACACGCTGTATGCTCCTAATTACCACATTTAAAGACAACATTACGATCTGTGTATTGCACCATATCAGGTTGTCAACTTCTGCTTGAAAAAGTGTATTGGTGTGTATTTTCTGTCATTTCTGTAATTCAGGGCTCATCTGTAAAAGAGACCTTGATCTCAGTATGACTCTCTTTTAAAATAAAGGTGAAATAAATCATTTCTGCATTTTATCCAAATAGGTATTTCCAGAAACAGATCCTAATGGGGAACCGTGATAATGACAAGTGTACGTTTTGCAGTTTCAAATATGAATGAAATAATAGTAGTTACATTATAATCATGTTTGTTCCAATTCCTATACTCTAGAGATACAGTATCATGCATCATTACATTGGGGAGTTATAGTGTGTAGATACTGTATAGTGCATAGTTACAGTGTCATTGAGATCCACTTTTATGTTGTTGTCTGATCCCATCTCAGATTCTATACTTCACACCTAAGAAGGGCAATTCCCAACGGACAGAAACCGTTTTGAAGATAAACCAACTCTTTCATTACTCGTGAATACACTGAGAAGTTGTACTATGAATATACTTGTTACAAACCAGGCCTGAGCCTATTGAGATACATTGATCATACAAAACCTAACAATTCCCTATAGAGCTCATCAATACATAAGCCACAGTATGTTATTAAAGCCACTCACTACCTGCTATCAGTCACTGTTCTGCTTCAGGGTTATGACCTTGAGGACTGTGTTTGACTGATTGTTGAAATAGCCCACGGACAGACAGTCGCTCATGACTGCTTTATATATGCCTTTGTGGCACCCTGTTCCAATTATGCTCTTACGGTAAATTGGGTATATGTAGGTCATGTATATCACTGAGGCCAAGCATCCTGCCATCCAGGACCTATATACTAGGTGGTGTCAGAGGAAGGTCCCAAAAATGGTAAAAGATTCCAGTCTACATCTGTAAAGATATGTTGTGTGAAATTATATACAGTCATTGTCCCAATTTAGATAAAATACAGATAAAATACATTCTTAGGTACAAAACATCTCTGGATTATACAGGTATGTATGGAGGAAATTAGAGGTTATTTACGTTTACCCTATTTTGGAGTTTAGTGAGCATTTCTATCTAATACACAAGGAGATACATCTGTCATTTAATCTGCAACTTAAATAATCGACACCTGGGTTTAGCTGTATGGCAAATCAATCTATCCATACCAAGTTTTACAAAACAGTAAAGTCATATCGACAGAAACAGGATTGGGGACAATTCCACAGAAACTCCAGTTCTAATTCATTTTTTTCTCATAGCTTTACAAGCAGGAACATTTGAGTTTCCGTTTTACTTCTTGAATTTACTGAATTACAATGGAATTGACCCCAATTATCCCTGACCCCAGATCGATGAAGATAGAGTAATGGCCGAATGGCCATGTAGCGTGAAGATAGTATTGGAGCGCATCATGTGGAAAAAAAGCTTTGGTCAGCACCCAGGGGATGAGCAGCAGAGGGAGAGACGAAGGGAGGGAGGTTGCTTGCGGTGTCAATAAGTGTCTGACCCAGAGAGGGCCATTAGCTGGCGGAGGTCAGGAGGTCCACCAGGGGAAGGTGGCACTAGTGAGAAAGAGGGAGAGGGGAGAGAGTTAGAAAGAGAGAGAGAGAAGGAGAGCGAGAGGGTGGCGTACGGTGGCACTGATGAGCCCTGTCAGAACCCCGGACGCTCCATTTTTAATGATGCCCTAACCAGGTCTGTTTGGAAGATGTACTGGGCCAAGCCTGAGGCAGTACAGTGCTGCTGCTGATCAGTCAAACACTCATCGATCACTCCTGGTTATAGAGATCAATAAGGAAATGCACAATAATGATAAAGAGCTGAGGGGCCAAGCTTCCTGACATCCCCCCCCCCCCCCCCCCCTTTGTTTTTACACTGCTGCTACCCGCTGTTTTTTTATCTATGCATAGGCACTTCACAAATGACCTCAACTAACCTATATAGCCTCGTTATTGTTATGTAGTTTTCTTGTTACTTTTTGACTACTTTGTAAAAAAATAAAAAATGTAAAGTTCACTTTAGTTTATTTAGTAAATATTTTTTGAACTGCATTGTTGGTTAAGGGCTTGTAAGTAAGCATTTCACGGTAAGGTCTACAATTGTTTCGGTGCATGTGACAAATACAATTTGATTTGATTTGAATCTTACTCTTTATTCTCTTTTTCATTAAAGGTAGACTCAGCAAAATGACATTGCCACGAGCAGCGCAGCAGGTAATGAGGTGAGCAAGATGCAAGACTTCGCTCTCAGACAGTCACACACAGTATCTGGGCATGTGCACGGGTAGGCTTCATGCTGTTTACAGTGTGGAAGCCAGGGCACCAAAACAGCTGAGAAGTTGAGCCTGTGCTTCAACACTCTTAGTTGTTGTGGAAATTCTGTTTATTTTCTACATCTACGTCATATCGCTGAGTCTACCTTTAAGACATGAAGTCGACCAATTTCTCATACACATTGATGTTACAGTCTATTTTTCATACACATCAGTAGCAATGATCCCTGTAATTATTTTAGGCACTGAGCAAGTGTCAGGTCTGCTGTGAGGAAACTTGAATGTTGTGAAAATTCTGTGTAACTTCCAGCACACATTTACTGTGAACACTGAGACTGTACCCACTTTAAGTTACAGTGTTAACCAGAGGTGTGGACTCGAGTCACATGACTTGGACTTGAGTCAGATTCGAGTCACAAATATGATGACTTGCAACTCGACTTTGACTTTAACACCCATGACTCGTGACTTGACTTGGACTTGAGCCTTATGACTCGACCTGACATGATACAAATATTAAAAATTATGCTATTAAAAAAAGTGTGCAGCTCATCAACTCTTCATTTAACAGATTACAGTTTGAATCAGACAGCAGCCAATCAAATTGTGCCAGCTGAGAAACAGTTGTGCGTGGCAGTGCAGAGGAATGTTGGCGGGTGAATTCAGATGGAGCCCTTGGAAAGATGATACCCAAAATTATTATTTTAGGATATAAAGACGACGCTGTATCAACAGATAACAGATTGCAACTGAGTGACCATCGAGTGACAATTTATTTATCCATTATTTTACCAGGTAAGTTGACTGAGAACATGTTCTCATTTGCAGCAACGACCTGGGGAATAGTTACAGGGGAGAGGAGGGGGATGAATGAGCCAGTTGTAAACTGGGGATTATTAGGTGACCATGATGGTTTGAGGGCCAGATTGGGAATTTAGCCAGGACACCGGGGTTAACACCCCTACCCTTACGATAAGTGCCATGGGATCTTTCATGACCTCAGAGAGTCAGGACTCCTGTTTAATGTCCCATCTGAAAGATGGCACCCTACACAGGGCAGTGTCCCCAATCACTGCCCTGGGGCATTGGGATATTTTTTAGATCAGAGGAAAGAGTGCCTCCTACTGGCCCTCCAACACCACTTCCAGCAGCATCTGGTCTCCCATCCAGGGACTGACCAGGACCAACCTGCTTAGACCAGCTTAGAAAACAGCTATGCAACATTTAACCAATTTAAAACTGCACTGTAGCAATGAAGTTAGTGCAGTTAGCTATAGGCCCAATACATTATCACCGCATATTGGCTTTGCTTGAATTGCCTTGCCAATGCATTGTTGGCAATCGATCCATTGTTGTATTACTTGTGAGGCACAGCTGAGTGAGCATAAGTGTAAATAATTCACTTTTTATTTTACTGGGCTGATGGTACCTGTGTCGGATGGTCAGTGGAGGGAGAGAGCAGCAGCCTCTCAACAGCCCTCCGCTCTCCCTTTCCTCCACTGACACTTACAAAAGTGTTGAATACAAAGTGTTGACAGTGCTGAGTAAGAACTTAAACATGAACTCACTCATAAAAAAAGCAGCTCTTTGTCTCTCTCCAGTCATGGTTTTAAATGTTTTTAAATCTCAAAGTATCAATTTTGCTGTAGATTTCTTATACATGCTATGTTACTGCAGACACAGTAATCTGAGTCATCCGATTGGCCAGTGGTAGGCCTATAGTGCACTTGATTTGCTCTCTGGGCCTGCCGGGAAGGCAGAGTTTGTACCTTCAGACACATGAAATAGTTCAAAATGGCAAAAGAACATTAACATACCGGTGTAGTGTAAACATTCTAAATGAACCTGCAATCTAGTTTCCTTTATTGTAATTTAATGAAATTCGGGTCAAAGTGGTAAAATCACAGTCTTTTATTTTCAATACATCGATATATTGTTCAGTATGTATATAGATTACACATTTAAATGTTAATAGGAATTAGGCTAGCTGAGCAAATATAACATGGATTATGTTATCACAATAAATAAGGCCAGTATAAAAGACTAAAAAGAGCGCACGACAGGTTATACCAGGGTGTGTAGGCTTTACTTTGCTGCTGCTTCATTTATACATTGTTTCCAGGACGACAGGCTGGCCACGGAAATGGAAACCGGATTTCAGAAATCAGAGAATGCTGATGAGATCCCAGATCCTTTCCCTTTACGATTGGAATAGTGTAGCAGCTATAGATGAGCGCCTCTCAGTCTGGTCTGGACTCACCTTTGTTTAAACATGGACCTGCCTTCTGTTTTACTATCTATACTTCTGGAACTCCTTGCTGTAAGTAAATGTAAAAAATAAAAAAAAACTTTTCTGTCTCATTTACTGTGGTAGTTAGTGGCTGTGTGTGGACAACTAGTCCATTGAATGCTGATTTTATTGTTGAATATGAAAAGATGAAGGTGACAAAAGTAGAAAGGGTTGTAGTAGAATTTGAGGTAATCCTTGAGATGCTGGTTGTGGTCATAATACTCATAAACACTTTTTGGCTGTTAGAACTATTTCTCTATTTACTGGATCTGTAATATCCTACTGCTTGGGACAATCTTTTTGCCAACATACTGTATTTGCCACTGTCATTTTTATGTAGAGATGTTTATTACTGCATGTCATTTGTTAATAATTTGTTTGTAATTAGGATTCTTAATTAACGGAATAACACAAACATCTGGCGGCAGCAGGGCTGAGGTCCCAAAGTGGGTAGAGTAACTTATCAAAAATATCAGGTCTTCCTTTCCTGTGGCGGTCCTCATGAGAGCCAGTTTCATCATAGCAAAGGTAATCTGGTCCTCCTTTCCTGTGGCGGTCCTCATGAGAGCCAGTTTCATCATAGCGCTTGATCGGTTTTGTGACTGCACTTGAAGAAACTTTCAAAGTTCTTGAAATTCTCCGGATTGACTGACCTTCATGTCTTAAAGTAATGATGGACTGTCGTTTCTCTTTGCTTATTTGAGCTGTTCTTGCCATAATATGGACTTGGTCTTTTACCAAATAGGGCTACTTTCTGTGTACCACCCCTACCTTGTCACAACACAACTGTTTGGCTCATACGCATTAAGAAGGAAAGAAATTCCACAAATCAACTTTTAGCAAGGCACACCTGTTAATTGAAATGCTTTCCAGGTGACTACCTCATGAAGCTGGTCGAGGGGATGTCCAGAGTGTCCAAAGCTGTCATCAAGGCAAAGGGTGGCTACTTTTACTTCTCAAATATAATTGTTTTTGTTTTTTGTTTAATTAACACTTTTTTGGTTACTACATGATTCTATGTGTCTTTTTTTTTTTTTACCCTGGAATGAGTAGGTTTGTCCAAACTTTTGACTGATACTGTACATGATGAGTAAACAGACAATAGTAAACGTCTTCACGAGACAGATATTCACAGAAAAAGCACAAGGGAATATATTATTAAATCAAGGTCAAATTCAATCTTACCTCTAAGAGAACATGAGAGGGTACACTCTGATGTCTACAATGAAGCATGATTGATATTGACTGTGATTCTGTGCACTCCTGAGATTGGATTGTATTGATCCACAAAACATGTGCCATAAAACCCTATGATGCTGTCTTTATGAGTTGTGTGCTGCAGCAGTAACTGTTACTACCCTACACTCTAAGGGTAGTAACAGTTACACTCTCCCGGGGATGCCCTTGCACCCCATTCCATCACATACATTGTATCAATAGTCAACTACAGTATACAGTATACTGGGTGCTCACAGCAACACATTGTAATAAGAGATAAGTTATTTTCTTTATTTTGTCATTCTTTGTAACACCCTCCCCCCTTTTATAGTTTAATAGTGATAGTAAGCTTTACATAAGTGTGCAGTTTGTGTCACAAGCACAAACCTGATCTCACAAGACACAAACCAGGTCAGATATGGATTAGGATGCAGGTAAGGTATATATCATTATACTCTGTAACTTAGTGTTGATGGGAAATGATCTGGCTACGGTGGCCTCAAAAGTACAGCATACAGTATACAGCAATATAATAGACTCATTGATATAAGGCAGCTCGACTTGACATCCATAAGAGTGTGCGTGTGTGTGGTGTGTGAGCGTGGTGAGTGTGCAGTCGTAAGTGTGTCTGTCTGTGTGTGTCTGTGTGTCTGTGTGTGCGCGTCTGTGTATGTAAGTCAAGTTTATTAGCAGGTCCATGGAGAGGTATCAGATTGTCTCAGCTGAAAATTATCAACGCTGAGAGCAAGTGCATGAAAGCGATACAGGCACCAAGCTCACAATGAGGGGCATTGTGCTGTGATTCTGTGGCACAGCAATCTGACTCAAGCATCCCAGGGACCAAAGGCTAATCGACATACTTACATACTATACTGTACAGACACCTAAACACAGAAGCTTTTGTTCGGGAAGGAAGTGAGCTTACACATGAACCCATTTCTGTCTGCAAATGTTGATATATATTTTATTTTTTAAAGAATGGAATCTAGGACAGATTTTGGGATGGCTGAGCGACCTTTGTGAAACGAGTTTGTTTTAAACTATGCCAATGATATGGTGCTTGCTGAGCTACAGGTATGTTCTAGTGAGGGGAACGAAAGGAATAATTGAACTGGTGAATATCAGGTTTTCAACACATAGAATAAGGCCTACTGTATATCGATGGTTGGCTCTGCATTTATTTGGTAGTAATACAAATATGTATCTTTCTTGATAGTAGCAAGACACTGATCCCTAACCATGTACAGTGCATTCGGAAAGTATTCAGACCCCTTCCATTTTTCAACATTTTGTTACGTTACAGACGTAGTCTAAAATGTATTAAATAAGACATTTTCCTCATCACTCTACACATAATACCCCATAAAAAAAACAGAAATACCATAATAATAGCAAGTATTCAGACCCTTTGAGATGAGACTCGAAATTGAGCTCAGGTGCATCCTGTTTCCATTGATCATCCTTGAGATGTTTCTACAACTTGGAGTCCACCTGTGGTATATTCAATTGATTGGACATGATTTGGAAAGGCACACACCTGTCTATGTAAGGTCTCACAGTTGACAGTGCATGTCAGAGCAAAAACCAAGCCATGAGGTCGAAGGAATTGTCCGTAGAGCTCCGAGACAAGATTGTGTCGAGATACAAATCTGGGGAAGGGTACCAAAACATTTCTCCAGCATTGAAGGTCCCCAAGAACACAGTGGCCTCCATCATTCTTAAATGGAAGAAGTTCTGAAACACCAAGACTCTTCCTAGATCTGGCGCAATCAGGGGTGAAGGGCCTTGGTCAGGGAGGTGACCAAGAACCCGATGGTCACTCTGACAGAGCTCCAGCTTCCTCTGTGGAGATGGGAGAACCTTCCAGAAGAACAACCGTCTCTGCAGCACTCCACCAATCAGGCCTTTATGCTAGAGTGGCCAGAAGGAACCGAAAGGACTCTCAGACCATGAGACACATGATTCTCTGGTCTGATGAAGGCCTGATTGGTGGAGTGCTGCAGAGAGGGTTGTCCTTCTGGAAAGTTCTCCCATCACCTTGTTTTATATAAAAATCACTACCAATTCAAGGTGGACTGCTTTAAAAAAATATATTACAAGTCTATCATCCAGATTTACAGTAATTGAGGAATCAAATTCTATACAGGCATACTTTTTTTATATTGTGAAGTAGAGATATTGACAAATATCATAGCCGTATTGCATACCGTAATACCATGGGAGTGAGTTAATTACAGAAATCAAATTCCGTGAAACATAGCTACCCAGCTCATTAGCAGTTGTAATGTGCATCAATCCTACATTTTTAAGTGATGCAGCGGCATCTTTATGAAGCGATCCATATGATTAAAAATGAAGTTGCTGAACAGCACAACCACTAATTTGTCTCAAACATTTGTATAGTAACCCTCATCCGTGCTTGATCCAGATATCCATGCACAGTGAAATGATACTGGTACTAAATATAGCTTAATTCTTGTGTATTTTCTACCACTTGTTACTATACTCATCAAAAAAATAAACGTCCTTTCATTGTCAACTGCGTTTATTCTCAGCAAACTTAAAACGTGTAAATATTTGTATGAACATGACAAGATTCAACAACTGAGACATAAACTGAACAAGTTCCACAGACGTGTGACTAACAGAAATGGAATAATGTGTCCCTGAACAAAGGGGGGTCAAAATCAAAAGTAACAATCAGTATCTGGTGTGGCCACCAGCTGCATTAAGTGCTGCAGTGCATCTCCTCCTCATGGACTGCACCAGATCTACCAGTTCTTCCTGTGAGATATTACCCCACTCTTCCACCAAGGCACCTGCAAGTTCCCAGACATTTCTGGGGGGAATGGCCCTAGCCCTCACCCTCCGACCCAACAGGTCCCAGACGTGCTCAATGGGATTGAGATCCGGGCTCTTCGCTGGCCATGGCAGAACACAGACATTCCTGTCTGCCAGGAAATCACGCACAGAACGAGCAGTATGGCTGGTGGCATTGTCATGCTGGAGGGTTATGTCAGGATGAGCCTGCAGGAAGAGTACCACATGAGGGAGGAGGATGTCTTCCCTGTAACGCACAGTGTTGAGATTGCCTGCAATGACAACAAGCTCAGTCCGATGATGCTGTCACACACTGCCCCAGACCATGACGGACCCTCCACCTCCAAATTGATCCCGCTCCAGAGTACAAGCCTCGGTGTAACGCTCATTCCTTCGACGATAAACGCGAATCCGACCATCACCCCTAGTGAGACAAAACCGCAACTCATCAGTGAAGAGCACTTTTTGCCAGTCCTGTCTGGTCCAGCGACGGTGGATTTGTGCCCAGAGGCAACTTTGTTGCCGGTGAGGACCTGCCTTACAACAGGCCTACAAGCCCTCAGTCCAGCCTCTCTCAGCCTATTGCGGACAGTCTGAGCACTGAGGGAGGGATTGTGCGTTCCTGGTGTAACTCGGGCAGTTGTTGTTGCCATCCTGTACCTGTCCCGCAGGTGTGATGTTCGGATGTACCGATCCTGTGCAGGTGCTGTTACACGTGGTCTGCCACTGTGAGGACGATTAGCTGTCCATCCTGTCTCCCTGTAGCGCCATCTTAGGCGTCTCACAGTACGGACAATTGCAATTTATTGCCCTGGCCACATCTGTAGTCCTCATGCCTCCTTGCAGCATGCCTAAGGCACGTTCACGCAGTAGAAAGTCAGTAGAAAGGCCTCTTTAGTGTCCTAAGTTTTCATAACTGTGACCTTAATTGCCTTGTAAGCTGTTAGTGTCTTAACGACCGTTCCACAGGTGCATGTTCATTAATTGTTTATGGTTAATTGAACAAGCATGGGAAACAGTGTTTAAACCCTTTACAATGAAGATCTGTTATTTGGATTTGTACAAATTATCTTTGAAAGACAGGGTCCTGAAAAAGGGACGTTTCTTTTTTTGCTGAGTTTATTTTTATTTTTTATCAATGTATTATTTTTTTTATCTCTGCATCATTGGGAAGGGCTCGTAAGCAAGCATTTCACGGAAAGTCTACACCCGTTGTATTCGGCGTCTGTGACAAATAAAATTTGATATCACGGTCACCCTGCTTGCTTACTGACACTCTTATATGGTAGTAGATGGTGGTCTTTGGTTGATGAATTACCTCAAGACTGGCATAGAACCCTAATAAAATATGCAGTCATGCCTTGCTCTGCTCTGCAATCTCTGCTAATATAATGACTCTGAGGCTTTGTTAGATTCTATAACCCTGTGTGGCAGAAGTGTAAACACTAAACAACACAGCTATGAATCCATGAAGGAAGGCCTAGCCTGCTTGTCCTTTCGGCAGAGTGCTTTAACACGCTGGAGAAATCTGTACAGGCTCCAGCGACACCTGATAGCGCTCAGCGTGTCACAACAGAATGAATAGTTGGCCTAGTTCATGAGCCTCTCGTTTCCCCGTTGTGTGATGATGGGGCCACTGCTGTGTGATGATGGGCCCACTGCTGTGTGATGATGGGTGTGTCGGCCAGGTGTTGTGTCATATGATTATGTTTCTTGGCCTTTTTAAAGCTCTAACTTTGGTGGTTACATAAAGAGTGGTTACCATTGTGCCATCTTTAGAATGGGTATCCAGGGTATTTCAAGTGTATCACCTGACATTTGACCATTTCAGTTTGCCAAATATACAGTACGTACATTTCAAAGGAATTTGGAAACGTTATTGTGTTTGTACGTTGAATGTAGCGTATAGTAGGTATTGATTCGGGCACAGAAAACAAACTTTTAACCTAAATCCAATGACATGCTGAATTGTTTTATTTATTTCATGTCTAATTCACTTTAGTTGACAATTCAACCAACTGTAAATCAAAACTAGATGTTGAAAAGATGTCTTTGCCCAGTGGGATCTTTACATTACATCCAATGGGAGGGATTTGTGACATACTGTACATTGGGTCCAGGATGGAGTAGCCCACAGGAAAAGCAAGAACCAAGCACAATGATTACATTTGTATTTTTTTAAAGCTAGAATCTTTAATTTAAACAATAACGAAGTGAACACCCTGCCTATGTTTTGGTTAAAAGCTGAGAGATGGGCCTGGAGAAATGCAACCACCCTCAAAATTATAGACAGAGCTATGGATGCAAGGACTGACCATCCATATTATCAAAATTATAGTTTTAACCATGATCTGAGACTATTATCAAAATTATAGTTTTAACCATGATCTGAGACAATACAGTGTTTGTTTACATTTACATTGTTTACAATCATTCCACAGAATCCCTGGCCAACTCTCAGCTTTTTTAACTTCTCAGTTTATTGTGAATATGCACCAATCTGGTTTTATACCTGGACATGGCACCATTTCAGATACGCTTGTTTTAGATTATGTGTTAAATTGCTTAGATCATAAAAATAATTTTGCTGGCTTATTTATAGACTTTTCCATGACTATTGACCATCACATACTCATTCAAAGGTTGACTGAACTAGGCCTGGATCTATCAGGTTTGAAGGTAAGACCCAGGTGCAGACATTATCGAAGTAACAAAAGTTTATTAAATCAAACACGGGCAGGCAAAGGTATAGGACGGCAGGCAGGCTCAGAGTCAGGTCAGGCAGAGTTCGGTAATCCAGAGTAGTGGGGCAAAGGTACAGGACGGCAGGCAGGCTCAGAGTCAGGTCAGGCAGAGGTCAGTAATCCAGAGTAGTGGGGCAAAGGTACAGGACGGGAGGCAGGCTCAGGGTCAGGTCAGGCAGAGGTCGGTAATCCAGAGTAGTGGGGTAAAGCTACAGGACGGCAGACAGGCTCAGGGTCAGGTCAGGCAGAGGTCGGTAATCCAGATTAGTGGGGCAAAGGTACAGGACAGCAGGCAGGCTCAGGGTCAGGAAAGGCAGAAAGGTAAAAACCAGGAAAACTAGAAAACAGGAACTATAGACAAGACAGGAGCAAGGGGAAAACCGCTCGTAGGTTTGATGAACAAAACGAACTGGCAACAGACAAACAGAGAACACAGGTATAAATACACAGAGAATAATGGGGAAGATGGGTGACACCTGGGGGGGGGGGGGGTGGAGACAATCACAAAGACAGGTGAATCAGATCAGGGTGTGACAGGATCAGGCTTCTAGCAAGTGGTTTGAGAGTGATCTGTCAGACAGGATACAATGTGGGATTTCTGATGGTGTTAAGTCTAGTTTCCTGGATGTTACAAAAGGTGTACCTCAGGGGTCGGTATTGGGACCTGTTCTCTTGACTACTTATATAAATAATTTTGGTCTGTTAAAACGTGTAATATTCATCTGTATGCAGACGACACTGTGATGTATGCCATTGACCCAACTGTTGAACAGGCTATGCTAGAGCTACAATCTGACCTTGTTGTTTTACAGAAACCCTGGTTGGTTTAAAATGTGTACTTAATGCGGGCAAGACTAATACATGTTGTTGTTCAATTCCTGCAAAAATGTTCATATGGTCTACATATTTATTCATTGGATGGTTCTCCGGTCGATCGAGTTTCAACCTAGAAATATCTGGGCATTTGGATTGACAAAGACCTAAGGTTTAAAAAATGTACGTATGAGCTAGTTAAAAAGCTAAGATTTAAAGTGGGATTATTTTATTTAAATTGACCTTGCCTCCCCCTAAATAGCAGGAATCAGATTGCACAACTTTCCTGCCAGTTCTTGACTATGGTCCCACTGGGCACAGACGTCAATTCAATGTCTATTCCATCATTTAATTGGGCCTCCCGAGTGACACAGTGGTCTAAGGCACTGCATTGCAGTGCTAGCTGTGCCACTAGATATCCTGGTTTGTGGTCAGGCTCTGTCGCAGCCAGCCGCGACCGGGAGACCCATGGGGCGGCACACAATTGGCCCAGTGTCGTCCGGGTTAGAGGAGGGTTTGGCCGGCTGGGATGTTCTTGTCCCAACGCGCACTAGCTACTCCTGTGGTGGGCCGGGCGCAGTGCATGCTGACACGGTCGCCAGGTGTACGGTGTTCCCTCCGACACAGTGGTGCGGCTGGCTTCCGGGTTAATCGGGCATTATGTCAAGAATCAGTGAGGCTTGACTGGCTTGTGTTTCGGAGGCTCTCGACCTTCACCGCTCCCGAGTCTGTACTGGAGTTGCAGCGATGGGACAAGACTTTAACTATCAATTGGATACCACGAAATTGGGGAGAAAAGGGGGTAAAAAATTAATAAATACAAATAAAAACAATTTCATTGAAATTACGTGGAAACAACATTGATTCAACCAGTGTGTGCCCAGAGGGTTGACACCATTTACCAGATTGCAGCAGCCACTACTCTTACATTTTTGGATGCCGTCTAACATAGATCCGTTTTCTTTATCACAGGTGACATTTTTAATACTCACCACTGCATCCTGTATTAAAAGGTTGGCTGGTCATCCTGGAAGTCCCATAGATCATTTCCTTTCTCCCTTTTTATTTACAAATCTCTACTTCTCAGGCTTACAACTTACCTAACTTCAATGCTAAAGTATAAAAGAATGAGCTACTAAACCCGCTCGCAGTGTTGGTTAACTCTTGGTCTATTTGGTCTCGACCAATTTAGGAAAATCCTACTTTAGTTTTAGTGCCCTCCATTGTTGGAATAACCTGCAAAATTCCTTACATCTTGATTCCCTAGGGCAGTTTAGGACAGGTGTTAAATGAATTAATTGAAGATTGCAGTTGTTTATATTGATTGTAATGGTTTATTTGTTTAAATTGTAGTGTTGTAATTGTACTTGTGGTTTATTTTATTCTTCTTGTTTTATTTGGAATGTTAATTTTCTAGAATGTTCAATGTTTGTACTCACCATTGTCAATGAGACCTGGATCTCATTTCTGATCCCCTGAATAAATCAAAGTTAAATGAGGCATTTATATGTTATATTCTTCAAGAATCAATGGGGTATATATAATTAATTTATAAGTCCAGCTTTAAGGATTCCCATTTGTTTAAATATAATTGATCAGGTAATGATTGCTGGTAATGGACCCTGAGATTGGATATTGTTTTAATTATATTGGGAGAAGATACATAGTTGTGATGTTGCTGTATTTAGTCTTGTTGAATATTTCCCTAGCAGCCCATTCCGCACCCAAGCACTTTAACCACAAGGGGGCATGTGATCATCAGGGCATACAGACACAACACTACACTATGACTTCAGGCCTTCCTCTTCACTTTCTCTTCATTTATACACAACAACAACTTCTGGGGTGTCACTGTCATGTCAATGAATGTACCCTGACCTGAAAAATATGTTGTTGTTGGAGACTGGGTACCTAAGGTAAGACAAATAAACATAAAATGTGTGTGGTTCATTTCTAGAAGACAGTGGGGCTTATACTGTTGTAGAGAGGGAGAGAGAGAGAGGGAGAGAAAAAGAGAGAGGGAAAAAAGAGAGAAAAGAGAGAAAAAAAGAGGGGAAAAATTCTGAAAAGTAGTAAGAGAAAAAACATGCCATCTTCAATTGGCTAGAGAGATAGGGAGTGTATTGGCTAGAGAGATAGGGAGTGTATTACTTGAAAATACCATATTTTGCCCCACCATTCTACTCACAGTTGAGGTGCTGACCCTCACAACCACATGACCCTGATAGTCTAAGCTGAGTGCCATGACTGAGACCTCTGAGGGCAGCAGTCTCTCTCCAGTCTCCGGTCTCCACACAACCAAAAGGCCATACAACCACTCTAATGCACTCTTTATTCTGCCTCTGTTCTTCTCTAGCTTTGTGCTGCAGTGTACTTTTTCTACATTTCATTCCTTTTGTGCTAGGCTAAAAGTGCCAGCAGGCTCTTTTCAAATCTGGGGCAGAGCTTGTGTACAATTCACCCCAGCTGGTATCAGGACAGTGCTAGGCACAGGACAGGAGTAGAGCCTCAGTTGAGAAATGGATTATAATTATTCTGCCAGTTGTAATGCAATATTTCCATGGTCTTACATTTTTAGAAAGCAGTACATGTGAAAGAGGAGAAAAAAAGTGTAGTGAAGACCTGGAATCAAAATGTGATTCATTTTAAAAGCAGCATAATTGATGACTGCAATATATGCCACTGAGCACCACAACAGATAATATCTGCTACTCACAAGTGTCCAGTGAGGTTAGATACACAGGATAATGAATAATGTCTTGACTGATTAAATGATCCTATATTGTTCAGATTAATACAGAAACATACCACCCAGTCATCTCTCCTGCCAAGGAACAAACGGAGACAAAGCGGTCCATTAGCTAATGTAGAAACATAAGTCATAGCTCCTGTACGGTTGAAAAGAGTCCTCCGGTTAATAGATGTCATCCTAGTCCTATCTAAGACAGTCTTAAATGTTTACAGCCATTCAGCACTGAAACCCATTACCACTTAAATGGGGCCCATTTATTCTTTCCCATTCATTGAAAGAGAGATGTTTTATTGAGAGAGAGAGAGAGAGCTACAGTAGCAATGTGGCTAAATTGAGATGAATAGCTCAAACACAGAGCCCTGTCAGTTTTGGCAGTGTGCACCTAGGAGAGCGTGGATATACCTTAAAACATGGTGACATTTATAAGGCCTGTAAAAGACAAGGAAAAGGGGAAATGATGTGTCCTTTCGTGGAGCAGGGAGGGACACAGATTTGTCAGATGATATATATACACGTCCTCGGGTGCAACTTTGGTTTTAAAAGTGGGGGGACAATTTATTATATAAATTTTCAGTCGGATAAACACTCCAAACAGCCTACCTGACGATCGGATGCGCCCGCATGGTCCTAAAGCACACCTTTGCCTGGTTTTGTTTCACATTCCAATGATAGAACTGGGGTGGAAAAAAAATGCAATTTCAGAATGTGGGGCTCTCAGACAGGGTGAAGAGCAGGAAATTATTTAGGTGATTCAGATGAGCTGATGAATCAGACTACTGACATCCCTCATCCTCCAGTTCTATATTTTCAGGCTGCATCTTACATTCCGACTGCGTCTCAATGTCATACCTGTGCCCTATGCTGTAACTATCGTAATACCATCGTACTACACAGGTATAAGAACAACTTAATGTTACCCATATATCTTTATTTTATATCTAATCAAATCTAATTTTATTGGTCACATACACATATTTAGCAGATGTTATTGTGAGTGTAGCGAAATGCTTGTACATAGACACTATAAGCAACAATGAGACATTATGCTTTTAAGTACTTTGGCCATTCTTTTCAGTTTCCGCCTCGTCTCAACCTCTGTCCTTTTTGGAGCTGAGTAGATTTATCAAGTTACCCCTCGGAGGATTAGAGAGAAACTGGAGCACTTTAATCATGGTTCCCAACTGAACTTAGGGCTTCTGGATGCTGCCATCAAAGGGATGGGCTGCTTTCTTCTCAACCAGAGATATTGCTGATAACAGTACTTCTTGGTGCACATCTGATTGGAGCCTACTGACACACACAGTGACGCACTCCACACAACCAACAACAAAGGCCTGCTGAAAATTCATGACACACATGTTATAGAGCAACTTGGTTCTTACCTACAGCCTTGAATGTGTCAGGAATCAAGGTAAGACCCAGATGCAGACTGTCGAAGTAACAATGTTTATTGTGGCAACAGAGGCAGGCAAAGACAGGTCAAGGCAGGCAGGGGTCAGAAATCCAGGGTAAGGCAAAGGTACAGGACGGCAGGCGGACTCAGGGTCAGGGACAGGCAGAGTTCAGTAATCCAGAGGTGGAGCAAAGGTACAGGGCGGCAGGCAGGCAGAGAGGTCAGGCGGGTGGGTACAGGGTCAGGACAGGCAAAGGTCAAAAACCAGGAGGACGAGAAAAGAGAGGCTGGGAAATGATAGGAGCTGACAGGAAACCAACCGCTGGTTATCTTGAACGAACAAGACAAACTGGCAACAAACAGAGAACACAGGTATAAATACACAAGGGATAATAAGGAAGATGGGCGACACCTGGAGGGGGGTGGAAACAAGCACAAGGACAGGTGATAAAGATCAGGGTGTGACAATGCTTCAATTCAATATGTGATTAGCAGTATATTAACCTGTTATGGCTGCATTCCCAACACTGGGATCGATATGACAACTACCAGTGAAAATAGAGGGCGCCAAAATTCAAACCAAAAAAATCTCATATTTACAGTTCCTAAAACATACATGTGTCTTATATCATTTTAAATCTATTTTCGTTGTTAATCCCACCAAAGTGTCCGATTTCAAATAGGCTTTTCAGTGAAAGCACTACAAACGATTATGTTAGGTCTCCACCAATCCACAATAAGCACAGCCATTTTCAGCAAAATATGATGACACTCATAGGACTTCATGTTACACAATACATACATACAAAAAATCTGAGTTTACATTGGCGCGTAAGATTCACCAGTTCCAAAAACATCAAGTGATTTTGCATAGCCACATCATTCAACAGAAATACTCATCATAAATGTAGATGATAATATATACACATGGAATTATAGATATACCTCTCCTTAATGCAACCGCTGTGTCAGATTTCAAAAAAACTTTATGGAAAAAGAAATGCATGCAATAATCTGAGACGGAGCTCAATTTAAGAACACCACAGCCGCAAAGATGGCGTCAACATAAACAAGAAATTACATGATAAATATTCCCTTACCTTTGATGATCTACATCAGAAAGCATTCCAGGAATCCCAGGTCCACAATAAATGTTTGTTTTGTTCGAAAATGTCCGTTATTTATGTCCAAATACCTTCTTTTGTTAGAGCGTTTGGTATACATATCCAAACGCTAATTCTGGTCAGCATTATATCGGACAAAATCTTTAAAAAGTGATATTACCGGTCGAAGAAACATTTCAAACTAAGTACAGAATTAATCATTAGGATGTTTTTAACATATAGCTTCAATAAAGTTCCAAATGGAGTATTCCTTCTAGTCTTCGTGAGCCATGGAACGCAAGTGAGTACCATGAGGAAAAAGCGCAATCACAAAATGGCTGCTTGATGGACATCTGATATATTCTGCTCTCATTCACTCCCACAACAACATAGAAGCCTCATTATAATTTCTATTGATGGTTGACATCTAGTGGAACCCCTAGGCAGTGCGACATCATTCATATCTCAAGGGATTTCATTGGGGACTCTGGTGAATACATACAAAGCCCAGATATCTCACTTCCTGTTTTGATTTCTCCTCAGGATTTTGCTTGTCATATGAGTTCTGCTATACTCACAGACATCATTCAAACAGTTTTAGAAACGTTAGAGTGTTTTCTATCCAACACTAATAATTATATACATATATTAGCAACTTAGACTGAGGAGTAGGCCATTTACATTGGGAACCTTATTCATCCAAGCTACTCAATACTGCCCCCCAGCCATAAAAAGTTAACAAATGTGTATATCCACTTGTTAATACATGCTGTAGATCAACAACAAAAAAATCTAATCTAATTTATTTGTCACATACACATGGTTAGCAGATGTTAATGCGAGTGTAGCGAAATGCTTGTGCTTCTAGTTCCGACAATGCATTAATAACCAACGAGTAATCTAACCAAACAATTCCAGAACTACTACCTTATACACACAAGTGTAAAGGGATAAAGAATATGTACATAAAGATATGAGTGATGGTACAGAACTGCATAGGCAAGATGCAGTAGATGGTATTGAGTACAGTATATACATATGAGATGAGCAATGTAGGGTATGTAAACAAAGTGGCATAGTTTAAAGTGGCTAGTGATACATGTATTACATAAAGATGCAGTAGATGATATAGAGTACAGTATATACATATGAGATGAATAATGTAGGGTATGTAAACATTATATTAATGAGTAAAGTTAGTTGGATTTTGTGTCAGCTGTCTGAAATGGAGTGCAGTGGCAATTGGGAGTGTTAATTGAGTGCTAATTTACAACTTGATTTTGAATATGAATATGTGTCACTCGAATCTCACTGTGTGATGGGCAACAGTCATATGGATGGTGAGAAAATAGAGTAAAAACAGCATCTTCAATGAGAGACAGCGAGGAGAGAGAGAGACACAAAACACACCCACATGATGGTGTTAATAAGTCATGACAGGATTGTCATGTTTGAATGTGGATAGCTGTCATTTCAATACCTCTTAACACGCCTCAACAGTCTCCTATCTATGTAGATTGAGATTTGAGGAGTATGTGTGATGCAGTCATGTGTGACGCATGATGACAGTGGACAGGGGCAACGTCATGATCATAAAAATAACGTTAATTGGTACAAAGACTAGTAGTGAAACCTTTGACATTTAGAGTACAGATGAAGGATCTTTATTTGACCTATGTTGTCACAGTAAAATAATCCTGCAGGAACAGGATTTTAACATTTTAGTCCGTAATGTTGCTTAATCGGTGGTTCAGCTATTAGCTGGCCAAAAGTAGGCTACATGAAAAGAGCAATACTGTAAATTTAACCCTGTGTTAAGGCTCAATTCAATCAAACTGACATTGCAGTATTTACACAGTAGCTCTTTTTCCAGTGGTCAAATTAACTCACAGACTGGTCTTGGGTACTGTATAGAAACCTACAACTACAACCAGTGCAACCCCCCTCATAGGCATGCTTTCACTTTTCAGAATTAGACGTCTGTGGGCACAGGATGAATATTGTAAATAAAGACACTGCGCAAACATTACTATGGTGGGTTTGAATGAATCCCGGCCCGGGTGTGGGTATTCAGTGAATTTATGTAAATCCCAAAGCTCATCCTGCGGTGCAGGGAAATTCTCAGCAACAAAAGAGTAATCAAATTAAGGTCCTGCATCTGCAGATTTCACTGTATA
This sequence comes from Oncorhynchus mykiss, assembly GCF_013265735.2. NCBI lineage: Eukaryota > Metazoa > Chordata > Actinopteri > Salmoniformes > Salmonidae > Oncorhynchus > Oncorhynchus mykiss. The sequence goes on from NC_048573.1 coordinate 61,987,796, forward strand.
ACCTGGAGGACTGAGGAGCTCAGCAGGCTTCTTCTGTCCCTAAATAACAGCTGAGTAGGGCAACAATATTTTGGTGAAATGTCTGAATGATTTTCAGCAGTGACACTGTTGTGGTTAAAGAAAGTTCCCACTATTCCTAATATTTCACACAGAATGCTTGTAAAGTTGCTCTGTCACAACTGTGACAACCCTGAGATGGTGCTGAAATTGTTTGGCTGTATTAGGATGAAAGCTTGCACGTGTGAGGAAAAAGTGATCAATCAATCTCTTTCAAATAAGCAATCAATCTCTTTCTCCATTCTCTAAATCACAAACTGTTTAACATTAATGTTGGCACTCAAAATCAACCTTAATCACAAATCCATCAAACATCTGTGAGGAAATGAGAGAAAAGAATAGAATAACTAAAGCTATCACGAATAGAGGAGTGTGAGCAGTTTTGACACTGGCTGGAGGGTGTGCAGTGAATTGGCTCACTCAGACAGAATCTTAAATAGACAGGGCAAACATTCTGAATATTCAATGCAGGCAGCACCCAAAGGAAATCAACTTTAAACGCTCTTCAAGTTCCATTGAATAAAAGCCTGGTGAGGTAATACACATCTATTTGTTCTTCTTGCTCTGGCTTGGATCACACACAGAGTATGACCTTTACATTCTAACTTGTTGCAACAAAACAAAGGAAGTCAGAGGCAAATTTGAATGGTTAGGATGACATTGTTCTTTGATCTAGCCAGAAAAAAGCTGTAAAGCTTCTGAGACTTTGTCAGGCAATAGTACAAACGCTGTAAGCTCCAAAATCCATGACTTAGAGACGATGCATATCAAAGGGAAACAATCCTTGTGAGTCCAGTAAGATCTACAGTCTCATCTACAGCTCCACTGACAGTCCTAGAACAAGTTGGCAGACCTGGGTTTAAACACTTGAAAAATCTGCTCAAATACTTCAAGCATTTGCTTGAGTCTGTTTGGAGTGCCAGATGGGTGAGGTTTGCAGTTTGGGGACTTTTCTATAGGTTTATTAAGCCGGGCAAGATCAAACAGGCACAGATATGTATGGAAGGAAAATACCTGATGGGATATTAGAGTACATTAGTCAGCATGATCCCAAACAACCCTGGATTACCTCATCCAATTCTACACGCAAGAGGTAGGGAGGGGAGGACAGTAGGAGAGCTATGAGCCTAGAGGGCCCTGGGGTGATGCAGAACTGCTATTTGTTGGAGTTTGTTTTGTGAGAGCAGATGGAACAGGAAGCGTGATTTTATTGTGAGTCAGTGAGGCTAGACGTGCACCATGTGGGACCTGAGCACTTAGAGAGAGGATGTCCACTGTCAAAAGGGCGTCAGAGAATAATCTGTAATATAGACTGTTTACTGTTTCATATAAACACTGATGGCTAGTCACTTACCGCTGAAGCCTAATACTGCAACTTTGGAGATATCCAACCAATGGCTTGACTGGGATGCTGAGTTCTACCCATTGGCAAAATTACCAATAGAACATTTAGCAGTTTTTAGTGTTTGCTCTAGCACAGGGGTAACCAGATGATTCAACAGGATATGGCAATCTCCAGTTCAAACAATAACAAAGAATTCACAGATAAATTGGTTCACATGGAAAACTAAAGGCATAGAAACCGAGAATGACTTGATAACAGGAAATACATTTATTTCCATGACCGAAGTAGCCCTTTCCTGTAGTTAATGACCAAAATGCTCCCTCTTTGGCCTCATGGGTTAATATTTATTAAATGTATAATTTCATAATTAATAATGATTATTATTTTTTTAAACACGAAAATCTGGTGTTTCTAATGTCAAAAAGTGTTGTTATTTCAGTCTTCTGTGATGTATATGAAGTGTAATATTCAAATCAAATCAAATCAAATTGTATTAGTCACATGCGTAGAATAACACAGGTGTAGACCTTACAGTGAAATGCTTACGTACAAGCCTCTAAACAACAATGCAGTTTTAAAAAATACAGATAAGAATAAGAAATGAAAGTAACAAGTAATTTAAGAGCAGCAGTAAAATAACAATAGCGAGACTATATATAGGGGTGTACCGGTACAGAGTCAATGTGCAGGACACCGGTTAGTTGAGGTAATATTACACATGTAGGTAGAGTTATTAAAGTGACTATGCATAGATGGTAACAACAGAGAATAGCAGCGGTGTAAAAGAGGGGGGTGGGGGGCAATGCTAATAATCTGGGTAGGTATTTGATTAGATGTTCAGGAGTCTTATGGCTTGGGGTTAGAAGCTGCTTTAGAAGCCTCTTGGCGCTCCGGTACCTCTTGCCTTGTGGTAGCAGAGAGAACATTTCTATGACAAGGGTGGCTGGAGTCTTTGACAATATATAGGGCCTTCTTCTGATACCGCCTAGTATAGAGGTCCTGGATGGCAGGAAGCTTGGCCCCAGTGATGTACTGGACCGTTCGCACTACCCTCTTCAGAGCCTTACGGTCAGAGGCCGATCCGTTGCATTACCAGACAGTGATGCAACCGGTGCTCTCAATGGTGCAGCTGTAGAACCTTTTGAGGATCTGAGGACCATTGCCAAATCTTTTCAGTCTCCTGAGGGGGAATATGTTTTGTCGAGCCCTCTTCACGACTGTCTTGGTGTGCTTGGACCATGTTAGTTTGTTGGTGATGTGGACACGAAGGAACTTGAAGCTCTCAACCTGCTCCACTGCAGCCCCGTCGATGAGAATGGGGCGTGCTCGGTCCTCCTTTTTCCTGTAGTCCACAATCATCTCCTTTGTCTTGATCACATTAAGGGAGAGGTTGTTGTCCTGGCACCACATGGCCAGGTCTCTGACCTCCACCCTATAGGCTGTCTCGTCATTGCCGGTGATCTGGCCTACCACTGTTGTGTCATCGGCAAACTTAATGATGGTGTTGGAGTCGTGCCTGGCCGTGCAGTCATGAGTGAACAGGGAGTACACAAGGGGATTGAGCACGCACCCCTGAGGGGCCCCTGTGTTGAGGATCAGCATGGCGGATGTGTTGTTACCTACCTTTACCACCTGGGGGCGGACCGTCAGGAAGTCCAGGATCCAGTTGCAGAGGGAGGTGTTTAGTTCCAGGGTCCTTAGCTTATTGATGAACTTTGGGGGCACTATGGTGTTGAACGCTGAGCTGTAGTCAATGAATATCATTCTCACATAGGTGTTCCTTTTGTCCAGGTGGGAAAGGGCAGTGTGGAGTGCAATAGAGATTGCATCATCTGTTTATCTGTTGGGGTGGTATGCAAATTAGAGTGGGTCTAGGGTTTCTGGGATAATGGTGTTGATGTGACCCATGACCGGCCTTTCAAAGCACTTCATGGCTACAGATGTGAATGCTACGGGTCGGTAGTCATTTAGGCAGGTTTCCTTAGTGTTCTTGGGCACAGACACTATGGTGGTCTGCTTAAAACATGTTGGTTTTACAGACTCTGACATTGAGAGGTTGAAAATGTCAGTGAAGACACTTGCCAGTTGGTCAGCGCATGCTCGCAGTACACGTCCTGGTAATTCGTCTGGCCCTGCAGCCTTATGAATGTTGACCTGTTTGACCTACCAAGAATTGCTCTGTGTGACCATGATTTATCCCACTGCAGTAAAAGTTTAAAAAGCCATGTTGGACTGACCTTAAAACTTAGATATAACAAAATGTTGATTTCAAATATGTTGGACATCAGAGCAACCTTGAGGGAGTCTTTGAGTCAGAAGAGGATGTTCATATGATAGGTAAGACATACAAAACCTTGCAGAGAGCATATTCAACTGACATTCCTCTTTGAAAAAAATATAAACTATTGGAACCAAGACTTAAAAATAACTGATGTTGGCACAAGATGGAGGAAATGTTGGAGCATAACTAAAGAAATGACAGTTAATGAAAATGTATGCTTAAACAAGTATAAACTAATGTGTAGAATTTATTATACAAGAGACAAAATTCACAAATGATTCAGCACAACAGTAGAGTCATATCTAAAGTGTAAAACTAACAATGACTCAATAATCCATGCTTTCTGGGAATACTATAAAGTCCAGAAGTTATGGGCGGAGCTAGAAAGTTGGCTGTCAGAAGTATTACAATGTAAACTTACTTTTAATTTGTCTGTCTGAATATTTAAAGACATGGCATATGGGCAGTGGTGTAAATTACTTAAGTAAAATTACTTTAAAGTACCACTTCAGTAGTTTTTTGGGGTATCTGTACTTTACTATTTATATTTTTGACTACTTTTACTTTTACTTCCCTACATTCATAAAGAAAATAATGTAATTTTTACTCCATACATTTTCCTTGCTTAGCAGGACAGGAAAGTTGTCCAATTCACACACTCATCAGGAGAACATCCCTGGTCAACTCCACTGCATCTGATCTGGCGGACTCCCTAAACGCACATGCTTCGTTTGTAAATTATTTTGGAATGTTGGAGTGTGCTTTTGGCTATCTGTAAATTTAAAAAATAAGAAAATGGTGCCGTCTGATTAGCTTAATATAAGGAATTTAAAATTATTTATACTTTTACTTTTACTTTTGATACTTAAGTATATTTTAAACCACATTTTAGACTTTTACTCAAGTAGAATTTTACTGGGTGACTTTTACTTTTACTTGAGTCGTTTTCAATCAAGGTATCTTTACTTTTACTGAAGTATGACAATTGGGTACTTTTTCCACCACTGCTAAATAAGTTCAGGAGTAAACATGTGCCTAACAATTCACATAGTAAGTTGCATGGACTCACTTTTTTTGAATGACTACCTCATCTCTGTACCACATGCATACAATTATCTGTAAGGTCCTTTAGTTGAGCAGTGAATTTCAAACACAGATTTAACCGCATAGACCAGGGAGGTTTTCCAATGCCTCGAAAGAAGGGCACCTATTGGTAGGTATTAAATAAAAAGCAGATATTGAATATGCCTTTGAGCATGGTAAATGTATTAATTACACTTTGGATGGTGTATCAAGATATCCAGTCACTACAAAGATACAGGTGTCCTTCCTAACTCAGTTGCCGGGCAGGAAGGAAACCGCTTGGGATTTCACTATGAGGCCAATGGCGACTTTAAAACAGTTTAATGGCTGTCATAGGAGAACACTGAGGATGGATCAACAACATCGTAGTTACTCCACAATACTAACCTAAATGACAGAGTGAAAAGAAGAAGCCTGTACAGAATAACACTGTGCAATAAGGCACTAAAGTAAAACTGCAAACAATGTGGCAAAGAAACTACATTTATGTCCTGAATACAAAATGTTATGTTTGGGGCAAATACAACACATCATTGAGTAGCACTCTTCATATGTTCCTGGAGTGGAGTAGGTGGAATGGTATCAAATAAATCAAACACATGGAGGTGTTTGATACCATTCCATATGCTCTGTTCCAGACATTATTATGAGCCGTTCTCCCCTCAGCAGACTCCTGTGATGGAGATGCTTACCAAGACAACATTGAATGTTCCTGAGTGGCCTAGTTACAATTTAATTAACTAGGTAGTTGGGGCACCATAGAAAATGTTGGTTTACAGAGTCATAATTTTCCGAATATAACTCTTCAGATATTTTAATACAATTTTGGGCTATCTGCACGAACCCAGCATTTACTTATGAATCATCCATACAAAAAATTGGCTAAATTATTTATTTACTAACTAATTAAACAATTACAGAATATACAATACATAATAACATTATACAGTAAATACCGTCCCTAGTGGACTAAACAAAAACAGTTTGGTTATAACATGATAGATTCAGAGAGGAAAAGGGGGAGGACGGAGGAATACAAAGGGACATGGGTTTCTATCGGACATGGGAAGCTATTCTCGCATAAATATGAATACATATGCACTTCAGCAATTGCTCGTTCGGATAAAGGAATCTAATCAGTTTTTACGACTGCATGCATGTTGTCAAGTTGAGCGCTCCAGTTTGTAGATAACTAGTCAGATTTATCTAGTTTGGTGTGGACAGCATTGTATTTCGTTTTGGCTAAATCAAGTTGTTCCTGTAGAATACGATTTTGTTCCTGTTGAAGACGATTTTGTTGAGGAGTTTGTGCTCGTTCATCGTCATAAGTTTTTGCAATTACGTTAAATTGTTCAGTTTTCAAACGCAGTTCCATGGCTAGCAGAATTTTTTCCCTTTTCTGCATTTGTCATCAGTTTCCCAGTTCTCTCCACCTGTCCCTTTATGTCTACCGTTACCTGCTTGTGCTTCACCTGTGCAAATCAAATCAATTCTCTTTAATTATTATTACGTGATTAAACTAATCATGTACATTTAATTAAATAGGAAGTCGGGGAACCACGAACATTTTTGGTTTACACAGTCAAAATTATCCAAACATAACTCTTCAGATATTTTAATATCTAATCAATTAGACTTCTATTAATTAATTATTATTTTTACCTTCCGTCATCTCATCTGAATGTCATAAAATTGTGGGTTATCTGCACGAACCCAGCCTTTACTTATAAATCATCCATACACAAATTGGCTCAATTATTTATTTACTAACTAATTAAACAATTACAGAATATACAATACATAATAACGTTATACAGTAAATACCGTCCCTTGTGGACTAAACAAATACAGTTTGGTTATAACAATAGATTCAGAGAGGAAGGGGGAGGGGGATGGGTATCTATCGGACATTGGAAGCTATTCTCGCATAAATATGAATACATATGCACTTTAACAATCGCTTGTTCGGATAAAGGAATCTAATCAGTATTTACGACTGATCTGGTGAGGCTCTGGTTTGCCCAGTCGCGTTCACCATTGTCCTTTGTAGATTCTGCCGGGTCGTTGTGGAGTGAAATATTCATCTCACTTGTGGTCTTCTGCGTTGGTCAATGTTCTTACTAGATTTGCTACCTTTCCAGCTGCAGTCTGTTAGGCTGTAATCTAGGACTCACTTCCTCTTGAGTGATCAATAGTTCAGAGTTCATACCATTTCATGTGTGGAGCAAGCTCTCTTGTTTCCTGGCCTGTAGAGTTGAAATTAGCCCTTTTCAACGTGGAGGGAAAGTCCTCCCGTTATTTGGAACTTAGGGGACTTTGGGACACGGGAGCTTTTATAGAAATGTAGAAAAGGGGTTGGTTCATCATTTCCAACCAATGTCTTTTCACTTGGGCGTGACTACTGTCTCAGTTAAACTTTACAGGGAAGACAATTTTCTCATTTTTAAGCTTAACATCACATTACATCATTTCGCAAATAGTTTCATCTTTACTCATTCCTTTTATACAAGAATTAGATGCAAGCCTCATAACTGAGAAACCTGTATTAACAAAGTTAGGGTAATGTGGCTGTATTGTCTTTCATGAGGTCACAAACATGAAACAAAATGGACCGGGTCGTAGCTGGCTTCTCCACCGACCGTTTACACATTCTCCAAAATAGGAATATTGTTCAATTATCAAATTCTGGGATGTAGTAGAATTTGGTGGGCGAGTTCCTTTGTTCTACTGTGACCCTCTCTCTCCCATACTGCATGGTCAGGGAGACAAGAGTCTCTGCAAGGAATTTACGACGTGTTTGTAAAGTCATAAAACTGCCCCCCCTCCCCTCCTAACAGAAGAGGGTGGATTGTTCACATCCCTGCTAGCCAATTCACTGAAAGGGCTAGGTGCATGACATAAGTGTGTGAATTATACAATTTTCCTGTCCTTCTAAGCATTCAAAATGAACGAGTACTTTTAGGTGTCAGGGAAAATGTATGGAGTAAAAAGTACATCATTTTCTTTAGGAATGTAGTAAAAGTAAAAGTAGTCAAAAATATGAATAGAAAAGTAAAGTACAGATACCCCAAACAACTAGTTAAGTAGTACTTTCAGGTATGTTTACTAAAGTACTTTACACAACTGTTATTTAAGTTTGCCATAACAAAGGGGTTGAATATGTATTTACATTTCAGGTTTTGTTTTTTAAAAAATATATAAAAACATAATTCCACTTTGACATTATGAGGTCTATAGGCCAGTTACACAAAAGCTCTATGTTATACATTTTTTACTCAGGCTGTAACAAAATGTGGAAAAAGTCAAGGGGCGTGAATACTTTCTGAAGGCACTGTAACCTATTCTGGGAGCCTATTATTTGTATATGATTTTTATTCATTGTTCACTTGTTTTTCAACAATGTCAGGTACAGGTAGGGATGACTGGGGACTTTAGCAAGTAAGTCACAGGGGGTAAGAAAAGATTTGAACATCACAGTTATACATTCCCACTGTGCCCATGATAAAGTTAACTACATTACTTTAGTTTGCTGCTTTGAGCAAAACGTGTATGTAATATAACCTACTATGGGAGCCTGGTGTGTGTGTGTATGAAGTATGTGGAATATTTTTGGAACAATGGCTTCCCTGAAAACAGGTACTGACAGGAGGAGAAATATGAGTCTGTCAGAGGTCGTCTCACTGGATGGGGATGGTGATGGAGGCTTTGGTGGTCCACACAATGAAGAAGCAGATGTCCCTTCCAGTGATGTGCAGCTGACCTTGGACCTGGTGCCAGGAAGGATGGTATTCACAGAGGCTGTAAGACCCTCCCTCCTTGATATAGAAATCCTTTGACCTCCTTGCCTCTTCAATGGTAAGGTCCCTTGCACCATAGGGACACTTGACCTCCACCACTGCTGTGGTGCCGACCAGACCATTCAGTGGGGCACCGAGGAACCCAGACCCCATGACCCAAAGCCCTAATGCTTGCACATCCATCCCTGTAGCCATTTTAATGCCTTGATGCCCTCCTCTTTGTTATCTTTACAGTGATCTGAGGACCATTTTAGAAGCAGCAGAGTAACGCGCTTGGCCCTAACCACTGCTCCATAATTGCTGTCCGTCAACCTCCCCCTCCTCATGGTGTGCCAGTTAAGGTTGGTGTGCTGTCCAACTGTTGCCTGCCGTATAGCCTCCTGCTGCTCCACTGACAGCGCCATGCCAGCCAGGATGCCTGCATGCCCCAGGTGCCCTCGTTTTTTAACAATGTCCAGTAAACACAGGGATAACAGGGAGGGTAGCGTTTGTTCTGGCTCAGGTTCAAGGAGATATGCCATTCAACTGAACCTGCCCCGGAGACGGTTCCTTAGCCACTGAATATCCTCTTCTGTGGGATCTAGGGACGGAGGGTTGTAGTCTTCGGCCGGGGACACATCCATCACTGACTGCACTTGGATGGGCACTGCTGGCTTCCTCCACTCACATTCCACATCCATACAGCTGATATTGTGAACCGCCAAATTAGGCTGCATGGCTACACTTATGAGCTCCGTGAAGGCATTTGCATGTGGTAGAGAGAATCCCCTGGTCATCTATAGAAACCTGCCAAGAGGATGGATGTTAACTGCCACATGCCTTTCAATGCATGACTTTGAACACTTGAAATGCATTTGTTGTAAGAAATGTGCTATTTAAATCAAGTTTGATTTGATTGATGACATTACAGCTGTAGAATATTTAATAAACTGTAATTCTGACAAGGACAGGTGCAGTTTTTCCATACTCTTTTATGTGATCATTTGGGATTGTATCACTTGACATATCAATCATAGAGTGGGAAGGATCCTATAAATCAAGACAGTGTGAATGCATGTACCACTCTGAATAAATAAATACTCTGCCTTTGAAGATTTGTTTCTGGCCATGAAACTACAATACAGGTTGGATGTCTATGTCACACCCTGACCTTAGAGAGCCTTTTATGTCTCTATTGTGGGTTGGTCAGGGTGTGATTTGGGTGGGCAGTCTATGTTCTGTTTTCTATGTTTTGGTATTTCTATGTTTTGGCCGGGTATGGTTCTCAATCAGGGACAGCTGTCTATTGTTGTCTCTGATTGGGAATCATACTTAGGCAGCCTTTTTCCCTGTTGTGTTTGTGGGAAGTTATCTTTGTTAGTGGCACTATAGCCCTGTAAGCGTCACGGTTGTTCATTTTGTTTCTTGTTTTGTTGGCATCATTCCATAATAAAGGAAAATGTACGCTCACAACGCTGCACTTTGGTCCACTTCTTTCGACGGCCGTGACAGTCTAAACAAAGTCAATTCTGAATGTCAATAGATTTTTAGATTAATTCTCATCAATGACAACATTCTAGAACTGAGTTATCAGTCATCTAAGTCTGGTATCTGGGGTAATCTGGTTAATGATTCTATAATTGGTTAAGTGACTCTTTACTTGTAGAATGTTGACAGCTATATAGAACACATTGTATTGTTAAGATGCTCTAACTTAACTTAATAGCTACACTCACCGACAGAGGATAAACTTTATCCCTCATGTTGGCCCTGAAAAAAATGGTAAATTGCCCCTCACTATAGCTGCACTTCTCCACATGACCAGACTTATAGTGGTCTTCTCCCCTTTTAATGCTCTTATGCTAATCCTTGAAAAATGCCATAAGGTCTGAAATAGACACCGAAGTCGACATACTGTACAAACAATTATCTAGGCTAAGTAATACAACATGATTTTTAGATCTACTTCTCTGCTTACTATCTAGCTGAAGTGTCTAGTGGCTAGCTAAAATAGAGAAAAGGATGGAACAAGTTCACCACTTTATTCAATTAATTAATTTCAATACAGCACATGGATTCATCATGGATTGGGCACAGATCTCTGATTGCGCTAGTGAGCGGTAGCTGACAGTGTTGGCTAGAGATGACATGCAGGAGCTTGCTGAGGTCTTCTCTGTTGCTACTTAGCATTTCACATTTTTGTGAGAAAATTGAGGTGATTGTTTCAATGCAGGCCACTGGAACCGGAATCTCCAGCAACAGATGGCTATTCTAACAACCGACAAGTGGTCCGCAGACCATTGAATCATCCAGCATGACCAATGACAGGTTGATTTATCCAGGCCCCTGGCTACCGAACAGCACTTTCTCTCACTCGCTCATTTTTTAATCTGAAAAGCTGTCAGTAGGCTGCGGAGAGGTTTTTTAAATGGTGCACAGTGTGCTGACAAATATGAACTTGGTGGAACTCTGCTGGTTCAGCTAAGAGTCCTGTGTGAATACACTTGAAAGCAAGGCTAATGCCAAGATACTGTAAAATATTGCTAATTCTTTGGACCTAAACACAGGACTGGGCTCTGCACCCTCCTTTTAGTTTCTTACTCTGCACTTGATTCACAGATACTGTCGAACAGAAGAAAAAAAAGAGTTTTAGGAAAAATGCAAAAGACATAACTGCAAGTTCTGTTATACCTCAGTAGTAGCTTTGTAGTAATTCAACTGCAAGGTCATTGTAATGCATATTTACAAGCATTTAACATGATGTGAACAGATACCAGTTTTAGACTTCTTTCAGAAAGTTTGATATTCTAACCACACATTGCACTTCTTTATACACCACACCCATATTAACACGGATAACTATTTTTGAAAAAGGCCTATTGTGTCAGGCTGAAATGAGTTTGAGTGTGATGTCCTTTGGCACTGGATCAATATGTTGCAAGCTATCTGGTGCATGTTATCTCACAGGGTAGGATCCCCCATTCCCCATCTTTTCGAGGAACACTTTGGAAACAAGTGTTTTAATTAATACTTTTAAGTGATATCCTCTGGGTCCACATTGTACATTTTGTTGCATATGTCTGTTACCCAAAAATATTCAGAGCCGCTTGCTTTTCTCTCTCCATTATTATGAAGAATCTCTCACTCTCTCTGTTTCACTCTTTCTCCCTCTCTTTTCCACTTTCTCTAGCTCTCTCTCACACACTCTCACACTCTTTCCTGCTTTCTCTGTCTTTCACTTTCTCTCTTTTGTTTTCCTGATCTCCCTCGTGCTCTCATCCCCCTTTCCCTCTCCCTCTCCTTCTCTGTCTTTCTCTTTCTCTCTTTTGTTTTCCTGATCTCCCTCGTGCTCTCATCCCCCTCTCCCTCTCCTTCTCTTTCTTTCTCTTTCTCGCTCCCTCTATCTCCCTCTCTCACTATCTCGCTGCCTTCCTTTTCACTGTTTCTCTTCTTTATGACCTTTATTTCAGACAGAATTCTCCAGAAAAATTATTCTCAGAAAGATAAAGCAACAATGCTGGTCTGGCACGGTTCCCATTATGCATTATAATTAGGGTTTATCAAATGAACTAGCGAGACCATACATCATCACATAACAAGACAAATTCAATTCCATAGGTGTAAGGGTTTTCCTCCTCTTCGTCTGAAGAGGAGAGGCGAGAAGGATCGGAGGACCAATATGCGGCGTGGTAAGTGTCCATATCATTTTTTAATAACAAAAACACTGAACACTATGAATTACAAAAACAATAAACTAATATGTGAAATGACAAAACCGAAACAGTACCGTGTGGTGAAAAACACAGACACGGAAACAAACACCCACAAACAAACAGTGAAACCCAGGCTACCTACGTATGATTCTCAATCAGAGACAACTAATGACACCTGCCTCTGATTGAGAACCATACTGGGCCGAAACATAGAAATCCCAAAATCATAGAAAAACAAACATAGACTACCCACCCCAACTCACGCCCTGACCATACTAAACAAAGGAAATAAAGGTCAGAACGTGACAATAGAAAAAACCTCCAACTTTATTTCAACTTCGGTTAGATGGATGGACTATTTGCTTCCAATTAATTAGAGAAAATAGACTGTATAGTGTATTAAACAACAAAGAGACAGCAACATCTTGTCTTGTGATTCATGGTTAATTAACTTCAGTGTTGGATTTAACCTGATGAATGAATATCTTCCCACGGGTAAATTATTACCAGGCCGGCTAGCTGTTTGCTTTTGATTTATATGTTTAATATGTAGAAATATTACAGTAGAGATGTTTCTGCCAATGCCTTTAGCTCCTCTGTAAAAACAAATATTGTTGTAAAGTACTGTATTAAAGTACTGTATTAATTATATATTCTGTGTGATTTTATGCGTAACTGGTAAATGATACCGTGAATTCCAAAGAAACGGTTTAACAGTACATTACTGTAGAGAATGGTACTGTAATTCCACCCCACAGAATACAGTACTATACCATATTTTTGGAGCATCAAAAACCTTTTGCATGGTATTGTTTTTTCTGTGTCATTAACATAATTGTAAGTGTGCCTTATAAGAGGCTACATCTTTTGCACCTGTTAGTGAGAATGCTATACCAATTTAACTGAAAAGTGGTAGTAGTGTCCCAACAATTTAATGTGTATAGGGGACAGATTGGAGTGGCAGCAAGTCTTAAAGACATACGCCAAGATTCTGGCAATTGAACCATTTGACTCTGGGTAAATAGATTCAAAGTACTTACCCAGAGTCAGATGAACTGGTGGATAAAAAACGTATGTCTCTGCGTGCAGTATGAAGGAAGTTAGAGATAGCCGAGTTTCATGAGCCAATGCTAACTAGCGTTAGCACAATGACTGGAAGTCTACAGGTACACTAGCATATTCCAATTTGAGAGAGAAAAAGCATGTTTACAGTAAAGTTGGCGTTTATATTGTGTCTCTGTAGGTCAATTAAACTGAAACACACATTATAGATGTGTGTGTGAGAGAGACAAGGGTAGTGTGTGTGTGTGTGTGTGTGTGTGTGTGTGTGTGTGTGTGTGTGTCCATATGTGTGCATGCACCGTGTATGTGTGCATGTGTACATGGGAGAAGAAAATTGCAAACCAGTCCTCTTTCCCATGTTGTACATTAATGTCTCACTTGGGTTCCTCCGCTCTGATTGCTCATTTTCCACCTGCTACCTTTTAATGTTGGGGCCGTCCTCTGAGATTGGACAATTGGTGAAATGCCACAGAGTGCCATTAATAAGACAGGATCAGTATTTTTATTTGAACTATTAGATCGCAAAAGTATAGCACAGCACTCATGTGGTTTTTGCACAGCAGGACAACAAATATATTTGATATTTAAATGTGCACATTTCTATGCACATTTATGCAGTGCTTATAAGTAGAACAAAAATAGTTTTTAAATTAATGCATGTTTACAAGTTGATCAGGTGTGCTCAACTTCACCATTAAACAGTGAGTGCGGGCTGGTGCCCCCCAAGTGGCACAGTGGTCTAGTGGCACTGAATCGCAGTGCTAGCTGTGCCACTAGAGAACCTGGTTGGAGTCTACGCTCTGTCGCAGCCGGTAGCAACTGGGAGACCCATGGGGCGGCGCACGATTGGCCCAGCGTCGTCAGGGTTAGGGGAGGGTTTGGCCAGCAGGGATGTTCCTGTCCCATCACGCACTAGCGACTCCTGTGGCGTGCTGGGCGCAAGCTGACACAGTCGTGAGGTGTACGGTGCTTCCTCCTACGGTGCTTCCGGGTTAAGCAGGCGATGTGTCAAGAAGCAGTGCAACTTGGTTGGGTCGTGTTTCGGAGGAGGCACGGCTCTTGACCCTCGCCTCTCCTGAGTCCGTATGGGGGTTGCAGCGATGGGACAGGATTGTAACTACCAATTGGATACCACAAATTGTGGAGTAAAAAATGGGTAAAATAATCAAATAAAATAATTTAAAACATTGAGAGTGGAAAACATTATTAAAACGTTATTAACGCATAAGACAAATAAATGTTTTAAAGCAGTCAGTCAACATGGACTAGATAGAAGTTACTTACATGTTCATTTCTGCTCCATTTTTTGTATTTACGAATTGGTATGTTGTTTCAGATACCCTTGTTCAGCTTATTTTGACATAGCCTATATAATTAAACTGTAAATCTTAAAGATTGCATTTGCTATGCTCCCTTCAAAGCTAGAATCCGCAGTTGCTACATCCATTTTTTGGACTTATAAATTAATGATATTTACCCATTGATTCTTGAAGAACATAACTTACATTTTATGAGCATAAATGCCTCATGAGCTTTGTTCAATTTTCGTACCCCATTAGAACCCAAAAAATAAGCTTGTTTTACTCCAATGTTAGTAAAGAATGTAAATGTAAACAAACACTATATATCCTCAAAACATGTTTGAAACTATAATGTTGATATCGTGGATGGTCAGTCCATGGATGGTCAGCTAGATGGCCAGCTCTCTTTGAATTTGAGACTGGTTACATTTCTCCAGGCCCATCCTTCAGCTTTTTCCCAAAACAGAGGCGGGTGCCCACTTTCTTAATGGAGTATTAAAAGGGGGAGTGCTCTCTCAGATAATGTGAGAAGCTTTCTTTTTAATCTCTTACAACTTCAGTAGACCTGTAAAAAAACGAACCTGCTGTGTGTTCAAATTACTGGCTGCCAAATTGAAACATACATTGGTTCATTCTGATCTTGCCGAGGCAGAACTCTGCGACCGTCTGCTGTGCAAAGCATGTCATAGAAGCAGAGGAAAAGCATTTCATCAAATGGACTTTAAATTGGGATTTCTATCTATGTAGGCCCAATGCCTTCTCAAACACATCACACACATTCAGGGAAATGTGAAATTTAAGTATCAATAAAAATGGCAGCCGTTGCAGGAATGTCTTAAAACAGCATATGCCGTACCACAGTATATCAACTTTATATGTCGGCTCCAAAAACCTTAAGAATGCTGTACACAAATCTCACCAATCAGGTCAGTATGCACTGCAGTATTCAGTGGGAAAAGCTACAGCTGGTTGGCCGGTTGGCAGAAATACAAAGACTTAACTGGGATACTTTGGATGAAGAAACTAAAGACTGTTGCTGCAGCTCCATCTGAATATGCCATGCAATTAAGGCAGGGGTTCTCAAAAGAATGTGGAACCTGGGACCCCTTTTGTGATAACAAATTCATCAAGGACCCCCTCATAATCAGAACACAACTCCAGGGCCATAAAAATAGCCAACAAGGAGTTTTATTATGGTGTCTGCAGTGCATGGATAGACAAACCAAGACTTGGACCCGGGGAAACAACAGTTAAATGGCTCGCTTCTTGGCATCTGTGAGAACATTTTGCAGTTGTCAACTAATATCCTGCAATTCTACACATTTTACCATGAGGCAGAGAGAAAACAATGCCGTTCTTAAAGCTTACAATGCATTGGTGAAGTACTGTGGATACCAATATCCCTGTGAGCCTCCCAGGCCCTTGTTGTCCAGGGTTAAGAACATACATTGTAGATCAATAATATTACATTGTATTATTTTGTATTGTATTGCATTGTATTGTATTACACAATTTACATTTATTCCACGGATCCCTTAGCCAAAAGTAGTTTAATCTTTTCTTAATAATATTCATATATATATATATATATATATATATATATACACAGTGCCTTGCGAAAGTATTCGGCCCCCTTGAACTTTGCGACCTTTTGCCACATTTCAGGCTTCAAACATAAAGATATAAAACTGTATTTTTTTGTGAAGAATCAACAACAAGTGGGACACAATCATGAAGTGGAACGACATTTATTGGATATTTCAAACTTTTTTAACAAATCAAAAACTGAAAAATTGGGCGTGCAAAATTATTCAGCCCCTTTACTTTCAGTGCAGCAAACTCTCTCCAGAAGTTCAGTGAGGATCTCTGAATGATCCAATGTTGACCTAAATGACTAATGATGATAAATACAATCCACCTGTGTGTAATCAAGTCTCCGTATAAATGCACCTACACTGTGATAGTCTCAGAGGTCCGTTAAAAGCGCAGAGAGCATCATGAAGAACAAGGAACACACCAGGCAGGTCCGAGATACTGTTGTGAAGAAGTTTAAAGCCGGATTTGGATACAAAAAGATTTCCCAAGCTTTAAACATCCCAAGGAGCACTGTGCAAGCGATAATATTGAAATGGAAGGAGTATCAGACCACTGCAAATCTACCAAGACCTGGCCGTCCCTCTAAACTTTCAGCTCATACAAGGAGAAGACTGATCAGAGATGCAGCCAAGAGGCCCATGATCACTCTGGATGAACTGCAGAGATCTACAGCTGAGGTGGGAGACTCTGTCCATAGGACAACAATCAGTCATATATTGCACAAATCTGGCCTTTATGGAAGAGTGGCAAGAAGAAAGCCATTTCTTAAAGATATCCATAAAAAGTGTCGTTTAAAGTTTGCCACAAGCCACCTGGGAGACACACCAAACATGTGGAAGAAGGTGCTCTGGTCAGATGAAACCAAAATTGAACTTTTTGGCAACAATGCAAAACGTTATGTTTGGCGTAAAAGCAACACAGCTGAACACACCATCCCCACTGTCAAACATGGTGGTGGCAGCATCATGGTTTGGGCTTGCTTTTCTTCAGCAGGGACAGGGAAGATGGTTAAAATTGATGGGAAGATGGATGGAGCCAAATACAGGACCATTCTGGAAGAAAACCTGATGGAGTCTGCAAAAGACCTGAGACTGGGACAGAGATTTGTCTTCCAACAAGACAATGATCCAAAACATAAACACAAAATCTACAATGGAATGGTTCAAAAATAAACATATCCAGGTGTTAGAATGGCCAAGTCAAAGTCCAGACCTGAATCCAATCGAGAATCTGTGGAAAGAACTGAAAACTGCTGTTCACAAATACTCTCCATCCAACCTCACTGAGCTCGAGCTGTTTTGCAAGGGGGAATGGGAAAAAATTTCAGTCTCTCGATGTGCAAAACTGATAGAGACATACCCCAAGCGACTTACAGCTGTAATCGCAGCAAAAGGTGGCGCTACAAAGTATTAACTTAAGGGGGCTGAATAATTTTGCACGCCCAATTTTTCAGTTTTTGATTTGTTAAAAAAGTTTGAAATATCCAATAAATGTCATTCCACTTCATGATTGTGTCCCAGTTGTTGTTGATTCATCACAAAAAAATACAGTTTTATATCTTTACGTTTGAAGTACATATACAGTGGCTTGCAAAAGTATTCACCCCCTTGGCATTTTTCCTATTTTGTTGCCTACAACCTGGAATTAAAATAGGTTAAACAAGAAACAAATAAGAAATAACACAACAAAAACTGAAAACTTGAGCGTGCATTAACTATTCACCCCCCCCCATACAAGTATATTGGGGTATGTCTCTATAAGCTTGGCACATCTAGTCACTGGGATTTTTGCCCATTCTTCAAGGCAAAACTGCTCCAGCTCCTTCAAGTTGGATGGGTTCCGCTGGTATACAGCGATCTTTAAGTCATACCACAGATTCTCAATTGGATTGTGGTCTGAGCTTTGACTTGGCCATTCCAAGACATTTAAATGTTTCCCCTTAAACCACTCGAGTGTTGCTTTAGCAGTATGCTTGGGGTCATTGTCCTGCTAGAAGATGAACCTCCGTCCCAGTCTCAAATCTCTGGAAGTCTAAAACAGGCTTCCCTCAAGAATGTCCCTGTATTTAGCACCATCCATCATTCCTTCAATTCTGACCAGATTCCCAGTCCCTGCCAATGAAAAACATTCCCACAGCATGATGCTGCCACCACAATGCTTCACTGTGGGGATGGTGTTATCGGGGTGACGAGAAGTGTTGGGCTTGCGCCAGACATAGCATTTTCCTTGATGGCCACAATTTTAGTTTCATCTGAGCAGAGTACTTTCTTCCATATGTTTGGGGAGTCTTCTACATGCCTTTTGGCGAATACCAAAAGTGTTTGCGTATTTTTTTCTTTAAGCAATGGCTTTTTTCTGGGCACTCTTCCGTAAAGCCCAACTCTGTGGAGCGTACGGCTTAAAGTGGTCCTATGGACAGATACTCCAATCTCCGCTGTGGAGCTTTTGCAGCTCCTTCCAGGTTATCTTTGTTGCCTCTCTGATTAATGCCCTCCTTGCCTGGTCCGTGAGGTTTGTTGTGCCATATTCTTTCCATTTTTTCATAATGGATTTAATAGTGCTCCGTGGGATGTTCAAAGTTCCATATATTTTTTTATAACCCAACCCTGATCTGTACTTCTCCACAACTTTGTTCCTGACCTGTTTGGAGAGCTCCTTGGTCTTCATGGTGCTGCTTGCTTGGTGGTACCGCTTGCTTAGTGGTGTAGCAGACTCTGAGGCCTTTCAGAACAGGTGTATATATACTGAGATCATGTGACAGATCATGTGACACTTAGATTGCGCACAAGTGGACTTTATTTAACTAATTGTGTGACTTCTGAAGGTAATTGGTTGCACAATATCTTACTTAGGGGCTTCATAGCAAAAGGGGTGAATACATATGCACGCACCACTTTTCCCTTCTTTATTTTGTATGATTTTTTTGAACAAGTTATTGTTTTCATTCCACTTCACCAATTTGGACTATTTGTGTGTGTCCATTACATGAAATCCAAATAAAAATCTGTTTAAATGACAGGTTGTAATGCAATAATGTAGGATAAACGCCAAGGGAGATGAATACTTTTGCAAGGCACTGTATATTGAGATCTGGCCACAGCCTCCCTGCAGTACGGACCCCACTTTGAGAACCCCTGAATTAAGGGATTGTTCTCCGCTAGCTAGCTTCCAGCTGTGCTGTTATTATGCAAGCATATATTGGCTATGTAAATTATGTTATTTAGTCACAGACGGGTGATGATGAGAGTCAGTCAGTCAAGAGGCGCTTCTCTCGGAAAGTTGTTTATTCGGCTTTGTCAACAAGCCGAGGTTCATTAATTTATAATTCTGCTTTGGGGAGCATCTCTAGTGTTGCCTTATTCATGTACAAGAGACTGAAGAGACAGCGTTTTCCCCTTGTTCCAGTCCCATATAGTAATATCACATATGTTCAATTCCTCTCTCATCTTTTCTGGTTGAATTTATTATTAAAATAGAAGATCTGAGTGAGATGGTCTTGTAACTTCTTCAATATTACAATATAGATTAGCAACATACAGTAATATACACGAAGGTAACATTCCATTCCATGACATAGACTGACCAGGTGAATGCAGGTGAAGGCTATGATCCCGTACTGATTTTGGTGGGTATCCAAGATGGAGTAGCTGTCTTTGTCTTTATCCTGTCGTGTCCCTTGTATATATCTTTTTATATCTTTTTCTTCTCATATCTTTTCAAATTATTTTCAGAAACCTCAACCTCTAAATACTCTCCTGCAACCCGCCTCACACAATGTGGCGTGGATCTGTTTTTTCTAAAGTATTTCTATTTACTTTGGATCTGGAATCCTTCAACTGAAGCTAGTCAGCTAACTAGCTACCAGCTATCAGTCAGCAAACCACTGCTAGCGGTCATCAGCTAACCTTTAGTTCAGAAAGCTCTCGCCAATTCGTACAATGTGACTCAAACCAGACCATAACGGACATATTTTTTTTTCTCTCCATATCCCCGGATTCCTACCGCAAACTCTGAACATTTTCCTCTGGATCTTCGCAACTAGCTAACCGCAATCCCGGGTGACTACTCCTGGCTAGCGTTTCTATCCCGGATCAAGCACCAATTAGCCTGTAGCTAGCACCGAAGCCCACTCCTGGGCTACAATATCCGGAACACCTCTACTGCCTGTACGGGGCACGGAACCCTGCTGATCCTCTACGACTGGAATAGCGACATAATCTGCCCGAGGATTCCAACAGGCCCCTCAGGCGCGACGTCCGCTGAAGGCCCATTCTGCTAACCACGGACTGCTAGCTACATAGAGCTACTTGGAACCCTACTAATCCACGACTGGTCTATCGACGTCACCGCACGAAGAGGCAAAAACAGACTTACCTCCATCGCGACATCCCCCAAAGGCCCTTATGCTAACTTTCTAGACCCGGTCGGCTAACTGCTAGCTTGCTAGCCCCAGTCTGCTAACTGCTAGCTTGCTTGCCCCGGTCTGCTAACTGATAGCTTGCTAGCCCCGGTCTGCTAACTGCTTGCTTGCTAACCCCGGTCTGCTAACTTTTAGCTTGCTAGCCCCAGTCTGCTAACTGATAGCTTGCTTGCCCCGGTCTGCTAACTGCTTGCTTGCTAACCCCGGTCTGCTAACTTTTAGCCTGCTAGCCCCGGTTTGCTAACTGCTAGCTTGTTAGCCCCGGCCTACTAACTGCAAGCTTATTGTCCCCGTCCTGCTAACTGTCTGAATCGCTGTGTCCCCAGCCAGCCAAACCACTCACTGGACCTATATGATCACTTGGCTACGCATGCTTCTCTCTAATATCAATATGCCTCGTCCATTACTGCCCTGGTTAGTGATTACTGTCTTATTTCACTGTAGAGCCTCTAGCCCTGCTCAATATGCCTTAACTTACCATGTTGTTCCACCTCCTGATTAATGCGACGACATCACCTGGTTTAAACGTCTTTTGAGAATATATCTCTCTCATCATATATCTCTCTCTCTCAATGCCTAGGTTTACCTCCAATGTACTCACATCCTACCTTACCTTTGTCTGTACACTATGCCTTGAATCTATGCTATCGTGCCCAGAAACCTGCTCCTTTTACTCTCTGTTCCGAACGTGCTGGACGGCCAGTTTAGCCATACCCTTATCCTACTTCTCCTCTGTTCTTCTGGTGATGTAGAGGTTAATCCAGGTCCTGCAGTGCCTACTTCCACTCCCACTCCCCAGGTGCTCTCATTTATTGTCTGTAACCGTAAAAGCCTTGGTTTCATGCATGTTAACATTAGAAGCCTACTCCCTAAATTTGTTTTACTCTCTGCTTTAGCACACCCTGCCAACCCGGATGTCTGAATCCTGGCTTAGGAAAACCACCACAAACCCTGAAATCTCCATCCCTAACTATAACATTTTCCGCCAAGATAGAACTGGGGGCGGTGTTGCAATCTACTGCAGAGATAGCCTGCAGAGTTATGTCTTACTATCCAGGTCGGTACCCAAACAATTTGAGATTCTACTTCTACAAATTCACCTTTCCAGAAACAAGTCTCTCACTGTTGCCACTTGCTATAGACTACCCTCTGCCCCCAGCTGTGCCCTAGACACCATATGTGAATTGATTGCCCCCCATCTATCTTCTGAGCTCGTGCTACTAGGTGACCTAAACTGGGACATGCTTAACACCCCGGCCATCCAACAATCTAAGCTTGATGCCCTCAATCTCACACAATTTATCAATGAACCTACCAGGTACAACCCCAAATCCGTAAACACGGGCACCCTCATAGATATCAACCTAACTAACTCGCCCTCCAAATACACCTCTGCGTTTTCCATCAAGATCTCAGCGATCACTGCCTCATTACCTGCATCCGTAATGGGTATGCAATCAAACGACCACCCCTCATCACTGTCAAATGCTCCCTAAAACACTTCTGCGAGCAGGCCTTTCTAATCAACCTGGCCAGGGTATCCTGGAATGACATTGACCTCCTCCCGTCAGTAGAGGATGCCTGGTTATTCTTTAAAAGTGCCTTCCTCACCATCTTAAATAAACATGCCCCATTCAAAAAATGTAGAACTAGGAATAGATATAGTCCTTGGTTCACTCCAGACCTGTCTGACCTTGATCAGCACAAAAACATCCTGTGGCGTTCTGCATTAGCATCGAATAGCCCCCGTGATATGTAACTTTTCAGGGAAGTTAGGAACAAATATACACAGGCAGTTAGGAAGCTAATGCTAGCTTTTTCAAACAGAAATTTGCATCCTGTAGTACAAACTGAGAAAAGCTCTGGAACACTGTAAAGTCCATGGAGAATAAGAGCACCTCCTCCCAGCTGCCCACTGCTCAGAGGCTTGGAAACACTGTCACCACAGATAAATCCACAATAATTGAGAATTTCAATAAGCATTTACGGTTGGCCATGCTTTCCACCAGGCTACCCCTACCCCGGTCAACTGCCCGGCACCCTCCACAGCAACCCACCCAAGCCCCCACCATTTCTCCTTCACCCAAATCCAGATAGCTGATGTTCTGAAAGAGCTGCAAAATCTGGACCCCTACAAATCAGCCGGGCTAGACAATCTGGACCCTGTCTTTCTAAAATGATCTGCCGAAATTGTTGCAAAACCTATTACTAGCCTGTTCAACCTCTCTTTCGTGTCGTCTGAGATTCCCAAAGATTGGAAAGCTACAGTGGTCATCCCCCTCTTCAAAGGGGGTGACACTCTAGACCCAAACTGCTACAGACCTATATCTATCCTGCCCTGTCTTTCTAAGGCCTTCGAAAGGCAAGTTAACAAACAGATTACCAAGCATTTCGAATCCCACCGTACCTTCTCCGCTATGCAATCTGGTTTCAGAGCTGGTCATGGGTGCACCTCAGCCACGCTCAAGGTCCTAAACGATATCATAACCGCCAACGATAAGAAACATTACTGTGCAGCCGTATTCATCAACCTGGCCAAGGCTTTCGATTCTGTCAATCATCACATTCTTATTGGCAGACTCGACAGCCTTGGTTTCTCAAATGATTGCCTCGCCTGGTTTACCAACTACTTCTCTGATAGAGTTTAGTGTGTCAAATCGGAGGGCCTGTTGTCCGGACCTCTGGCGGTCTCTATGGGGGTGCCACAGGGTTCAATTCTCGGGCCAACTCTCTTCTCTGTATACATCAATGATGTCGCTCTTGCTGCTGGTGATTCTCTGATCCACCTCTACGCAGACAACACCATTCTGTATACTTCTGGACCCTCTTTGGACACTGTGTTAACTAACCTCCAGACGAGCTTCAATGCCATACAACTCTCCTTCCGTGGCCTCCAACTGCTCTTAAATGCAAGTCAAACTAAATGCTATTCAATCGATCACTGCCTGCACCTGCCAGCCCGTCAAGCATCACTACTTTGGATGGCTCTAACTTAGAATACGTGGACAACTACAAATACCTAGGTGTCTGGTTAGACTGTAAACTCTCATTCCAGACTCACATTAAGCATCTCCAATTGAAAATTAAATGTAGAATCGGCTTCCTATATCGCAACAAAGCATTCTTCACGCATGCTGCCAAACATACCCTCGTAAAACTGACCATCCTACCTATCCTCAACTTCGGCGATGTCATCTATAAAATAGCCTCCAACACTCTACTCAACAAATTGGCTGCAGTCTATCACAGTGCCATCCGTTTTGTCACCAAAGCCCCATATACTACCCATCAATGCGACCTGTACGTTCTCATTGGTTGGCCCTCGCTTCATACTCTTCGCCAAACCCACTGGCTACAGGTTATCTACAAGTCTCTGCTAGGTAAAGCCCCGCCTTATCTCAGCTCACTGGTCACCATAACAGCACCCACTCGTAGCACGCGCTCCAGCAGGAATATCTCACTGGTCACCCCCAAAGCCAATTCCTACTTTGGTCGCCTTTCCTTCCAGTTCTCTGCTGCCAATGATTGGAACGAACTGCAAAAATCTCTAAAGCTGGAGACTCTTACCTCCCTCACTAGCTTTAAGCACCAGCTGTCAGAGCAGCTCACAGATCACTGCACCTGTACATAGACAGGCTGTTTACAGATGGGCTATCTACCTCATCCCCATACTGTATTTATTTATTTATCTTGCTCCTTTGCACCCCAGTATCTCTACTTGCACATTGATCTTCTGCACATCTACCATTCCAGTGTTTAATTGCCATATTGTAATTACTTCGTCACCATGTCCTATTTTTTTCCTTAACTCCCTTATCTTACCTCATTTGCACTCACTGTATATAGACTTTTTGTTTTCTTTTTTCTACTGTATTATTGACTGTATGTTTTTTTTTCCATGTGTAACTCTGTGTTGTTGTATGTGTCGAATTGCTATGCTTTATCTTGGCCAGGTCGCAGTTGCAAATGAGAACTTGTTCTCAACTTGCCTGCCTGGTTAAATAAATGTGAAATAAAACCAAATAAAAAATAAGAAATGTAAGCCTTGAGACATGGATTGTATGTGTGCCATTCAGTGGGCGAAGGAGCAAGGCAAAATGTTTAAGTGCCTTTGAACAGGGTATGGTAGTAGGTGCCAGCCGCACAGGTTTGTGTCAAGAACTGCTGGGTTCAGCGCTGCTGGGTGTCCTTTGGGTAGTGGACCATTCATGATACAGACAGGAAACTATTGAGCTCAACAGTTTCCTGTCTGTATCATGAATGGTCCACTACCCTAAGGACATCCAGCCATTATGAGCATGGCCTTATTTCTATTACAGCACGACTGTCATACATATTCCATTCAACTGGCTCGATGCAACATCGATAGGTTTAGGCTACTACATGATACTCTAATATTCCCTATACCCATCATGATGTTGCTACAACCTAGCCTATGAATGACAGTTTACAACGTAGGTGCACAGGTCGAGAGAACAATTATAGTTGTCAAGGTGGCAAACAGTGTCAAACAGTGACACGGTGATACAATACCGCCTTGTATGCTCTTGCCTGCATCTAGCTGATCTACAGTAGGGTGTAATCATTTGTCCAACAGTTGCAAACATGAGTTTCTATTGGACAAATCCGTTTGCTTTCGTTTAAGAAACATCTTTCAACAGAATAGGCATAATGAATACACCTCTGATCACACGCAAATAGAGTTCACTTTCATAGCAGCCACATACAAACAGCATAATAATTTTGCTCGTTCTAGAATTTATTCTCGCATCTACGTGCTCTCTTCCTCTCACCTTTTCCATTCTCTTGTGGACTTCAGTGCACAACACATCAGCTGTCTGTGACTAGGCATATAAACCTTTCCAAGCCAAACATTCATATTGTACCGCTAACCGCTACACACAGCCTACATCGTTGTCACCATATTAGCTAACGGCATAGCTAGTCAACATAGCTACTAGAACTAATGGGTTAGTAAACCCGCTACAGTCGAGCAGTAGAGTGTACAGTCATCAAGCAGTTTAGCAGTTACACTGACGGGCCCCGGTGGCAATACATTTATGAAACCAAAAGCTTAGCATCCCTCTCTGTTTGAGCCAGGTGTCTCTTGCTTCTTTTAATTAAATACATTTGTTAAATACTGTTAAACTATTGTCTTGCTCTTTGAGTCAACTACTCACCACATTTTATAAACTGAAGCTAGCTAGCTGTAGCTTATGCTTTCAGTACTAGATTCATTCTCTGATCCTTTGATTGGGTGGACAACATGTCAGTTCATGTTGCAAGAGTTCTGATTGGTTGAAGGACGTCCTACGAAAGTTGTCATAATACTGTGTAAGTCTATGGACGGGGGTGAGAACCATGAGCTTTCTAGATTTTGTAATGAAGTCAATGTACAAACATATAGTATAGTTTTATCTAAAAAGGATCACTTTTTTAATGTTTCACTATTTTTATTTTTATGAAATTCACTGAGGAGGATGGTCCTCCTCTTCCTCCTCTGAGGAGTCTCCACTGAGTAGCATACTCTAGATCCAACCCAATGAGAATGGGTTGGCAATTACAGAAACTTGGGAGATGCTAGACATGTAAAGTTATTGGTCATGGTGCATTCATATTTTGAGGCTCTAAATGTAATAAAAATAATTGCAGGCATTGTCTATCTCTACAAGGAATGAGTTAATTAATTTCATCATATTTTTTCATTAGGGGTTTTCATCATGAGCAAACCCCAGTGAGGCTGCTGAGTATTAAGCATACTAATGGGGAAGTATCTGGTGCTAAAAACATTGTCTAGGGTTTTTGTATGTCTAGGGTTTTGTAGGTGTAGGGGGTTTTGTATGTTGGCCTGATATGGTTCCCAATCAGAGACAGCTGTTTATTGTTGTCTCTGATTGGGGATCATATTTAGGTAGCCATTTCCCTTTGGTGTTTGTGGGATCTTGTCTATGTGTAGTTGCCTGTCAGCACTTGTTTGTATAGCTTCACGGTTCGTTTTGTTATTTTGCTAGTTTGCTCAGTTTCATTCTTTAAATAAATAAGAATGTACACATACCACGCTGCTCCTTGGTCCGATCTTTATAACGAACGTGACAGAAGATCCCACCACAAAAAGACCAAGCAGCATGTTCAAGAGGAGTGGACATCCTGGGCTCGGGAGAAAGATGAGTGGAGGACATCCTGGACCTGGGAGGAGATAATGGCAGGGGACAAGACCCTGCCATGGGAGCAGGTGGAGATAGCGCAGGAGGAACGGCGACGATACGAGGGGACACGGCTAGCTCGGAATCCCGAGAGGCAGCTCTCTTGGGGGGAATGCTTTTCGGGTTAGACCTGAGCCAACTCCCCGTGCTTACCGTGCGGAGCGTGTGACTGGTCAGACACTGTGTTATGCAGTGATGCGCACGGTGTCTCCAGTTCGCATTCATAGCCTGGTGCGCTCTATTCCAGCTCCTTGCATTTTCCAGGCTAGAATGGGCATCCAGCCAGGACGGATGGTGCCGGCTCAGCGCTCCTGGTCTCCAGTACACCTCCTTGGACCAGGATATCCTGCGCCGGCTCTGCGTACTGTGTCTGTGATGCGTCTGCATAGCCCAGTGCGTCCTGTGCTAGCTTCCCGCACTTGCCGGGCTCAAGTGAGCATCCAGCCAGGACGCATTGTGCCAGCTCTACGCTCCAGATCTCCAGTGCGCCTCCACAGTCCAGTACGTCCTGTGCCTGCTCCCCGCACTCGCCCTGACGTGCGTGTCCTCAGCCCGTTGCCACCTGTACCGGTCCCACGCACCAGGCCTCCAGTGCACCTCCAGAGTCAAGTACGTCCTGTGCCTCCTCCCTGCACTCTCCCTGAGGTGCGTGTCTACAGCCCGGTGCCACCTGTACCGGTCCCATGCACCAGGCCTCCAATGCGCCTCCACAGTCCAGAGCTTCCGGCGACAGTTCCCAGTCCAGAGATTCTGGCGAACAGTTCCCAGTCCAGAGCTTCCGGCGACAGTTCCCAGTCCAGAGCTTCCGGCGACAGTTCCCAGTCCGGAACCTCTAACGATGGGCCACAGTCCGGAACCTCCAATGACGGGCCACAGTCCGGAAACTCCACCGACGGTCCCCAGTCCGGGGTCTCCAGCGACGTTCCCCAGTCCAGGGTCTCCAGCGACGGTTCCCAGTCCGGGGCCTCCGGCGATGATTCCGCAGTCCAGAGCCTCCGGCGATGATCTACGGTCCGGGGGGATCAGCGTAAGGAGGGGGGCTGCGTCCAGAACCGGAGCCACCACCGAGGGTAGATGCCCACCCGGACCCTCCCCTATAGGTTCAGGTTTGCGGCCGGGAGTCCGCACATGGGGGGGGGGGGGGAATACTGTCACGCCCTGACCTGAGATATCTCTGTTTTCTTTATATTTTGGTTAGGTCAGGGTGTGACTAGGGTGTGTACGCTAGTTTTTGTATTGTCTAGGGTTTTTGTATGTCTAGAGTTGTTTAGGTCTATGGGTTTTTGTATATCATAGCCTGATATGGTTCCCAATCAGAGACAGCTGTTTATCTGATTGGGGATCATATTTAGGTAGCCATTTCCCTTTGGTGTTTGTGGGATCTTGTCTATGTGTAGTTGCCTGTCAAAACTCGTTTGTATAGCTTCACGGTTCGTTTTTTTGTTAGTTTGTTCAGTGTTTCATTCTTTAAATAAATAAGAATGTATGCATACCACGATGCGCCTTGGTCTGATCTTTATAACGAACGTGACACATTTCTTTGTCTTGTTCATAGCTTTTATATTAATGTTTTGGGAGGAAGGCAGGGAGAATTGCTATCTGACCTATTTGTTCTTAGCTCTGAGACCATCATCAAATGCCTTAAAGGTAGACTCAGAGATATGATGTAGACGGAGAAAGTAAACAGCATAGTGGGTCAATTTCCGCAACAACTAAGAGCATTGAAGCAGAAGGCTCAACTTCACCACTGTTTTGGTGACCTGGCTACCAAGCTATGATCTGTGTGAAGCTAACCCGTGCATATGCGCATATACTGTGTGAGAGCGAAGTGTTGCATCTCGCTCATTGTAATACAGTGCCTTGCGAAAGTATTCGGCCCCCTTGAACTTTGCGACCTTTTGCCACATTTCAGGCTTCAAACATAAAGATATAAAACTGTATTTTTTTGTGAAGAATCAACAACAAGTGGGACACAATCATGAAGTGGAACGACATTTATTGGATATCTCAAACTTTTTTAACAAATCAAAAACTGAAAAATTGGGCGTGCAAAATTATTCAGCCCCCTTAAGTTAATACTTTGTAGCGCCACCTTTTGCTGCGATTACAGCTGTAAGTCGCTTGGGGTATGTCTCTATCAGTTTTGCACATCGAGAGACTGACATTTTTTCCCATTCCTCCTTGCAAAACAACTCGAGCTCAGTGAGGTTGGATGGAGAGCATTTGTGAACAGCAGTTTTCAGTTCTTTCCACAGATTCTCGATTGGATTCAGGTCTGGACTTTGCCTTGGCCATTCTAACACCTGGATATGTTTATATTTGAACCATTCCATTGTAGATTTTGCTTTATGTTTTGGATCATTGTCTTGTTGGAAGACAAATCTCTGTCCCAGTCTCAGGTCTTTTTCAGACTCCATCAGGTTTTCTTCCAGAATGGTCCTGTATTTGGCTCCATCCATCTTCCCATCAATTTTAACCATCTTCCCTGTCCCTGCTGAAGAAAAGCAAGCCCAAACCATGATGCTGCCACCACCATGTTTGACAGTGGGGATGGTGTGTTCAGCTGTGTTGCTTTTACGCCAAACATAACGTTTTGCATTGTTGCCAAAAAGTTCAATTTTGGTTTCATCTGACCAGAGCACCTTCTTCCACATGTTTGGTGTGTCTCCCAGGTGGCTTGTGGGAAACTTTAAACGACACTTTTTATGGATATCTTTAAGAAATGGCTTTCTTCTTGCCACTCTTCCAAAAAGGCCCGATTTGTGCAATATACGACTGAATGTTGTCCTATGGACAGAGTCTCCCACCTCAGCTGTAGATCTCTGCAGTTCATCCAGAGTGATCATGGGCCTCTTGGCTGCATCTCTGACCAGTCTTCTCCTTGTATGAGCTGAAAGTTTAGAGGGACGGCCAGGTCTTGGTAGATTTGCAGTGGTCTGATACTCCTTCCATTTCAATATTATCGCTTGCACAGTGCTCCTTGGGATGTTTAAAGCTTGGGAAATCTTTTTGTGTCCAAATCCGGCTTTAAACTTCTTCACAACAGTATCTCGGACCTGCCTGGTGTGTTCCTTGTTCTTCATGATGCTCTCTGCGCTTTTAACGGACCTCTGAGACTATCACAGTGCAGGTGCATTTATACGGAGACTTGATTACACACAGGTGGATTGTATTTATCATCATTAGTCATTTAGATCAACATTGGATCATTCAGAGATCCTCACTGAACTTCTGGAGAGAGTTTGCTGCACTGAAAGTAAAGGGGCTGAATAATTTTGCACGCCCAATTTTTCAGTTTTTGATTTGTTAAAAAAGTTTGAAATATCCAATAAATGTCGTTCCACTTCATGATTGTGTCCCACTTGTTGTTGATTCTTCACAAAAAAATACAGTTTTATATCTTTATGTTTGAAGCCTGAAATGTGGCAAAAGGTCGCAAAGTTCAAGGGGGCCGAATACTTTCGCAAGGCACTGTATCTCTGGTGCTGCTCGTTGCAACATAATTTACCTGAATCTACTTTTAAGTGCTCTTTGAACAGACACATACTCTCCTTGGTTACTTACCTCTAAGTGCTGACATTCCCTCAGCTCACGAGTCTCATCAGTGCTGAGGTGTAGTAGGCCCAGCAGGTGTCTGAGGTGTAGGCCCCAGAGAGAAGTTAAGTTACATTTTAGGAGTTATACAACTGCATAGTGGTCAACATGGAATATTTAAAATCATCTTGCTTTAAGGCAGTCAAAAAACAGAAATTAAGAGTCAGGAGAAGTTGGACACATAGTACAATATACAGTAGATTCTTGACTGCCGCTGTGAGGTTAGAACGCTCGGATCAACCCTACTCCTCAGCCAGAACGTCCAGTGTGTGCTCTGAATGCTCCGAGAGCGAAAGCTATGAATTCTATTTTTTAATTTGTAATTTTCTATTTATTTATGTCACTAGGGGGGGGTGTTCTAGGGGGGTGTTCTAGAATGTGTATTTCTATGTTGGTGGTTTTGTATGATTCCCAATTAGAGGCAGCTGGTAATCGTTGCCTCTAATTGGGGATCAGCCCTATCTCCCACCTGCTTTGTGGGATATTGTTTGCGTTAGTGTGTTTGGGCACTATGTCTTCACGGTCTTTGTAAGTTTTGTTTCTAGTTTCACTTTGTATTAAAAAGATGTGGAACTCAATGCACCTTGGTCCGCTCATTTTAAAGTTCGTGACAGAATATCCCACCAAACCAGGACCAAGCAGTGTGCCCAAAAGGGAAATGAGTTTTGAACATGGGAAGAAGTGATGGGTGGATGCGAAACCCTTCCTTGGCGGCAGACGGAAGGTAATAATGGAGGACAGTGACGACGCCAGGGTTCACGGCCACTGAAAGCCCAAGGACAACCCCAAGATTTTGGGGGGGAGGGCACAAGGGGTGGCCGGTCAGGCCGAGGCAAGAGCCAGAAACCGTCAGGGAGGCAATGGAGAAGTTGGGAGAGAGAGATGAGAGAGATATTGTGCAAGTGTGTTCTGCTCTACATTCGACCAGAGGATCCGATTAGCAGTCTGGTGAAACCTGTGCCGGCTCCACACATCAGATCTCCAGTGCGCCTCCCCAGCCCGGTACGTCATGTTCCCTGCATTCGCCCTAAAGAGCCAGAGACCGTCACAGAGGCGATGGAGAAGTTGGGAGAGAGAGAGGAGAGAGACTGAACTGCTTGTTCAGTGGCAGAATGACAGATTTGTACCTTGTCAGGTCAGGGGTATGAACTTGCAACCTTTCGGTTTCTAGTCCAACGCTCTAACCACTAGGCTACCGTGCCGCCACTTTATTAGTTGAGGTGTGCCCCAGGGTTCCATTTTAAATCCTGTGTTGTTCTCAAATTGTATTAATGATTTGGGAAATTGGATGCAACCAGCAAAGTTCCATCTATATGCAGATGATAATGTACTCCTTCTCTGGTTCAGGTTGTTGATGAGCTCCACACTGCTTTTCAGTCACTGCAGGCCTCCCTTTATGTTCTCAAACTGTTCTAGAATGTACAAAACATTTAATTCATGACCTTTACCAGAGCTAGAACTCTGACCAGAGAAAGTTAGCATTGTCAAATCTGGTGGTTTATCCATTGAAAAAGTGTCATCCTACAAATACCTAGGTATGTGCAATGGTGGGTGAGTGGAAGCATACAGAGACTGGACTCATGCATTCTTGCGCTTTATTACAAATGCAAAGTCACTCACCCACCATTGCACCAGATGGTAGGTTGGACGTCACTTTATATGCACAGATTGTAGATAAACACATACAAATGTATCAAAGCCCTTTCGGGTAAACTCCCTCTTTACCTCTGTAGTCTGGTCTCCTTCACCACCAGCAGTTACCATACCCGGTCTGCTAGGTGGTTGCTACTTAAAGTCCCCAGGACATTCACAGTATTAGGCAAGACTGCCTTCTCTTCTTGTGCACCAGACCAGTTCTCCCTTGAAAAAGAGACTCTGGGTCTCAATCGGCTTTTCCTGGTTAAATTGTCACGAACTTCAAAATGAGCGGACCAAGGCTCAGCGTGCATTGAGTTCCACATCTTTTTAATACAAAGTGAAACTAGAAACAAAACCCCAAAAACGTACAAAGAACGTGAAGTCGTAGGGCCCAAACACATTAACACAAACAATATCCCATAAAGCAGGTGGGAGATAGGGCTTCCTAAATATGATCCCCAATTAGAGGCAACGATTAACCAGTTGCCTCTAATTGGGAACCATACAAAACCACCAACATAGAAACACACATTCTAGAACACCCCCCCCCCCCCCCCCTAGTCACACCCTGACCTAAACCACTATAGAGAATCCAAGTTGCAGGCTCCGGCCGCACAACCTGAAATCAAGTGGGGAGGGTAGGGGGGTGACTAGTGTCGGTGGCGGCTCCGGCCATGGAGCTGGGTTGGACGCGGCGTCCGGACTGGGCACCGGCGCCGAGGAATGCTCCGGCCATGGAGCTGGGTTGGACGCCACTCCCGGACTGGGCACCGGCACAGAGGAGAGCTCCGGCCATGGAACAGAACTTTTGCACCCCAGTATCTCTACTTGCACATCATCTGCACAACGATCACTTTAGTATTAATGCTAAATTGTAATTATTTCGCCTCTATGGCCTATGTATTGCCTTACCTCCCTAATCTTACTACATTTGCACACACTGTATATAGACTTTTCTATTGTTTTCTTGACTGTGCGTTTGTTTTTGTTTTTGTCGCACTGCTTTGCTTTACCTTGGCCAGGTTGCAGTTGTAAATGAGAACTTGTTCTCAACTGGCCTACCCGGTTAAATAAAGGTGAAATAAAAAATATAATAAATAAATAAATAAAAACATTAGAGGCCTGGCCCCCACCATTATCTAAAACTGAACCAGCAGATATGAAGTGCTTGTTAAAAACCCTTACAATATCGGCTTTATCTTTCACTTCATTAGAATCCATCATTAATGGTCAGGAAGGCCAGGGGATACATTAGAACCTGACACTGATTTGATCAGCTTCCAGAACTTGGTAGGGTTGTTTAGGTTCTCTGTGACTGCATTTAAATAGTCATCTGATTTGGACTTCCTGATCAATCCTGTGCATTTGTTTCTTAGCACTCTGAAGGAGGCCCAGTCAACAGGAGCATTTGTATGTCTAGCTTGAGCCCAAGAGACATTTCTCTTTCTAATTCATTCTGCCAAGTTATCAGAAAACCAGGGATTGTCCCTTCCACTGATTCTACATTTCTTCACAGGGGCATACTTATCACAAATCTCATATAAAAATAGTCCCAGGCAGTGACTGTCAACATCAGGAATCAAACTTACTCTGTCAATATTATGGTACAGATCATGTAAGAAAGCTTGCTCATCAAATTGTCTACATTTTTTTTTTGTTTTTATATAACGAGGTTTGGCTTCGGTCATTTTTGTATTTATAACACAAACAATTGCACAGTGATCACTGACATCATTACAGAATATCCCAGTCGATGTGTATTTGTGAGGGGAATTCGTTCGAAGAACGCCCAATAGAGTTGATTTGTTAGGTGCTCTGGGATTCGGTCTTGTAGGCGCATTAATTGATTGAGCGAGATTCAGAGAGTCACACAGTTCTTTAAAAGAGTCCAATACAGATGTAAGCATCTCCCAGTTCAAATCTCCTTAAATAATTCAGATTGGACAATTTGACAATACTTTGAAAGCACTGTTGCTATTCTGTCTGCACTGTTTGACGGGACTGTAAGTTAGCCGTAGTTGGCTAGCTAGCTAGCAAGCAAGGGATAAAAACATTACCAGCCAGTATGGCAATAGAACATTTATAACGAATGACTGTGTCGCGTCCACAGATACAGAACAAAAAGACAACGACTGGGTCACGTCTCTGGCAACCGAACCAATAGAACGAACGACCAGCCGGCTTGAGTAGCTACCCTAGATTTGTTTCAGGACTATATATTGTGGAAGGATGAAATAGTATGAATAAATTCATCAAAATAACGTTTTTAATGAAAATATGTCAATCATTATTTGAATATGTTGGTAACCCGCTGTATAAAAGTGATAATGACCTCGAAGTCAGTGTTTGGAGGATATATTGGCACGGTTTGCCGACCCTCGACTTCGTCTCGGACCTAACAATCCCTGTGCCAATATTCTCCAAATACTCTCTTCTCGGGCATTATCACTTAAATAGCACTGGTTCCCCATTCAAGTCAATGATGGCATAATGGGTGGACTGGGGACCATAGCGAGTGTATCCACAGGAATTTATACATGAGCTAGCAACTTTTCACAGACTGGTTTCGGCTGGACAAACAAAAAAATGGTTGCCGGTTGCAACCGGATACCATCTGTGTTCTGTGGAGAAAAAAAGTGTTCCAATAGCTGCATAATCATCCTGTTTGGAGGGTAGCTGTGAGGGTAATTCAATCTGGATCAAATCCTCTGTTGTCCTCGAGCTCATTAATAATGTTTGAAGATCTCTTTTGGCACATGACATGGAGTACAGAGAGTGGATTAGCTAAAGAGACTGGTACCCAGGCTAATGTTAATATGATATCTGAGTGAAAGTGACTAACGAAATCAATGGGGGCCCCCTGGAGGTCAAGGCACTGGGGCACGTGCCCTGTGTGCCCAGTCGGTAATTCGGCCATAAATACTACAAGTTTAGATAGCTGGCTAAACTAACTAGACTAATTAACCAATACAAAATATGACAGCCTAATTGAGTGACTATCACTACTGATGCACAACCAATTTTCAAAATTGCACCTTGTTTATTATACTATTAAAAAAATGGCCAAGTCTGGACCTCAGTGTCCTCTTATGTAGCTACAGCCATTCCCACATCCTTTGAGAGATGAAATTGTTCCGTCTGTTGTCTCACTCTCTGCAAGTGAACGCAGTGTAACACTCTGGTGGCCTAATACATGGACTTGATATAATAATAACCACATCCATGTAAGGTCTGCATTCATTCCACTGTATGATCTCATTCTAGAACATAACCAGAACTGTGACTTACCTAATTCTAGAACACAACCATGACTAACCCCTTTATATTGTTGGCAAGTGAAATCACAGAATGCCATCTGAAGCCACTACCATGCATGTCTCTTGAATAATGCAGTGAGATGGTGGGCTGGCCAACGACTGTATCATACTATTTATGGGTGTGAATGAGATGTATGATGAACTGTGTCAAGTGTTGGAAGGAGGGAGGAGAGTCATGTGTGGAAATCTACACTATGCTGTGCCTTTTACAACATTGTACTGAACAGTTATGATACAGTGCCTTATGATTTATGCTGTTGTCTTGGACATCTAATTGTATCCCCCTATGTGATTTTTATTGGATAATAAATTAGCCACAGCACATATAAGCAATATGTATTTTGTACCATCAGTCTGGAACGTTGTTCTCTCAGGACCGTCAGTTCAGGTCTTTGTAGGTCAAATGTTTACCGAGACATATTCTCGCAGGACCAGACCATGACACTGAATACTCGTTCAAGGATGTCTTGAGGTGAGATGCCTGTAGACCCGATGTAGACCCAAGACCCAATGCCCAGATGCTTTTCAGACACTCCAATGGGTCCTAGAGCAGAGCATGGGCTGAACAGAGCAGAACAGAGCTAAGCTGGGTTAGAAGGGGATCATTCTGCCTCTGTGTGAGCTGTGTGAGAGTAAGCTTTGCTCTAAGGGCTTGTCGGGAAAGACAGCCACATTGTTTAAAGCTTCAGGAGATTACCCCAGTCCTAACTGCTGTGAGGCTGTGATATGAGGGCTGGATGGATTTACAGCAGGTTGGCTCAGGCTGAAGTGGGAGCTGAACTGAATTGAAGTGAGCCTGTTTTCTGTCTGACTATCCTGCGGCAGGTACTGGACTTGACAGACAGGTCTGTCTACACCAGTAGAGCGCAGGGAATATCAGTCAGGGACATATTGTTTAATCCCTATTGCCAAGGTCTGCATCACTGTTATACCAGAGAGGGATTGGTCTCATTGAGAAAGTCTCTACCACTATAAAAGCAGAGAAGGATGGAGTCAGAGGTGAGGGGCCTGTGGTGATGAACCTCCACAGCCTCACATTTAAAAGGCTCTCATTACACCAAGGACATTGCAATACGAGACTGTGTGTTGTAAATCTTTTGGTGTCAATTTGTTTTGAATGGTACTGACATTATATGTTACCCACATAATAAGAACCATCAAATGCCAAAGCGTAGCCAATCAAATGAATACTAGGAATCAAATACCAAGGGACATACAATGTAATATAATATAAAGTGTCATGTATATCATATATGTAGGCTACACTACAGCGGGTATCTCGCGCATCTACAGGGACATCCTGAGGTTCCCTGCAACAACCAATTAAAATGTCCGACCACATTAATGTCAGAATAGAAACGGTGCAAGGTGATGATTATAGAAGATGGAAGATGTATTATCATTTGTCAAGATCACACTTTATGTTATAATGATATAATTATAAGGGCATTACAAAGACAAGCCTCCTTGACATCTCCAATATGAATTGATTCACTTTTACCCTCTCACTTTACATCTCTTGTAAATAGAGTCCTTTGCCAGGGTGTGTGTCTAAAAAGATACCTGTTATCTATATACTGCAATCACTTTCAACTGGACAAATTAAGTGCACTATATAGGGAATTAGGCTGCCATTTTTGATGTAGTAGCCTATAGATGAACCCACATCCACTAACTTATTATAGGGGACTAATAGTGCTCTTTTTCCTACCTTTGTCCCTTCAACAGAGATTTGTGTCTCACCTAATGGAAAGCTGAGGCAGATTCATGACTGGATATTTACAGCTGCTCCAGTCCACTATTTACATACTTTATTGCCTATCCAGTGAGCAGAGGGACGGAGATGGAAGCCATTTGCAGTTCAACCCTCAGGGGAGAGAGAGGCTGACCTCTAACTTAGGTTAGAGACCAGTCGGCTGACAGGTTTACTAAGCTAGAGCAGCAATGGGAGCCCCATGAAACTATAGTATACTGTATGGTTGGAAAGCAGAGAAGAGAACCCATGGGGGTCATAAAGGTGTATATTTACAGACACAAATGTGTATATTTACAGACACAAATGTGTACATTTACAGGTACAATTCATAGTGATCAATATCTCAGAATTAGAAGTTAACATGGGGAAGTTAGGCTCATTTTTCTCTTTAGTCCCTTGGAATGGTAAATAAATACAGACAGCTAATAGCTGACTGCTCAAAACAGAACAATGTCCACAGTAATAAGCTAGTCTGTCAGGTGTGATATAATATACCTCTAAAATCGTCTTGGTTGTTATTAGATACTCACAGGACTTTCCTCCTATAGAAAAAACATGGGTCTGGGCTGTTAATAAAAACATGGGTCTGGGCTGTTAATCAAAACATGGGTCTGGGCTGTTAATCAAAACATGGGTCTGGGCTGTTAATAAAAACATGGGTCTGGGCTGTTAATCAAAACATGGGTCTGGGCTGTTAATCAAAACATGGGTCTGGGCTGTTAATCAAAACATGGGTCTGGGCTGTTAATCAAAACATGGGTCTGGGCTGTTAATCAAAAAATGGGTCTGGGCTGTTAATCAAAACATGGGTCTGGGCTGTTAATAAAAACATGGGTCTGGGCTGTTAATCAAAACATGGGTCTGGGCTGTTAATCAAAACATGGGTCTGGGCTGTTAATCAAAACATGGGTCTGGGCTGTTAATAAAAACATGGGTCTGGGCTGTTAATCAAAACATGGGTCTGGGCTGTTAATCAAAACATGGGTCTGGGCTGTTAATCAAAACATGGGTCTGGGCTGTTAATAAAAACATGGGTCTGGGCTGTTAATCAAAACATGGGTCTGGGCTGTTAATCAAAACATGGGTCTGGGCTGTTAATCAAAACATGGGTCTGGGCTGTTAATCAAAACATGGGTCTGGGATGTTAATAAAAACATGGGTCTGGGCTGTTAATCAAAACATGGGTCTGGGCTGTTAATCAAAACATGGGTCTGGGATGTTAATAAAAACATGGGTCTGGGCTGTTAATCAAAACATGGGTCTGGGCTGTTACTAGAAACATGGGTCTGGGCTGTTAATCAAAACATGGGTCTGGGCTGTTAATCAAAACATGGGTCTGGGCTGTTAATCAAAACATGGGTCTGGGCTGTTAATCAAAACATGGGTCTGGGCTGTTAATAAAAACATGGGTCTGGGCTGTTAATCAAAACATGGGTCTGGGCTGTTAATCAAAACATGGGTCTGGGCTGTTAATCAAAACATGGGTCTGGGCTGTTAATAAAAACATGGGTCTGGGCTGTTAATCAAAACATGGGTCTGGGCTGTTAATCAAAACATGGGTCTGGGCTGTTAATAAAAACATGGGTTTGGGCTGTTAATCAAAACATGGGTCTGGGCTGTTAATAAAAACATGCGGTGGTGTCGTGGTGTCGTTGTGTTGTTGTGCTGAGCAATTATTTTCTCCTGTTTAATGTCTTGTTAGTGGCACCTCACCACACTCAGCCAACCCAGTCCCTCCCCCATGTGATTTGAGGTGATTGTTTTCTCTATGCGTCATTGAGACGCTCCCAGAAAGCAATAAAGTGACAGAAAACACAGCAGTATGATGGGAAACAACCATAATGTCCCAGTCTATTCCGCACAGATGGGCAGTAGCATTATACAGTTTAGGTAGTGGGATTTAAACTTTCTGATGAACAGCTTATTAGGATGGAGTTTGGGATGTTGTGTTGTTACTGCCCCCGGAACCATGTCGCATTCAATTTTGACAAGTTAATGTGATCAAACTTATATAATGCAGTGAGTTGATGAAATCATTCTTGTTCGTGTTCCAGTCTTCACTACAGTAAAGTAGGAGGCTGCGGTTGAATTCAGTTCTATCAGCACGAATAGCTCCTCGAGGCAGAGAGCTATATTTTATTCAGCACTGTATTCAGCATAAACAGATGTTAAAATTGTACTTTTCAGCAATAAGACTCAATGAGCTCTATTGGCAGCTGCAGATTGAGGTCACGGGTGGTCAGTGATTTAAATAACCCTGACCAATAACTTTTCTCGGATCTCATTCTCAAATTACAGCAGATTCTCCAGCAGTGTCACTCTCTTGATAGTCTCTCGTGACAGATGTTAACATTTAAATGTTAACCAAAAATAATAGTTGGCCAAAGCACACGCTAGATTTGGTTGTGGTACCAAGATAACTCTCTGAATGAACCACTATGATTTGACTTAAACATATTGAATGGCATCTCTCTGCTACATTATGATATTTATTGAACCTATATTTAACTAGGCAAGTCAGTTAGGAACAAATTCTTATTTACAATGATGGCCTACTGGGGAACAGTGGATTAACTGCCTTGTTCAGGGGCAGAAAGAGAGATTTTTACCTTGTCAGCTCAGGGATTCAACACAGCAACTTTTCAGTTACTGGCCCAATGCTCTAACCACTAGGCTACCTGCCGCCTAACATTACTGGTTCATTTGGTTGGGAGTCTTGTTTTTCCTCTAGGTGCTCTTGGTCACAGTTCCCTGCAAAAAGGAGGGATTGGGAGCCATAGAGA
Organism: Oncorhynchus mykiss; assembly: GCF_013265735.2. Classification (NCBI taxonomy): domain Eukaryota; kingdom Metazoa; phylum Chordata; class Actinopteri; order Salmoniformes; family Salmonidae; genus Oncorhynchus; species Oncorhynchus mykiss. The sequence continues at coordinate 62,027,721 of NC_048573.1, forward strand.
TATAATTATGGAACATTGACTTGAATGGGGATTCCAGTTCTAGTAATTATATTTCTATGTTGGCAGCTGCCTGCCTCTAGTTCCTGTAGTGCTGTGAGGGCACAGGAGAGAGAGAGAGGCTGGCTCACAACAATTTACTGTAGATGCTCTTCAACGATATCTGCACCAGACACGCACATGCCTGCCTTGTCGAGAGTGCTAACACTGTAACTTGGTCTAGCTCATATTTTGGAATGGCATTTCAACTGTACCCAGTGGATAATAGGCAGAATCTACCATACATCCAGAACTGATTAGTGAAGGTGCTGGAGGCAAAAGGCAAAACTGGAAAAACAGGAAAAAGTCTCTGCACACATTCAGTCAGATGCACATTTCTTATTGTGGCTGAGCTTTCAGTCAGTCGACCTTCATGAGAGCACTGTACCCAGTGGGAAAGCTAACATCAACCATGGAACACGGTTTTGTGAGTAAGATGGGAGGAAAGAAACTGCACAAAGATCTGTGTTGCATTATGTAACAAAAACAACGTGACTAACATAAAAGTTTTGAGACGTGGATTGACTGCACCAACTGAAATTCTGTTGAAGGTGTAGAACAGATTGCTGGGTAGCAAGAAATGTAGATCAAATAATGAGGGTTTTTGTTTTAATCACAATTCCAAGCATACTTTTGTATCAAAAGCTTTCAATACACACACACACACACACACACACACACACACACACACACACACACACACACACACACACACACACACACACACACACACACACACACACACACACACACACACACACACACACACACACACACACACCTGTAATACAAGAGTACATGAACACACACTTTCACCATTCATGCACATTATATAAGTGACCAAGGCAGGGTTTTCTTTGATTTCATTAGCCGTGGTTAATCAGTCTGACATTCCTTGGTCAGGCTGTTTAGTGTCTGGAAGAGACCTGATAGATAGAAGCTCAATTTGTATCACTTAACAGTGGTTGACCAAAGGACTGGCTGGGACTGCTGTACAGAAAGGAAAGCAGCTCTGGTAAGCTCTGAGATGAGACAGTGACTGACTGGAGGTGTAGCCTAGTGGCTAGAGAATTGGACCAGTAACCAAAAGGTTGTTGGATCAAATCCCCAAGGTAAAAAGCTGTCATTCTGCCCCTGAGCAAGGCAGTTAACCCACTGTTCCCCAGGCAATGTGGATGTTGATTAAGGCAGCCCCCCACACCTCTCTGATTCAGAGGACACATTTCAGTTGTACAATTGACTCAGGTATCCCCACTTTATACATGGGATTGGGGGTAAGAAACTGTTACATAAGTGCAATTTCTCTCAAGCGCACATACTCTCTCTAGCTCTCTCTTTATCTCACACACTCTCTGATTCTCTTTCCCTCTCTCACTCTCTTACTCACACTCACTCTCTCTCTTCTTTTTCAAAGAGAATATTAAACACTCATGCTTATCCAATAGAAACTCAACAGAAAAACACCCAAAGGGAAAATGGATCCATCCTGCTCTTTTGTCATATCTGTCTAAAACTGATGAAGCTGACAAGCTTTGTCTCCATTCATCATGACAAAATTACCAAAACGCTCATTTTTCAAAACTGTCATGGTTGAAAGGTGAGGAAGGCTTTACTGAATAGATGAGAAGGGAATATTCATGCTTGGTAATCACCCCATGAACCCCCTTTCCTCATGAATCATTAAAGGTGCACTATAAATTGGAAAACTAAACTTCAGAACGGAAGCATAGAAATATAGTGCACACACTGTAGAACAGATCAACCGTTTCTTAGACTTGCTTTCAATGAGAATGATAGTTCTATAACTAAGGTTGGGTCGCCCAAAAAGTTACAGAGTGCAGCTTTAACAAAGATACAAATGAAAAAATTTGACCTCAATTAGTGGGCTACTTTTACCTGACGGGCTCTGCAGCTCCATTCATGTGTCTCAATAACTCCCCCACAGCTCTGATGAAGAGACCAGTCAGAGGGTCAGTCAGTCTTTGAGCCCAGTGATATTAGTTATTGCCCAATATACAGTGCCTTGCGAAAGTATTCGGCCCCCTTGAACTTTGCGACCTTTTGCCACATTTCAGGCTTCAAACATAAAGATATAAAACTGTATTTTTTTGTGAAGAATCAACAACAGGTGGGACACAATCATGAAGTGGAACGACATTTATTGGATATTTCAAACTTTTTTAACAAATCAAAAACTGAAAAATTGGGCGTGCAAAATTATTCAGCCCCCTTAAGTTAATACTTTGTAGCACCACCTTTTGCTGCGATTACAGCTGTAAGTCGCTTGGGGTATGTCTCTATCAGTTTTGCACATCGAGAGACTGAAATTTTTTCCCATTCCTCCTTGCAAAACAGCTCGAGCTCAGTGAGGTTGGATGGAGAGCATTTGTGAACAGCAGTTTTCAGTTCTTTCCACAGATTCTCGATTGGATTCAGGTCTGGACTTTGACTTGGCCATTCTAACACCTGGATATGTTTATTTTTGAACTATTCCATTGTAGATTTTGCTTTATGTTTTGGATCATTGTCTTGTTGGAAGACAAATCTCCGTCCCAGTCTCAGGTCTTTTGCAGACTCCATCAGGTTTTCTTCCAGAATGGTCCTGTATTTGGCTCCATCCATCTTCCCATCAATTTTAACCATCTTCCCTGTCCCTGCTGAAGAAAAGCAGGCCCAAACCATGATGCTGCCACCACCATGTTTGACAGTGGGGATGGTGTGTTCAGCTGTGTTGCTTTTACGCCAAACATAACGTTTTGCATTGTTGCCAGAAAGTTCAATTTTGGTTTCATCTGACCAGAGCACCTTCTTCCACATGTTTGGTGTGTCTCCCAGGTGGCTTGTGGCAAACTTTAAACGACACTTTTTATGGATATCTTTAAGAAATGGCTTTCTTCTTGCCACTCTCCCATAAAGGCCAGATTTGTGCAATATACGACTGATTGTTGTCCTATGGACAGAGTCTCCCACCTCAGCTGTAGATCTCTGCAGTTCATCCAGAGCGATCATGGGCCTCTTGGCTGCATCTCTGATCAGTCTTCTCCTTGTATGAGCTGAAAGTTTAGAGGGACGGCCAGGTCTTTGTAGATTTGCAGTGGTCTGATACTCCTTCCATTTCAATATTATCGCTTGCACAGTGCTCCTTGGGATGTTTAAAGCTTGGGAAATCTTTTTGTATCCAAATCCGGCTTTAAACTTCTTCACAACAGTATCTCGGACCTGCCTGGTGTTTTCCTTGTTCTTCATGATGCTCTCTGCGCTTTTAACGGACCTCTGAGACTATCACAGTGCAGGTGCATTTATACGAAGACTTGATTACACACAGGTGGATTGTATTTATCATCATTAGTCATTTAGGTCAACATTGGATCATTCAGAGATCCTCACTGAACTTCTGGAGAGAGTTTGCTGCACTGAAAGTAAAGGGGCTGAATAATTTTGCACGCCCAATTTTTCAGTTTTTGATTTGTTAAAAAAGTTTGAAATATCCAATAAATGTCGTTCCACTTCATGATTGTGTCCCACTTGTTGTTGATTCTTCACAAAAAATACAGTTTTATATCTTTATGTTTGAAGCCTGAAATGTGGCAAAAGGTCGCAAAGTTCAAGGGGGCCGAATACTTTCGCAAGGCACTGTATACAGTGCATTCGGCAAGTATACACATATATTTTCCGAATGCACTGTATGTATATATATTTTAAAACAATGTTTCCTAATACAGTATTAGCAGGGTAAAGGTTATCTATACTGATGAAGTTATGCAAAGATCAACTTTCTTCTCTTTTAGCAGGTCAACACCTTGACAACCATAAGACTCCAGATGATACGTCAACCATTAAGAATGCTTGATTACACAAGGCCATCATGGAAACTTTGAAATTGGCAGATGCATTTACATATCTGAATCACAGTTTCATTCAGAAGTGATTACAGTGCCTCTAAGGCTGTCAGAGGAGATTAGCAAGTGCTTTCATAACAACATACATACGTAATCATAGCACAGTGTCGCATAAGACGTTTGATGACCACATCAGTATTCCCCTCTTGTCCCTGTCAAGCTCTCCAGAACTGACATGTCACCCTGTGGGAGATGGCTGGTAAAATGGATATTTAGACGATCATCAGCCCCTCATTCTCAAGGACAGTCAAAAAGCTGCAATAATAGAAGGAAGGAAGGAACAAAGTAAGGAGGGTTGAGGGTTGAGCTAGGGTTAGGTTTGAAGCTAGGGTTAGGGTTGAAGCTAGGGTTAGGGTTGACGCTAGGGTTAGGGTTGACGCTAGGGTTAGGGTTGACGCTAGGGTTAGGGTTGAAGCTAGGGTTAGGGTTGACGCTAGGGTTAGGGTTGACGCTAGGGTTAGGGTTGACGCTAGGGTTAGGGTTGACGCTAGGGTTAGGGTTGAAGCTAGGGTTAGGGTTGACGCTAGGGTTAGGACTGAAGCTAGGGTTAGGGTTAGGGTTGAAGCTAGGGTTAGGGTTAGGGTTAGGGTTAGGGTTAGGGTTAGGGTTGAAGCTAGGGTTAGGGTTAGAGTTGAAGTTAGGTTTAGGGTTAGGGTTGAAGCTAGTGTTAGGGTTGAAGCTATGGTTAGGGTTAGGGTTGAAGGGTTAGGGTTAGGGTTAGGGTTGAAGCTAGGGTTAGGGTTACGGTTGAAGTTAGGTTTAGGGTTAGGGTTGAAGCTAGGGTTAGGGTTGAAGCTAGGGTTAGGGTTGCCGCTAGGGTTAGAGTTGAAGCTCGGGTTAGGGTTGACGCTAGGGTTAGGGTTGACGCTAGGGTTAGGGTTGACGCTAGGGTTAGGGTTGAAGCTAGGGTTAGGGTTAGAGTTGAAGTTAGGTTTAGGGTTAGGGTTGAAGCTAGGGTTAGGGTTGAAGTTAGGGTTAGGGTTGAAGCTAGTATTATGGTTAGGGTTGAAGCCAGCGTTAGGGTTAGGATTGAAGCTAGGGTTAGGGTTGAAGCTAATGAAAATGGCGCTGGAGGAGATGTCTCCTTACCAATTGTGCTATTATGTGTTGTTTTTCGCGATATTTGTAAATGATTTTGTACATATTGTTTCTGAAGCCATATCTTATGGAAGAAAAGAGCTTCTGAATATCAGGACAGCGATCACTCACCTCGGATTCAACAACAACAACAACAACATGCAGGACTCACACAATATTCTCCAAACACCCCACAGGGCAGACATCCCAATTATTCGCAAAAGGAATCGACGCAGAGGACGAAGAGCCGGATGCCTCATCCGGATCCGCAGAAGGTTACTAGGAAAGCTGCCGTTACAGTCAGTATTACTAACCAACGTGCAATCATTGGACAATAAACTAGACGAGGTACGATCAAGAATATCCTACCAACAGGACATCAAAAACTGTAATATCCTATGCTTCACGGAATTGTGGCTGAATGACAACATTGATATTCAGCTTGCGGGATACACGCTGCACCGGCAGGATAGAACTGCACACTCCGGTAAGACGAGGGAGGGCGGTCTGTGCATATTTGTAAACAACAGCTGGTGCACGAAATCTAAGGAAGTCTCTAGATTTTGATCACCTGAAGTAGAGTATATTGTGATAAATTGCAGGCCACACTACTTGCCTAGAGAGTTCTCAGCTATACTTTTCGTGGCTGTTTATTTATCACCACAGACAGATGCTAGCACTAAGACCGCACTCAGTCAGCTGTATAAGGAAATAAGCAAACAGGAAACCAGTCACCCAGAGGAGGCGCTCCTAGTGGCCGGAGACTTTAATGCAGGGAAACTTAAATCAGTTCTACCAAATCTCTATCAACATGTTAAATGTGCAACCAGAGGAAAAACAATTCTAGATCACCTGTACTCCACACACAGAGACGCATACAAAGCTCTCCCTCGCCCTCCATTTGGTAAATCCGACCACAACTCTATCCTCCTGATTCCTGCTTAATTAAGGGCAAAAATTAAAGCACCAGTGACTCAGTCTATAAAAAAATGGTCAGATGATGTCCTCCTGGGTGGCGCAGTGGTTAAGGGCGCTGTACTGCAGTGTACTGTGCCATCAGAGTCCCTGGGTTCGCGCCCAGGCTCTGTCGTAACCGGCCACGACCGTGGGGCGACGCACAATTGGCCTAGCGTCGTCCGGGTTAGGGAGGGATTGGTCGGTAGGGATCTCCTTGTCTCATCGCGCACCAGTGACTCCTGTGGCGGGCCGGGCGCAGTGCACGCTAGCCAAGGTTGCCAGGTGCTCCGACACATTGGTGCGGCCGGCTTCCGGGTTGGATGCGCACTGTGTTAAGAAGCAGTACGGCTGGTTGGGTTGTGTATCGGAGGACGCATGACATTCAGCCTTCGTCTCTCCCGAGGGAGTTGAGACAAGATAGTAGCTACTACAACAATTGGATACCACGAAATTGGGGAGAAAAAAGGGGGTACATTTTTTTTTTTTAAATAATAAAATGGTCAGATGCTACAGGACTGCTTTGCTTTGCTATCACAGACTGGAATCTGTTCCGGGATTCTTCCGATGACACCACATCAGTCACCGATGACACCACATCAGTCACTGGCTTTATCAATAAGTGCATTGAGAACGTCGTCCCCACAGTGACTGTACGTACAAACCCCAACCAGAAGCCATGGATTACAGACAACATTCGCATTGAGCTAAAGGGTTTCTGCCGCTTTCAAGGAGTGGGACTCTAACCCGGAAGCTTACAAGAAATCCCGGTATGCCCTCGACGAACCATCAAACAGGTAAAGCGGCAATACAGGATTAAGATTGAATCATACTATAACGGCTCCGACGCTCGTCGGATGTGGCAGGGCTTGCAAACTATTACAGACTATAAAGGGAAGCACAGCCACGAGCTGCCCAGTGACACGGGCCTACCAGACAAGCTAAATAACTTCTATGCTCGCTTCGAGGCAAGCAACACTGAGGCATACATGAGAGCATCAGCTGTTCCGTACGACTGTGCGATCACGCTTTCCGTAGCTGACGTGAGTAAGACTATTACACAGCTCAACATTCACAAGGCTGTGGGGCCAGATGGACAACCAGGATGTGTGTTCCGGGCATGTGCTGACCAACTGGCAGGTGTCTTCACTGACATTTTCAACATGTCCCTGATTGAGTCTGTAATACCAACATGCTTCAAGCAGACCACCATAGTCCCTGTGCCCAAGAACACAAAGGCAACCTGCCTACATGACTACAGACCCGTAGCACTCACGTCCGTAGCCATGAAGTGCTTTGAAAGGTTGGTAATGGCTCACATCAACACCATTATCCCAGAATCCCTAGACCCACTCCGATTTGCATACCGCCCCAACAGATCCACAGATGATGCCATCTCTATTGCACTCCACACTGCCCTTTCCCACCTGGACAAAAGGAACACCTATGTGAGAATGCTGTTCATTGACTACAGCTCAGCGTTCAACACCATAGTACCCTCAAAGATCATCACCAAGCTAAGGAACCTGGGACTAAACACCTCCCTCTGCAACTGGATCCTGGACTTCCTGACAGGCCGCCCCCAGGTGGTGAGGGTAGGTAGCAACACATCTGCCACGCTGATCCTCAACACTGGAGCTCCCCAGGGGTGCGTGCTCAGTCCCCTCCTGTACTCCCTGTTCACGCACGACTCCAACACCATCCTTAAGTTTGCTGACGACACAACAGTGGTAGGCCTGAGCACCGACAACGACGAGACAGCCGTTAGGGAGGAGGTCAGAGACCTGGCCGGGTGGTGCCAGAATAACAACCTATCCCTCAACGTAACCAAGACTAAGGAGATGATTGTGGACTACAGGAAAATGAATACCGAGCACGTCCCCATTCTCATCGACTGGGCTGTAGTGGAGCAGGTTGAGAGCTTCAAATTCCTTGGTGTCCACATCAACAACAAACTAGATTGGTTCAAACACACCAAGGCAGTCGTGAAGAGGGCACGACAAAGCCTATTCCCCCTCGGGAAACTAAAAAGATTTGGCATGGGTCCTGAGATCCTCAAAAGGTTCTACAGCTGCAACACCGAGAGCATCCTGACCGGTTGCATCACTGCCTGGTACGGCAATTGCTCTACATCACTGGGGCTAAACTGCCTGCCATCCAGGACCTCTACACCAGGCGGTGTCAGAGGAAGGCCCTAAATATTGTCAAAGACCCCAGCCACCCCAGTCATAGACTGTTCTCTCTACTACCGCATGGCAAGCAGTACCGGAGTGCCAAGTCTAGGACAAAAAGGCTTCTCAACAGTTTTTACCCCCAAGCCATAAGCCTCCTGAACAGGTAACCAAATGGTTACCCGGACTATTTGCATTGTGTGCCTCCCCAAACCCTCTTTTATGCTGCTGCTACTCTCTCTTTATCTTATTTGCATAGTCACTTTAACTATACATTCATGTACATACTACCTAACGTGGCCCGACCAACCAGTGCTCCCGCACATTAGCTTACCGGGCTATCTGCATTGTGTCCCACCACCCGCCAACCCCTCTTTTTACGCTTCTGCTACTCTCTGTTCATCATATATGCATAGTCACTTTAACGATACCTACATGTACATACTACCTCAATAAGCCTGACTAACAGTTGTCTGTATATAGCCTTGCTACTCTTTTTTCAAATGTCTTTTTACTGTTGTTTTATTTCTTTACTTACCTACACACACACGCACACACTTTTTTTCGCACCATTGGTTAGAGCCTGTAAGTATGCATTTCACTGTTGTATTCGACGCACATGACAAATAAACTTTGATTTGATTTGAAGCTAGGGTTAGGGTTCGTATTGAAGCTAGGGTTAGGGTTAGGGTTGAAGTTAGGGTTAGGGTTGAAGTTAGGGTTAGGGTTCGTGTTGAAGCTAGGGTTAGGGTTGAAGCTAGGGTTAGGGTTCGTGTTGAAGCTAGGGTTAGGGTTAGGGTTGAAGTTAGGGTTAGGGTTGAAGCTAGGGTTCAAATCAAAATCAAATCAAATCAAAATCAAATCAAATCAAATGTACTTATATAGCCCTTCGTATATCAGCTGATATCTCAATGTGCTGTAAGAAACCCAGAAACCCAGCCTAAAACCCCAAACAGCAAGCAATGCAGGTGTAGAAGCACAGTGGCTAGGAAAAACTCCCTAGAAAGGCCAAAACCTAGGAAGAAACTTAGAGAGGAACAAGGCTATGTGGGTGGGGTGGCCAGTCCTCTTCTGGCTGTGCCGGGTGGAGATTATAACAGAACTTGGCCAAGATGTTCAAATGTTCATAAATGACCAGCATGGTCGAATAATAATAAGGCAGAACAGTTGAAACTGGAGCAGCAGCACGGCCAGGTGGACTGGGGACAGCAAGGAGTCATCATGTCAGGTAGTCCTGGGGCATGGTCCTAGGGCTCAGGTCCTCCGAGAGAGAGAAAGAAAGAGAGAAGGAGAGAATTAGAGAACGCACACTTAGATTCACACAGGACACCGAATAGGACAGGAGAAGTACTCCAGATATAACAAACTGACCCTAGCCCCCCGACACATAAACTACTGCAGCATAAATACTGGAGGCTGAGACAGGAGGGGTCAGGAGACACTGTGGCCCCATCCGAGGACACCCCCGGACAGGGCCAAACAGGAAGGATATAACCCCACCCACTTTGCCAAAGCACAGCCCCCACACCACTAGAGGGATATCTTCAACCACCAACTTACCATCCTGAGACAAGGCTGAGTGTAGCCCACAAAGACCTCTGCCACGGCACAACCCAAGGGGGGCGGGGCGCCAACCCAGACAGGATGACCACATCAGTAAATCAACCCACTCAGGTGACGCACCCCCTCCAGGGACGGCATGAGAGAGCCCCTTTAAGCCAGTGACTCAGCCCCTGTAATAGGGTTAGAGGCAGAGAATCCCATCCGGGTTATAGGGTTAGGGTTGAAGTTAGGTTTAGGGTTGAAGCTAGGGTTTGGGTTAGGGTTGAAGCTAGGGTTTGGGTTATGGTTGAAGTTAGGGTTAGGGTTCGTGTTGAAGCTAGGGTTAGGGTTAAAGTTAGGGTTAGGGTTGAAGCTAGGGTTTGGGTTATGGTTGAAGCTAGGGTTAGTGTTAGGGTTGAACCCGGATGTGGAAATGAAGCTAAAGTTAGGGTGAGAATAACAGTGAGAAGGGAAATTGAGAATGAGAGATAAGTCTACATGGGGGTCTTTGGCAATGTAGCCTAATATGTGCAAAGTTAACTTTTCAAACTTGATGTTCCTTACTTTGCCAGTTGAGAACTAAGATGGCGACTGGCTTTAGATAAACCTTTATGCGGTGTAACGTCTTCATCTTTAACCCATCCTATCCTTTATTAAAGCACTCCTCTATGAGGCCTCTTAACGGTACCCGCAATGTTTCATCCCAGCAGATTGACAGGTATGATAATGATTTCCTGCTGATCCCAAAATGAATGTGGGCTCTCTCTCTCTCTGTCAGAGTCCCAGTGGGTTTCATCACGCACATGGATTGTCGATGACTGAAGCAAACCAAGTGGAATGCAATACCTCAGGTCAGGTCATCAGCACAATATGAAGTATAGGATTTCTTTAACGTTTAACATAACAAAATGTGAGCATATAGAAATGCTATAATGAATACAGATTCTCAATTTATAGTATTACTCAGAGTAAGATGTTGTATTGCATTAAAAAAAATCATGAATGGTTTTCAGTTGTCCTATCTCTTGCCTGGCCCTTGTTTATACACCGTAGGTACTGAGGCCATGGATATAGTCCACCCTTATTTGACATGCCAGCCAAATCCACCCACTGACTGCAATGCCCCCTTAATCCAACTGCCATTCCCCGTAGTTCCTCATGAAGGAGATGTCTGATCTTGGCCTGGAACGCTTTTACATTTTCTTTGTTTCTTTGTTTCTCCTCTCTCGCTCTGCTTTCTCCTCTCTCTCTCTCTCTCTCTCTCTCTCTCTCTCTCTCTCTCTGTGCTCCCTCTCTTTCTGCTCTCTCTCTGCTTTCTCCTCTCTCTCTATGCTTTCTCCTCTCTCTCTCTCTCTCTCTCTCCTTCTCTCTCTCTCTCTCTCTCTCTCTCTCTCTCTGCTCTCTCTCTCTCTCTCTCTCTCTCTCTCTCTCTCTCTCTCTCTCTCTCTCTCTCTCACTGTGTGTTTGTGTGTGTGTGTACGTGCTCGCCTGTGTGTGTGTCCCTTAGTCTAAGTGAATGCTCTCTCTGATTCCTCATTTCATCGTTCCCAAGGTAATAGGGAGTTGGAAACCAGCGGATGCAGGGCTGATTGCCTCTTTGCTGTCCCAGAGAACGCTCAAGGGGCAAATGTAGATTTGGGATAGAGAGGGGTTGTTGTCTAGTGCGTCAAAGGCATTGGTACACAGAACTTTATAAAATGGCTGTGTGGTTTGTCCTAAATATTGCTTAGTAAGACCTCCAAGGGATTGAAAAGAGAAAATGAACCCAGATCTGACTTCTGGATTGAGACAGTGTCCTGCTACAACCCTTCGATAGAATGACTAAAACACAAATGGCTTGAAATATGGTGCTAATTTTGACCAATTTTAGATAACAATCTTACCCTTAAGATATTACATTTATATCTTATTCAGTACGTAATAATCATGGTGGCTTGAACTGGGGTTATTTGTCTTCTGTCTGTCTGCAGGGGGATGGGTTCTCATAATGGGCTGTTGGCTAAATCAGTGACATCAGACATTATTCTCTGGCAGTCTGGTGCATTATCTTTATTACAACCTCCTGGTGGTTTTAATCTGAGATAGGAGCTGGGAGAGCTGGAGGGGGTAAACCAAGGTGAGGGGAATGACATATTGAAGATATAGAAATATCCAGCCTTCCCATAGTTCCTTTATAGTGTTCCTACAAAAGATGGACATTGCCATAATGTAATTTGGTATCATACTCGATGTAGGCTGGTATCAAAAAATGTGCTAACTAGAACCAAAAAAGGTTATTCGGCTGTCTCCATAGGAGAACACTTTGAAGAACCCCTTTTCGTTCAAGGTGGAAACATTTTTGGTTCCATGTAGAAACCTTTCCACAAAGGGTTCTACATGGAACCCAAAAGAGTTCTACCTGGAAACAAAAAGGGTTCTCTATGCGGACAGCCGCAGAACCCTTTTGAGTGCAATTACAGGGTCAGGGACCAACTGATGCACATATTCTCAGAGTTCTACTATAATTATAAACTGGGTGGCTAAAGCATTGAATGTTGATTGGCTGCAAGCCATGATATATCAGACCGTATACCACGGGTATGACAAAACATCTATTTTTACTGCCCTAATTAGGTTGGTAACCAGTTTATAATAGCACTATGGCATCTCAGGGGTTTATGATATTTGAGTGATAATGCCTGAGAAGCCAGTGTTTGGAGGATATATTGGCCGTGATATATCAGACCGTATACCACGGGTATGACAAAACATGTATTGGCCGTGACAGGTGTTGTTACCAGACCATGACAATATATCCTCCAAACACCAGCTTGGAGGGCATTATCACTTTTATACAAAATGTTCCAATAATGATTTACATATTTTCATAAAAAACTACATCTTTATCAATTTATTCATACTATTTCATCCTTCCACAAGATTTAGTCCCGACACAAGCCGCCTGGTCATTCGTTGTATTGGTTCTGTTGCCAGAGACACGACCCAGTCATTCAGTCTTTTTGTTCTGTATCTATGGACGTTCGTTCTAAATGTTTTCTGTTGCCATAATGGCTGGCAATGTTCTTATCCCTTGCTTGCTAGCTAGCCAACTACGGCTAACTTACAGTCACGTCGAACAGTGCAGCCAGAATAAAAACAGTAGCTGCATTTGCATTTGTTTAGGCTGTTTTCTAGTGACATTTATTTGGAGACATCCATAACAATGAGCTAATGATGCGCGATTTCTCCTGGCATAGAAAATGTGCTCTCTTGTCAGGACACTGTTCAGAGGAGCTAGCCAACAACACAGCTAACACAATCACTTCAAACTGAAGCTGGAAAGACTGCAAACTAGCTGCACTTTATTTCGTTTTACCTGTTTTCTATTGACATTTCTTTGTATATATCCATAAAAATTATGTTGATTCATGATTTCGACTCGCTGAGAAAAGCTGCCTGCTGTGCGACAACTGGAGATCGAATTTGAATATTGAAACACTGTTGCAAATGTTGGAGAGACAGGCAGCAATGTTTATAGAAATCTCCTCTGTTGAAAACTAAATGATAGTCTAAAAGAAATGTGAGATAATGTCTAGATGCTTTTTATAGTGGCGATCAAGTTTATAAATTGCCTGGCTGGGCTGATGAGACAGTGGATTGCGCAGTCAGATGGAACAGAGTAAATAGGCATTTGAACGTCATAGATTTAGCCGATGGTAACTTGTGGAATAGACACCGGCTGGAATGTGGTTTTAACCAATCAGCATTCAGGATTAGACCCACCTGTTGTACAAATGGCCAATATACCATGGTTAAGGGCTGTATCCAGGCACTCCACCTTGCGTAGAGCATGACGCAACATGGAGTGCCTGGATAGCACGACGCAACGTGTAGTGCCTGGATACAGCTCTTAGCCGTGGTATATTGGCCACATACCACACTCCCTTATTTCTTAATTATACCACAGACCCATTTCAGCACATCCTGAGACATTAGAAACACCTGGTTCATTTGGAACACTTAAAATAACACTTTCACACAACAACCAACCAGCCTCTCCTCTCTTATCCAGGTTATTGATTTCATAATTAGTCCTCTTAGTGGGGCTAACGACGTCAGTGGAGGCTCTGACAGCAGAAAGTTAAATGGCCGTGTACAGTATTTGTCACCTTCCATCCTCCTATCTGTGCTGTGCCTAAAGGTCATCTAAAGGTTGCACTGCGGAGCCCAGCCAATGACGTACAGGTATATGAGCCTAGCAGGAAGAGGAGGTCCATAAAGGATGGACCCATATATCATGGCTGTGATGTTACGTAATATGTCAGCTAATGGTGTACAGGTACTGTGTATGTATATGACTAACAGCAAGAGAACCATATAGGATGAATCTATATCATGACTGTGTTGGTAATAGGTACACAGGAACACATTATAGCATGCAGGTCAGTGGCGGCCGGTGCCATTTAAGATGAGGGAGGATGATTTATGTTTATTATGAGCATAGCCTTGTTTCTATTACAGCATATTGGATGACTGTCATTCATATTCCATTCACCCAGTTCAATGTAGCATTGATAGGTTTAGGCTACTACATGATACTTAAAATGTCCCTATACTCATCATGTGGTTGCTACAACCTAGACTATGAATGAAAGTTTACAACGTAGGTGCACACAGGTCGGGAAAAAAATGACACACTCTTACCTGCATCTACTGTAGCTGATCTAGTAATCATTAGTCCAACACCTGCAAAGGAGAGTTTATATTTGACATATTCAGGTATGTTTATCCACGTTTCGTTCCGTTTAATTCCGTTTAAGAAACGTTTTTCAACAGAATCGGCGGAATGAATACACTGCTGATCGCGTGTAAACACAATTAAATTTCATAGCAGCCACTTTGTATTCCTTCTCACATCTATGCGGTCTCCTCCTCTCACCTTTTCCCTTCGCTTCTGGACTTCAATGCAAAGCAAGTCAGCTGTATGTGACCAGGCAAAAAAAAACGTTCTATCCAAACCATATCATAACCGCTACACACAGCCTACATTGTTGTCACCATATTAGCTAGTCAACATATTTGATAGAACTAATACGTTATTAAACCCACTACAATCATGCAGTAACGTTACAGTGTACAGTCATTCAGTAAGCAGTTTAGCAGTTACACTGGCGGGCCCTGGTGGCAATAAATTAGTAAAGCCAAAAGCTGGAAAGAAGTAGAATTAGCCAACGTCAATACAGGTGTAACCTAAAAATGTGCAGACATCATTGGACATGAAAAGGCGCAACGCTCGCTCACCATTAAAAATGTGTAGTTTTATTAGACATAGCCAGCTAGCTAACAGCTAGCTAACATAGCATCCCTCTGTTTGAGCAGGGTGTTAGTAGGCTAAACTAGCTAGCTGCATTTGCTAGCTAAGTAAGTGGAGTACTAGATTCATTCTCTGATTGGGTGGACAACATGTCACTTCATGCTGCAAGAGCTCAGATCGGTTGGAGGACGTCCTCCAGAAGTTGTCATAATTACTGTGTAAGTCTATGGAAGAGGGTGATAATCATGAGCCTCCTAGGTTTTGTATTGAAGTCAATGTGCCCAGAGGACGGAAGACAGCTGTCCTCCAGCTACACCATGGTGCTACTCTACAGAGTGCTGTTGAGAATACTGTAGACCTTTATTGCAAAATAGTTTGTTATTTGGTCACGTGAATATATTTAGTGTAGTTTTATCTAAAAAGGATAACTTTTTAAATGTTAAAAAAAATATTTTTATGAAATTCACTGATGGTCCTCCCCATCCTCCTCTGAGGAGCCTCCACTGCTGCAGGTATAAGGCTTTTTTTTTAACCTGTTACAGTATAAGCATGTATGTAGCATGTATTTATAATGTATTATAACAATGCTTATAATACATTATGTCTCTCTGTGTAGCAAGATTTTGTAATGTACTCAGCTACTTATTATAAATATTTATTCTGTATGAACAGACTTGTGGATGTGTAGGACAGTGCAGTTAATGTCTTTAAGAAGTGCATTACTTAAAACCAGCTCTATTAAATCTGAGGAAATGACGTTGCTACCACTGACTATTAATACAGACTGAAGAAGAAGATTCAAGGCTATGTAATTTACTATGTCAGTATTATAAATTCAGCAGCACTTTCGCCATGCTTCGCTAAGCCACTGGAACAGTGCATTTAGGTGTACACTCACTATCCTACAAGAGAAAAGGGGGATATGAAATGTATTACCACTTTGTTGAACACAATGACTTAGCATGCATACTAAAGACTGTCTGGGCAGTGGTTGTTTATTTGGTATTTTGTATGTGTTATGATGAAATAACACCATAAAAGTTTCATGGCAGTAACTTACCCCTGCTTCTCATGAATTAGTAAGTTGTATAGACTAGTTTGGCTAATGTTCAAGGCCAAAGGTTTCATGGGTTCTGAAATAGACACTGTCTAGTACAACTGCAGAACAGAACAGACTAGAAGAGACCCTGGGAGAATATACCACAGCCTAGCAACACATGAGTTATTTGATGTGTATGTGTGTGTGTGTGTGTGTATTTGTGTGTGTGTGTGTGTGTGTGTGTGAGAGAGAGAGAGAGAGAGAGAGAGAGAGAGAGAGAGAGAGAGAGAGAGAGAGAGAGAGAGAGAGAGAGGGTTTCTGACTATATGGAAGTATTCCTTCCTATTTCCTAAAGAGCCATTCAATATACATCACAAGCTACTCTTTATTTGTCAGTTGTGTCACTGAGCCAAAGGCTTGTGGGAAGGCTGCATGATAATGCTAATCATTATAGTGATGCTTTTGACTGTAGTGATTAATTTCCTCTGTAGATGCTTCTCCTGCCTCTGGTTTTTGACAGCTTTGTGTAACAGAAAAACACAGGGCAGCTCATTTGCAACTCGCCAGGTGTGCAACTTTTTTTTAGGATAACATTCTAAGAGATGCATGAAATGGAAAAGGTAGTCAGCTTTGCTAGATTGGAGATCAATGTGGTTTGTCACAGAATTTGACTTCCACATACATTCATTAAACTATAGATTGCTTTTTTTTTTGAATAAATGGGAAATGTAATATAATATGTCTGATTTGGTTCAAGGGCTAACAACAATATATTCCCACACACATGCCCCCCCCCCAGCCATATGAGCTTAAGGTCTCATCACCTTCCAGGTGCCCCCCCCACCCCCCCAGCCATATGAGCTTAAGGTCTCATCACCTTCCAGGTGCCCCCCCCCCCCCCCCCCCCCCCAGCCATAAGAGCTTAAGGTCTCATCACCTTCCAGGTGCCCCCCCCACCCCCCCAGCCATATGAGCTTAAGGTCTCATCACCTTCCAGGTGCCCCCCCCCCCCCCCCCCCCCAGCCATAAGAGCTTAAGGTCTCATCACCTTCCAGGTGCCCCCCCACCCCCCCAGCCATAAGAGCTTAAGGTCTCATCACCTTCCAGGTGCCCCCCCACCCCCCCAGCCATAAGAGCTTAAGGTCTCATCACCTTCCAAGTGTCGTTGTCGTCGTCCCCCCGAGCTATTGAGCCACAATGTCCTGCCCATGGCACACCTTGTTCCCTCTCTGCTTGCTGGCTGATTAGCACATTCTCCTAAGGCTCTTCCCTGGAAACCACAGGCGTGCAATTGCTGTGGAACGCTCCATTCTGTTCCCCCTCGCAGCAGGTGACGAAGATGTGCCTGTGTTGGTGTCACACTGACCTGAGCGTTGTTTACTGCATAACAGAGGGAGAGAGAAAGAGAGAAGGGGGAGAGAGAGAATGAGAGAAGTGTGAGAGCGAAAGAAAGAGAATGACATAAGGGAGAGAGAGAGAGAGAGAGAGAGAGAGGGGGGTGAGAGAGGGAGAGGGAGAGCAAAAGAGAAAGAAATACTGGGGAAGTCAGGTAGAGAACAGCTGTGAGGGCAGAACAACCTCACCATGTCCTGCTCCCTCTCTGTTCTTATCTACTGCATGTGGGCAACACATAACACACCATGTGACCTGCCACTGTTTATACCGCGTGTTTCATTAGACTTCATGTTCATTAAAAACACCAGTCTCTGGTGGCTAGTTTTCTGACAGAGATAGAGAGAGTGAGCCCCAGTATTTTGGAAGACATCCATGATGTACCATGATCCACCTAGCCTGCTCTGCTGCCATCTGTTCCTGTTAGCTCTGTTTGGCTGGGAATGCACATGTTTACACAACACACAGTGTGGCTCCTCCTCTAACTGCATGTGATAGGCCCATGTCAGACATAGCACACTCACAAGACAATCAATGACAATGTTGCTTGAATTTTTTTATTACTGGATACTATAATCGTATAATGCATCTAAACCCCCCATATTATGGATAGAGTACAGATGGACAAATTGAACGTCACGTAACATATTCATGTATGACAGTGGAGGCTGCTGAGGGGAGGACGGCTCATAATAAAGGCTGGAATGGAGCAAATGTTATGGCATCAAACACATGGAAACCATGGAAACCATGTGTTTGATGTATTTGCTACCATTCCATTAATTCCACTCCATGTCACGACTTCTACCGAAGGTAACTACTCTCCCTGTTCTGGCGGCGCTCGGCGTCGCCGGTCTACTAGCCGCTACTGATCCCTTTTTCTTTTTCTGGTTGTTTTGTCTGTGTTCCTTTTCACACCTGGTTTTCAACTGCTTTGATTTCTGTGGGTATATAGGGCACCTGTTACCTGCCGTAATTCGTGCAGGATTAGACTTGTGTGTATTGCGCTCGATTGTATTTGATGTTTGTTGTTTTTTCGTTATTACGCACGTGTATGTAAAGTGTCGGAACTGTGTTTGTTCCTCGTGCGTTTGCACAAGTTTCTGAGTATTCAAGAGCGTAGTTTTGGGATTTTTGTCTGTGCCGTTTTGTATTGGTGGACTATATCATTAAACGCGCTTCTCAGACATCCCTGCTCTCCTGCGCCTGACTCCTACACCTCTCACCAAGACACATGTTATCACACTCCAGCCATTACCACGAGCTTGTCCTCCCCAATTAAGGTGCCACCAACCTCCTGTGATGTATGAATGCCATAAGACCAACAATGTTGCTCGAAGTATTACTATGTGTCTGTATTTCGCAATACATCTGAATGTAGGCCTATCTACCGTATGTAAAACCAGGGCATCACACAGGGTAGGACGTGATGCCATCCTAGGGAAGAAATTTACAGACACAATTAACTCTTTTATTCTCTTTTGTATTTCACCAGGGTTCCCAGACTAGGGTATATTTGTTGTTTAGAGATTCCGTATTGTTTCCGTACAGATTGGTGATCCTGTACCCTTTCAGAGGTAGTTTATTAGTAAAAATATTGACAACAACGATTCCAGAAACTCTCCCCAAAGACCAATCCATCTAAATAATTTAAACCTGAGAAAATTGAACTGGCTCTGTGTTCTGCAACATCAGCAAACTAACAAAGACAAGAAGCCTTCTGTATGGAGACTCTGCTCTGTCAAACATAACAGGTCTGTTTTTATTTGTTATGTAACAAAAGTGAGTAAATATTCTAGTTTGTGATGTGTTTTGAAATAGTAAATGGGAAATGTGTGAATGTTATGTTGCATCACTATTTACCAAAAGCTGCAGGAACTGGAGAAATGTATAATTAATTAAATCTCCATTTGAGATAACTGTTAAACCATTTAAAAAACATTCCTGAAGAAAATCACATCACAAATCATTATCTGCAATATCGCATAATTTGGTCTGATATCCAGATTAGCATATCTTCAGTAAAATAGTTGATGATTGTGACAACTTCCTGGTATCCATCTCACTTCAGTTGGTTCTGTATCATTCTGACAGATAGCCCTCTTTTGCCTAGGAAGGTATTTTCTGTTCATTTCCCAAACTATTCAATTCTCTGATTAATTGGTTCACTCAAAGAAAAGGGCTGAGTGGCCAATACCATCCCAGCAGAGATGGTTCTGTCCGATCTACATCTAACCAAGTGGCAAGGGCCAATTTAGATGTGGTGTAATGTGGCATGACTGTGGCGGACCAAGTCTTGTGGTGGTGGATATTAAAAAAGATCTTCGGTAATTGTGGCCCTGAGAAGCTTTGTGTTTGGTTGATTTCTTTGTTGTTCCCTGTCTTGTTTTGACTAACATCAAAATATACAATAACGTCGAAAGATGCATCAAATCAAGTTGTCAGATTTACTATAATCAGACAAACGCTCTATGCTCAGCTTTGATTGTCGCTAATTGTCTAAATGTGTCACTCATATAAAAAAATGACACTTCTCTTACTCGGTAAAAGTGAGGGTATTTTATTCAACACATTTTGAAAATCACTTAATCTCATGTAGATCCCATGTAGACCCCGATCACAATGGTTTTGTTAAATAGTAAAGGTTGTATCTTTATGAAATTTGATAAAAGAATAGCCAAAATATTTAGCAGTCTGGTCCATCCATCGGTAAAGAACAGATGGACCTTTCTGTCCTCAGTATCTCTGCCATTTTGGCAGTCAAGCAAACATACAGCCTTAATCCTGCTGATAGAAATCTAGTACACCTTCAGGGGAATGTAGCTCTGTTTTGTTTATATGAAAAACAAATGTACAAAAACTAGACATATTTCTTCATTCTCTCCTTGGTCAGAAATGCATCACAGTGTGGAGTTACTGTATAGCATAACAACTTTGAGATCAAAGGTGTCCCATTAAGAAAGACAGAAGAGTAAGCGTTAAACATCACTGCTGACTTGTCATGCATAAATGATACACAGGCCTTTAACAAATGTCAGCAATAAATATGTCAACTCAATGGCTTGATTCCTAAATTATAGCCTAATTCATAAATCTGCAGAGGTTATACTGTAGTAACATTTTATTAAACTTCTCCTCAGGGTTACATGCACTCAGAAAGGTCAAGTGTGGAAAATTACATTATACAGATTGTCTTAGTAGAAAGTATACATATTTTTCATACAAATAACCTCTGAAAAAAGTACAAGTTAATCGAAAATCATGGCAACAAACATTAATGTTACTGTACTTACAAAATATCAAGGAAAACAGAAATTAACACACCTTGGGTTTAGGGTGCTGTGTACACCTGGCATGGCAACATTATGAGGAGCTCAGTCAGTGCTAGTTCTCTCAATAGTCCCTTAGATTATTCCCTTTACATTGTGCTATTATCACTTTCTCGCAGCCCTCTTTGTAAATACTCTCACAAAATTGCTATAGTCAACTGAAATTGTCAAGCCAATGTCTGTCTGAGCCATCTGGAAAAATAAATCCTTTCCCAAACATACATTTTCTTTCTTCCTTGACCCAAAAGAGCAGTGGGGAAGAAGTTTCCTGACAGACAGAATGTATCCTCTTCACACTGTGATAAACCAGGATATAACCTGTGATAGAAAGGGACCAGGCAGTGAAGGAGAAGAGAAGGAATGTGGCTCTGTGATGATGTGATATGATATCCATGTCCATGTTCTGTCCTATCACACTAGAGAGCTGACAAATGTCAGTGTGTTGTTGTTGCTGTCGCTGATGTTTATGTTGATGTTGATATAACACTCATCCTGTCCGTCAAACATGTCCCCTAGGTTCATCTCACATGACCCATATGAATGAGTTAGGTCAGTGTCCGATAGAGTTTCCTCATCCGCCTCGTACCCCTCTTCCTCCACCTCCCTTTCATCCTCCACCTCTTCCTCCTCTTCCTCCTCCTCCTCTTCTTCCTCCTCTGCGATGGAGCAGAGACCGGTGGTACTGGGGCCTCCAGGGCTGTCGGCAGGTGGCCGGTAGTGGCACTGCCCATTGAGCAGCCTCCTCAGGGGCATCAACGGCACCATGTCCTCCCCCAGCAGCTGCTGTTGGCAGTGCCTGAAATCACTCTGCTTCTTCAGCCGCTTGAACTCACTGAAGGCTGAGGTGGACGTCTGGTAAAGACTGTGTGCTATGGCCCTGGCCTTCTCCGACTTGCTGACTAGAACGGCATGGCACCTGAGAACCACAGCCTTGTTCTTGACTTGATGTCTGTAGATCCAGGCTAGGATCTTGGGTCGGCAGGGGTCAGCTGTGCAGTAGGTGATCCGGTTCAGAGAGTAGAGGTGGGTGGGTTTCTTCTTGCCCGTCTTGTCGGTGCCCATCTGGATGCCCTGAGCTCCCACGGTTAATCTCATCTTGACGCTATGCTCTCCGTAGTTACTCCTTTGCCAGATCTTAGCCACTGGGTCCTGTGTACAGCCTCCTCCTTTAGCCGTGATGGTGACAATGCTCCCCAGGTAACGTACGGTGTAGGTGGGCTCCTCCTTGTTGAGTTCCACCTTCTGCCTCTTGGTCTGGAAGATGGAGCCCAGCCAGTCAAAAGTGGTGGAGTCGGGGAGCAGGTCGGGACAGGAGCGCATCAGGGAGGAGAGGATGGACTGGTAGGTCAGCCCAGCTATCAGTCTCTTAGGCTTGGTCTTGGCCTCATCCTGCACCAGAACAAACTTACTTCTTTTCCAGGGCAGCATGGTGCAGGCAGGGAGAGTTTGAGGGGGTGAGCCCTCCTACCTGCGTGTGTTTTTGTCAGCGAAATAGAGAGAGCAGAGAGAAATAGAGAAGCAGCTCTGCCAAGCACAGAGGAAAGACTGAGAGCTGCGAGCCTCAGCCAATATGTTCCACTGTTCGCTCCTCCTTCCTCTCCTCCTCCTCCCTCCCTCCCTCCTTCTCCTCGTCTGTCTGCATCATGCAGCTCTGATCAGTGCTGAGGACTCAGCCCAGTGCTTCAGCACCCCCCCCCCTCCTTCCCCCTCGCTTCTTCACTGTTTCTTTCCAAATAGCTCACCAACCCCTTTCATTCATCCGGCCAGGTCTGAGATGGATATTGGGATTTCTCTGTGTTTATGTTAATCTTAACCCTGAGTACCCTGAGAGGGTTAACCTTTATTGATTTGTATTTGTCCTGTTGTTACATTATGATATGGAGGTCAAAGGTTGGAAAGATGTTCTAATTATTTTTGCTTCCTTGTTTTGGAGAGTGGTAGTAGTGACATTGACAATGTGTCAATGACAACAAACTATCATTACCAATGGAATGTCTAAGGACTCAACATGACCACATCGATGCTATTAAATGGTTCCCTATGGTAACTTTGGTCATTTATACTTGAATAACATAATGTATATTTTTTATATGTGTCCATATTGTCCATTAGTTTCTAGTGGAATGACCATATAATTCAAGAGAAAATAGACAAATTAATGAAAAAAGCATCAATGGCATTATTTTCAATTAACTCTGAAACTCTTCCAACTATTGACTTTTTTCACAACTGCCACCAGCAATATTGACATATTGACATAGGAAAATAAATAAAAATGTGTAAAAAACAGTACGGATATTTCATACTGAAACCCTCATATTAAACACCAATGGTATTCACCAAGTTGAGGGTTTATATTTAGGATAATGTTTTACAGCTTTGTCATTCACGATAAATCCGTGATAATCGAAAACTTCAACAAGCATTTCTCAACGGCTGGCCATGCCTTCCTCCTGGCTACCCCAACCTCGGGCCAACAGCTCCGCCCCCCCCCCCCCCGCAGCTACTCGCCCACGCCTCCCCAGCTTCTCCTTTACCCAAATCCAGATAGCAGATGTTCTGAAAGAGCTGCAAAACCTGGACCCATACAAATCAGCTGGGCTTGACAATCTGGACCCTCTGTTTCTGAAACTGCCGCCATTGTCGCAACCCCTATTACCAGCCTGTTCAACCTCTCCTTCGTATCATCTGAGATCCCCAAGGATTGGAAAGCTGCCGCGGTCATCCCCCTCTTCAAAGGAGGAGACACCCTGGACCCAAACTGTTGCAGACCTATATCCATCCTGCCCTGCCTATCTAAGGTCTTCGAAAGCCAAGTCAACAAACAGATCACTGACCATCTCGAATCCCACTGTACCTTCTCCGCTGTGCAATCCGATTTCCGAGCCGGTCAAGGGTGCATCTCAGCCACGCTCAAGGTACTAAACAATATCATAACCGGCAGATAAAAGACAGTACTGTGCAGCCGTCTTCATCCACCTGCCAAGGCTTTCGACTCTGTCAATCACCATATTCTTATCGTCAGACTCAGTAGCCTCGGTTTTTCTAATGACTGCCTTACCTGGTTCACCAACTACTTTGCAACTGCTCCAACTGCTCTTAAACGCTAGTAGAACCAAATGCATGCTTTTCAACCGTTCGCTGCCTGCACCCGCACGCCCGACTAGCATCACCACCCTGGATGGTTCCAACTTCGGCGATGTCATCTACAAAATATCTTCCAATACTCTACTCAGCAAACTGGATGCAGTTTATCACAGTGCCATCCGTTTTGTTACTAAAGCACCTTATACCACCCACCACTGCGACCTGTATGCTCTAGTCGGCTGGCCCTCGCTACATGTTCGTCGCCAGACCCACTGGCTCCAGGTCATATACAAGTCTATGCTAGGTAAAGCTCCGCCTTATCTCAGTTCACTGGTCACAATGGCAACACCCACCCGTAGCACGCGCTCCAGCAGGTGTATCTCACTCATCATATCTAAAGCCAAAACCTAATTTGGCCGCCTTTCCTTCCAGTTCTCTGCTGCCTGCGACTGGAACGAATTGCGAAAATCTCTGAAGATGGAGACTTTTATCTCCCTCACCAACTTTAACATCTGCTATCTGAGCAGCTAACCGATCGCTGCAGCTGTATATAGTCCATCGGTATATAGCCCACCCAATTGACCTACCTCATCCCCATACTGTTTTTATTTTATTTACTTTTCTGCTCTTTTGCACACCAGTATCTCTACCTGCACATGATCATCTGATCATTTATCACTCCAGTGTTAATCTGCTAAATTGTAATTATTCGCTCTTATGGCCTATTTATTGCCTACCTCCTCATGCCTTTTCTACACAATGTATATACAGTAGATTTTTTTTTCTACTATGTTATTGACTTGTTTATTGTTTACTCCATGTGTAACTCTGTGTTGTTGTCTGTTCACACTGCTATGCTTTATCTTGGCCAGGTTGCAGTTGCAAATGAGAACTTGTTCTCAACTAGCCTACCTGGTTAAATAAAGGTGAAATAAAAATAAATTAAAAAATATATTTTATTTTAAAATAATCTTAATGTATTATTTTACATATTTTACATGTGATACGTCCACACAAAAAGGCCACTCAATGTTTTTTTTAAATGTAAACTTGAATGTTACCAAAGTTCTGGTTGTTTAAAAGTTTCCAGTACTATACCCTCCCTTTGAAAACCTAGGGATGTTATGTGACCATGACATTGCCCTCTATCCGACGTTATTGTGATGTGTGCTACTGTATGTCTATTGCTTGACTGACTGAGTGAATTGGGAGGGCACATCACAGGGCAGTGTTTCTGGTGGACAGATTTCCAGCAATGAATCATTGTGAGAATCATTTATATCTGCCACTGAGGGTGCCAGGGAGTGGGACTACATTTGTCATGTGTAGATGAAGTCCTCTTGTGAGAAAATGAATCAAACAGAGATGAGCTGTGTAGTTATATGGACAAAAGTTCTAGTTTTGGCCTTGTGGGCTTTGCTCGGTAAATGAGAAGAAAGTCCATGACTATGTTACATGCAGACTAAAGTAATAATACACTATAAAATATAGGAAAAGCTCATTTTGATTATTCAATTAGTAACGGAGCCATGTAGATTATAACAACTTATATTTGGGGATCCAGAAGAAAAGCTCTCTGCATTCACTAACCCCTTTTTACAGTACATATTTTGCAACCCAAGACATTCTCAATTGAAAAGAGCCCTTTTCAACACAAAACAAATCCATAGTCAATAACCAACTTCTAGACTTATTTGGGGGATTGAGAAAGTTTCTGAAAAAAATTAACTGCAATTTCCCATCTACACTCAAATGATGCTTTCTAGAACCTAAAAGGGTTCTTCGGCTGTCCCCATATGTGAACCCTTTGAAGAACCCTTTTTAGTTCTAGGTAGAACCCTTTTGAGTTCCATGTAGAACCTTTTACACAGAGGGTTCAACATGGAACCCCAAATAGTTCTACCTGGAACCAAAAATAATGTTAAGAGGAGAGGAGGAGGAGGATGTTCTGGATTAATTAGGAAAGGAGACACACTAACAGTTTGCTCTCATGAGCAGCTCAATAGATTTTTAGTTTAACCTCAAAATACAGTGCCTTGCGAAAGTATTCGGCCCCCTTGAACTTTGCGACCTTTTGCCACATTTCAGGCTTCAAACATAAAGATATAAAACTGTATTTTTTTGTGAAGAATCAACAACAAGTGGGACACAATCATGAAGTGGAACGACATTTATTGGATATTTCAAACTTTTTTAACAAATCAAAAACTGAAAAATTGGGCGTGCAAAATTATTCAGCCCCTTTACTTTCAGTGCAGCAAACTCTCTCCAGAAGTTCAGTGAGGATCTCTGAATGATCCAATGTTGACCTAAATGACTAATGATGATAAATACAATCCACCTGTGTGTAATCAAGTCTCCGTATAAATGCACCTGCACTGTGATAGTCTCAGAGGTCCGTTAAAAGCGCAGAGAGCATCATGAAGAACAAGGAACACACCAGGCAGGTCCGAGATACTGTTGTGAAGAAGTTTAAAGCCGGATTTGGATACAAAAATATTTCCCAAGCTTTAAACATCCCAAGGAGCACTGTGCAAGCGATAATATTGAAATGGAAGGAGTATCAGACCACTGCAAATCTACCAAGACCTGTCCGTCCCTCTAAACTTTCAGCTCATACAAGGAGAAGACTGATCAGAGATGCAGCCAAGAGGCCCATGATCACTCTGGATGAACTGCAGAGATCTACAGCTGAGGTGGGAGACTCTGTCCATAGGACAACAATCAGTCGTATATTGCACAAATCTGGCCTTTATGGAAGAGAGGCAAGAAGAAAGCCATTTCTTAAAGATATCCATAAAAAGTGTTGTTTAAAGTTTGCCACAAGCCACCTGGGAGACACACCAAACATGTGGAAGAAGGTGCTCCGGTCAGATGAAACCAAAATTGAACTTTTTGGCAACAATGCAAAACGTTATGTTTGGCGTAAAAGCAACACAGCTCATCACCCTGAACACACCATCCCCACTGTCAAACATGGTGGTGGCAGCATCATGGTTTGGGCCTGCTTTTCTTAAGCAGGGACAGGGAAGATGGTTAAAATTGATGGGATACAGGACCATTCTGGAAGAAAACCTGATGGAGTCTGCAAAAGACCTGAGACTGGGACGGAGATTTGTCTTCCAACAAGACAATGATCCAAAACATAAAGCAAAATCTACAATGGAATGGTTCAAAAATAAACATATCCAGGTGTTAGAATGGCCAAGTCAAAGTCCAGACCTGAATCCAATTGAGAATCTGTGGAAAGAACTAAAAACTGCTGTTCACAAATGCTCTCCATCCAACCTCACTGAGCTCGAGCTGTTTTGCAAGGAGGAATGGGAAAAATTTCCGTCTCTCGATGTGCAAAACTGATAGAGACATACCCCAAGCGACTTACAGCTGTAATCGCAGCAAAAGGTGGCGCTACAAAGTATTAACTTAAGGGGGCTGAATAATTTTGCACGCCCAATTTTTCAGTTTTTGATTTGTTAAAAAAGTTTGAAATATCCAATAAATGTCGTTCCACTTCATGATTGTGTCCCACTTGTTGTTGATTCTTCACAAAAAAATACAGTTTTATATCTTTATGTTTGAAGCCTGAAATGTGGCAAAAGGTCGCAAAGTTCAAGGGGGCCGAATACTTTCGCAAGGCACTGTAGATAGTTGAATGTGCAAATAACCACCCACTGGACACAGACGTCAGTTCAACGTCTACTTTTGATTTGCATTTGACTGGGTTGTAAACTAACATGAATTCAACATGAATTCCTTTACGCTGATTTTTTTTCAAATTGAATCAGTTTTTGAACGTTGATTCAACGTCATCACATTTAATTTTGAGGTTGAAATTACATGGAAACAATGTTATTTCAACCCGTTTTTGCCCAGTGGGCATGCCCTACTGAAATCTGATCCATTATGAGTGTGTATCATGCCTTCTCTTGTCTCTCATGATTCAGTCTCAAGGGAGCTTGACTGAGCGGCTTTTTCAGAACATATGGGGCTCCATAAATCCCAGTTGAGATTTGAGACAGCTTCTCCTCTCAGCCTCAGGAGATTAACACAGAGATCACGCAGCAGCACTGGTCATCCATGATCCATCACTGCTTCCCGAGATGGATGTGTTCAGTATTGACTTATCTGATGCCACCAGGGTTATCGCTCTATTGGAGAGTCGGTGAATTCAATTAGGAAACGTTGGCGGGAAGATCAACTCCTAAACCTTGTTAAATTTCCCTTTTAATCTATATCAGTCCTTTTTGTTTCCGGAATTGTACTCTTCTCATTGTGAGCCTAAAATAATGGATCTCTCTAGAATAATTTTGTATGTGAGGGCAAACTTCTGAAAGTTATTCTATATGATAATAAACAGGAGGAATGAGTAGCTGCAGCTATAGTTGTCATGTATTGTCATGTTGTGTCCTGTTCCTGTTCTTGTTTCTGTCCTTTCCCTTCACCCTGTCTCCCTCTGCTGGTCGTTATTAGGTTACCTTTTCTCCCCCTCTTTCCCCCAGCTGTTCCTTGTCTCCTCCTAACTACCTCGTCACCCCTTTTCCCACCTGTTCCCTTTTTCCCTCTGATTAGTCCTCTATATCTCTCTCTGTTTTTGTTTCTGTCTTTGTCGGATTCTTGTTTGTGTTATTCATGCCTGAACTAGACTATCGTCATGTTTGCTGCAACCTTGTCCTGTCCTGTCGGAATCTGCCGGTCCATCTGAGCCTACCTATGTTTTGTTATTAAAGAAGCTCTGTTTACGTTAATTCGCTTTTGGGTCCTCATTCACGCACCGTAACAGAAGAATCCGACCAAGAATGGACCCAGCGACTTCGGATCCTCTCCACTCAGCCGTCGAGATCCAGGGAGCGATGCTAGGCAGACACGAGCAGGAATTGTCTGCTGCTCGACATGCCGTTGAGACCCTGGCCACCCAAGTCTCCAACCTCACAGAACAGGTTCACCATCTCCGCCTCGATCCACCGGCCACTTCCAGGGCTTTCGAATCTCCGGAGCCCAGAATCAATAACCCGCCGTGTTACTCTGGGGAGCCCACTGAATGCCGCTCGTTCCTCACCCAGTGTGATATTGTGTTTTCTCTCCAGCCCAACACTTACTCCAGGAGCACTGCTCGTGTCGCCTACGTCATATCTCTCCTTACTGGACGGGCTCGTGAGTGGGGCACGGCAATCTGGGAGGCAAGGGCTGAGTGTACTAACCAGTATCAGGACTTTAAGGAGGAGATGATACGGGTTTTTGATCGATCTGTTTTTGGGGAGGAGGCTTCCAGGGCCCTGTCTTCCCTATGTCAAGGTAATCGATCCATAACAGACTACTCTATTGAGTTTCGCACTCTTGCTGCCTCCAGTGGCTGGAACGAGCCGGCTTTGCTCGCTCGTTTTCTGGAGGGTCTCCGCGCAGAGGTAAAGGATGAGATTCTCTCCCGGGAGGTTCCTTCCAGCGTGGATTCCTTGATTGAACTCGCTATTCGCATTGAGCGACGGGTTGATCTTCGTCACCGAGCTCCTGGAAAGGAGCTCGCGTTCTCCGTTGCCCCCCTCTCCGCATCACTACCATCTTCCTCTGCCGGCTCGGGTGCTGAGCCTATGCAGCTGGGAGGTATCCGCATCTCGACTAAGGAGAGGGAACGGAGAATCACCAACCGCCTCTGTCTCTATTGCGGTTCTGCTGGTCATTTTGTCACTTCATGTCCAGTAAAAGCCAGAGCTCATCAGTAAGCGGAGGGCTACTGGTGAGCGCTACTACTCCTGTCTCTCCTTCAAGATCCTGCACTACCTTGTCGGTCCATCTACGCTGGACCGGTTCGTCAGCTTCCTGCAGTGCCTTAATAGACTCTGGGGCGGAGGGCTGTTTTATGGACGAGACCTGGGCTCGGGAACATGACATTCCTCTCAGACAGTTAAGGGAGTCCACGGCCTTGTTCGCCCTGGATGGTAGTCCTCTCCCCAGGATTCAGCGTGAGACGCTACCTTTAACCCTCACTGTTTCTGGTAATCATAGCGAAACCATTTCTTTTTTAATTTTTCGTTCACCTTTTACACCTGTTGTTTTGGGCCATCCCTGGCTAGTTTGTCATAATCCTTCCATTAATTGGTCTAGTAATTCTATCCTCTCCTGGAACGTCTCTTGTCATGTGAAATGTTTAATGTCTGCTATCCCTCCTGTTTCCTCTGTCTCTTCTTCACAGGAGGAGCCTGGTGATTTGACAGGGGTGCCGGAGGAATATCACGATCTGCGCACGGTGTTCAGTCGGTCCAGGGCCACCTCTCTTCCTCCACACCGGTCGTATGATTGTAGTATTGATCTCCTTCCGGGAACCACTCCCCCCCGGGGTAGACTATACTCTCTGTCGGCTCCCGAACGTAAGGCTCTCGAAGATTATTTGTCTGTAGCTCTTGCCGCCGGTACCATAGTCCCCTCCTCCTCTCCCGCCGGAGCGGGGTTTTTTTTTGTTAAGAAGAGGGACGGGTCCCTGCGCCCCTGCATAGATTATCGAGGGCTGAATGACATAACAGTGAAGAATCGTTATCCGCTTCCTCTTATGTCTTCAGCCTTCGAGATCCTGCAGGGAGCCAGGTTTTTCACTAAGTTGGACCTTCGTAACGCTTACCATCTCGTGCGCATCAGGGAGGGGGACGAGTGGAAGACGGCGTTTAACACTCCGTTAGGGCACTTTGAATACCGGGTTCTTCCTTTCGGCCTCGCTAACGCTCCAGCTGTCTTTCAGGCATTAGTCAATGATGTCCTGAGAGACATGCTGAACATCTTTGTTTTCGTTTACCTTGACGATATCCTGATTTTTTCACCGTCACTCCAGATTCATGTTCAGCACGTTCGACGTGTCCTCCAGCGCCTTTTAGAGAATTGTCTTTTTGTGAAGGCTGAGAAGTGCTCTTTTCATGCCTCCTCCGTCACATTTCTCGGTTCTGTTATTTCCGCTGAAGGCATTAAGATGGATCCCGCTAAGGTCCAAGCTGTCATTGATTGGCCCGTCCCTAAGTCACGCGTCGAGCTGCAGCGCTTTCTCGGCTTCGCGAACTTCTATCGTCGTTTCATCCGTAATTTCGGTCAGGTGGCAGCTCCTCTCACAGCCCTTACTTCTGTCAAGACGTGCTTTAAGTGGTCCGTTTCCGCCCAGGGAGCTTTTGATCTCCTCAAGAATCGTTTTACATCCGCACCTATCCTTGTTACACCTGACGTCACTAGACAGTTCGTTGTCGAGGTTGACGCGTCAGAGGTGGGCGTGGGAGCCATTCTTTCTCAGCGCTCCCTCTCTGACGACAAGGTCCACCCTTGCGCGTATTTTTCTCATCGCCTGTCGCCGTCGGAACGTAACTATGATGTGGGAAACCGCGAACTGCTCGCCATCCGCTTAGCCCTAGGCGAATGGCGACAGTGGTTGGAGGGGGCGACCGTTCCTTTTGTCGTTTGGACTGACCATAGGAACCTTGAGTACATCCGTTCTGCCAAACGACTTAATGCGCGTCAGGCGCGCTGGGCGCTGTTTTTCGCTCGTTTCGAGTTCGTGATTTCTTATCGTCCGGGCTCTAAGAACACCAAGCCTGATGCTTTATCTCGTCTCTTCAGTTCTTCAGTAGCCTCCACTGACCCTGAGGGGATTCTCCCTGAGGGGCGTGTTGTCGGGTTGACTGTCTGGGGAATTGAGAGGCAGGTAAAGCAAGCACTCACTCAAACTCCATCGCCGCGCGCTTGTCCTAGGAACCTTCTTTTCGTTCCCGTTCCTACTCGTCTGGCCGTTCTTCAGTGGGCTCACTCTGCCAAGTTAGCCGGCCACCCTGGCGTTCGGGGTACGCTTGCTTCCATTCGCCAGCGTTTTTGGTGGCCCACCCGGGAGCATGACACGCGTCGCTTCGTGGCTGCTTGTTCGGTCTGCGCGCAGACTAAGTCCGGTAACTCCCCTCCTGCCGGCCGTCTCAGGCCGCTTCCCATTCCCTCTCGACCGTGGTCTCACATCGCCTTAGATTTTGTCACCGGACTGCCTTCGTCAGCGGGGAAGACTGTTATTCTTACGGTTGTCGATAGGTTCTCTAAGGCGGCTCATTTTATTCCCCTTGCTAAGCTTCCTTCTGCTAAAGAGACGGCACAAATCATCATCGAGAATGTTTTCAGAATTCATGGCCTTCCGTCAGACGTCGTTTCGGACAGAGGTCCGCAATTCACGTCTCAATTTTGGAGGGAGTTTTGCCGTTTGATTGGGGCTTCCGTCAGTCTCTCTTCCGGCTTTCACCCCCAGTCTAACGGTCAAGCAGAACGGGCCAATCAGACTATTGGTCGCATCTTACGCAGTCTTTCTTTTTGCAACCCTGCGTCTTGGTCAGAACAGCTCCCCTGGGCAGAATACGCCCACAACTCGCTTCCTTCGTCTGCGACCGGGCTATCTCCTTTTCAGAGTAGCCTCGGGTACCAGCCTCCGCTGTTCTCATCTCAGTTCGCCGAGTCCAGCGTCCCCTCCGCTCAGGCTTTTGTCCAACGTTGCGAGCGCACCTGGAAGAGGGTCAGGTCTGCACTTTGCCGTTATAGGGCGCAGACTGTGAGAGCTGCTAATAAGCGTAGAACTAAGAGTCCTAGATATTGTCGCGGTCAGAGAGTTTGGCTCTCCACTCAGAACCTTCCCCTTAAGACCGCTTCTCGCAAGTTGACCCCGCGGTTCATTGGTCCGTTCCGTATTTCTCGGATCATTAATCCTGTCGCAGTGCGACTTCTTCTTCCGCGATATCTTCGTCGCGTCCACCCGGTCTTCCATGTCTCCTGTGTCAAGCCCGTTCTTCGCGCCCCCGCTCGTCTTCCCCCCCCCCCCCCCCCCATCCTTGTCGAGGGCACACCCATCTACAGGGTCCGTAGGATTTTGGATTTAGGTTACCTTTTCTCCCCCTCTTTCCCCCAGCTGTTCCTTGTCTCCTCCTAACTACCTCGTCACCCCTTTTCCCACCTGTTCCCTTTTTCCCTCTGATTAGTCCTCTATATCTCTCTCTGTTTTTGTTTCTGTCTTTGTCGGATTCTTGTTTGTGTTATTCATGCCTGAACTAGACTATCGTCATGTTTGCTGCAACCTTGTCCTGTCCTGTCGGAATCTGCCGGTCCATCTGAGCCTACCTATGTTTTGTTATTAAAGAAGCTCTGTTTACGTTAATTCGCTTTTGGGTCCTCATTCACGCACCGTAACAATAGTATATGATTCAGCATAATGTATTATTGTTCTACTGTTCT
The DNA here is from genome assembly GCF_013265735.2 of Oncorhynchus mykiss. Classification (NCBI taxonomy): domain Eukaryota; kingdom Metazoa; phylum Chordata; class Actinopteri; order Salmoniformes; family Salmonidae; genus Oncorhynchus; species Oncorhynchus mykiss. The sequence continues at coordinate 62,060,768 of NC_048573.1, forward strand.
AACACCCTTCATACTCCCAGGAGAGAGAACATAATGTATTAGTGTTCTACTGTTCTAACACCCTTCATACTCCCAGGAGAGAGAACATAATGTATTAGTGTTCTACTGTTCTAACACCAGTCATACTCCCAGGAGAGAGAACATAATGTATTAGTGTTCTACTGTTCTAACAGCCTTCATACTCCCAGGATAGAGAACATAATGTATTAGTGTTCTACTGTTCTAACACCCTTCATACTCCCAGGAGAGAGAACATAATGTATTAGTGTTCTACTGTTCTAACACCCTTCATACTCCCAGGAGAGAGAACATAATGTATTAGTGTTCTACTGTTCTAACACCCTTCATACTCCCAGGATAGAGAACATAATGTATTAGTGTTCTACTGTTCTAACACCCTTCATACTCCCAGGAGAGAGAACATAATGTATTAGTGTTCTACTGTTCTAACACCCTTCATACTCCCAGGAGAGAGAACATAATGTATTAGTGTTCTACTGTTCTAACACCCTTCATACTCCCAGGAGAGAGAACATAATGTATTAGTGTTCTACTGTTCTAACACCCTTCATACTCCCAGGAGAGAGAACATAATGTATTAGTGTTCTACTGTTCTAACACCCTTCATACTCCCAGGAGAGAGAACATAATGTATTAGTGTTCTACTGTTCTAACACCCTTCATACTCCCAGGAGAGAGAACATAATGTATTAGTGTTCTACTGTTCTAACACCCTTCATACTCCCAGGAGAGAGAACATAATGTATTAGTGTTCTACTGTTCTAACACCCTTCATACTCCCAGGAGAGAGAACATAATGTATTAGTGTTCTACTGTTCTAACACCCTTCATACTCCCAGGAGAGAGAACATAATGTATTAGTGTTCTACTGTTCTAACACCCTTCATACTCCCAGGAGAGGGAACATAATGTATTAGTGTTCTACTGTTCTAACACCCTTCATACTCCCAGGAGAGGGAACATAATGTATTGGTGTTCTACTGTTCTAACACCCTTCATACTCCCAGGAGAGAGAACATAATGTATTGGTGTTCTACTGTTCTAACACCCTTCATACTCCCAGGAGAGAGAACATAATGTATTAGTGTTCTACTGTTCTAACACCCTTCATACTCCCAGGATAGAGAACATAATGTATTAGTGTTCTACTGTTCTAACACCCTTCATACTCCCAGGAGAGAGAACATAATGTATTAGTGTTCTACTGTTCTAACACCCTTCATACTCCCAGGAGAGAGAACATAATGTATTAGTGTTCTACTGTTCTAACACCCTTCATACTCCCAGGATAGAGAACATAATGTATTAGTGTTCTACTGTTCTAACACCCTTCATACTCCCAGGAGAGAGAACATAATGTATTAGTGTTCTACTGTTCTAACACCCTTCATACTCCCAGGATAGAGAACATAATGTATTAGTGTTCTACTGTTCTAACACCCTTCATACTCCCAGGAGAGAGAACATAATGTATTAGTGTTCTACTGTTCTAACACCCTTCATACTCCCAGGAGAGAGAACATAATGTATTAGTGTTCTACTGTTCTAACACCCTTCATACTCCCAGGAGAGAGAACATAATGTATTAGTGTTCTACTGTTCTAACACCCTTCATACTCCCAGGAGAGAGAACATAATGTATTAGTGTTCTACTGTTCTAACACCCTTCATACTCCCAGGAGAGAGAACATAATGTATTATCTTGCCCGTGTGATTTGTGTTGTCTGCATTAATATTAATAAGAGAACAGTAATAAATATGATCCACTTTTCATTCAGATGGGCATCATAATTAAGACAGAATGTGCCATCCTATTTCCGTTTGTATGCACTTGACCATAATGTTAACTTCTACACAGGCTTAATTTGTTTTGGAGAATCAGTGATGTCCCCGTGGCATGGTAAAAACAGTCATTACGCTGTGTAATGTAGTGACATATTTGTGTCCTCTGTTTATTAGACTATCGCACTGGAACAAAATGTCAATCGAGGAAAATTTGGCAACTACATCACTGCTTTATTAGAACCCGACTGTGACAGAGAGCAGGGAGTTCTGTAGGCTCCTGCTATTAAAGGCAACCATCCACTTTGCTAAATGAGCTGCAGTTTAGGTTTGTTTACAGGAAGCTGGAGCCTTGGGTTAAAACAGGAATGGCATCCTATTCCCTATATAGTGCACTACTTCTGACTTAAGCCCGATGAGGCCAAAAGTACTTCACAGCTTCAGCTCCAGCCCCGCCTGGCTCTTTCTGGCACCCTTAGCCATTTGTTATCAGCTCTCGCCCCAACCCGAGGTGCAGACCGCTCCTATAGCAATCCAATTACTCTTATCTGAGCGCACCCCCTTCCTCTCCAGTATCCAAAAGGAAAGGAACCCATTCTTCTTTCTTATTACCTTTCTTAACTTTGTTCTAGGAGCCCTTGCCTTGTCCAGAGGACTGTATGCTACATATGTCTACCTGGGCAAGCTAATTAAATTGAGCTCCTTCTTCAGCACGCTACACCTACCCTACAGACTGTAATCAGAGAGAGAGAGAGAGAGAGAGAGAGAGAGAGAGAGAGAGAGAGAGAGAGAGAGAGAGGCCCCTTTCTGCTGTCTGATTTATGGAGCTCCATGAGGGCAGCTAGCAGAGAGAGAGGCAATAAGAGACAGGGCTCTGCTCACTGTAAAGACTGCCAGGGAGAGATGACAGAGCATGGGCTGCTATGTTATTCCTCTATCAGACTGCAACAGCCAACTACCCTTCATGCTGAGGAACCAAGAAAATGAATACAAATCAGAGTGCCTGGAATGGGATGACTGGGGGCGGGGAGGAGACAGATGCTACATCCCAAATTGTACCCTCTTCCCTACCTAATGCACTACTTTTGACTAGAGCCTATATGGCTCTGGTTAAAATTAGTGCACTATATAGGGAATTGGGTGCCATTTGTGAAACAGACAGAGTATCATCCATAACTATTTAGAAGTATAGTACATGTATTTCCTTTGTTTGCAAAAAGGTAAGCAGGGATGGAAATCAATAATGGGTGCATTTCTTTGCACAGTGCCATATATTCCCCATAGGCATAGCCCTTACATAACAAAGTTTAGACATATCATAATTTAATGAACAGTGGAATTGCAGGAGCCAGAAAGTCTTTGGGACTGTGGGTCCCTCCTCCTGTGATAAACGAATAGATATGGCCACAGGGGATGGCGAGGTGAAGTCCCCTGCATTTACACTCTTCGGGGAAAAAAGGTGCTAAGTAGAAGAACCATACACGATTCTTCTGTTTGTCCCCATAGGGGAACCCTTTTTGGTGCTGGGTAGAACCCTTTGCAGAGTGTTCTATATAGAACCCTCTATGAACAGTTCTGCATAGAATCCTCTATGAAAGTGTTGTACCGAGAATCAATCAAATTCAAACAAAAGCCCGTTTTACATCAGCACAAAGTACTATACAGAAACCCAGCCTAAAACCCCAAACAGCAAGCAATGCAGGTGTAGAAGCACAGTGGTTAGGAAAAACTCCCTAGAAAGGCCAGAACCTAGGCAGAAACCTAGAGAGGAACCAGGCTATGAGGGGTGGCCAGTCCTCTTCTCGCTGTGCTGGGTGGAGATTATAAGAGAACATGGCCAAGATGTTCAAATGTTCATAGATGACCAGCAGGGTCAGATAATAATAATCACAGTGGTTGTAGAGGGTGCAACAGGTCAGCACCTCAGGAGTAGATGTCAGTTGGCTTTTCATAGCGATCACTCAGAGTTAGAGACAGAGTCCAAAACAGCAGGTCCGGGACAAGATAGCACGTCCGGTGAACAGGTTCCAAAGCCGCAGGCAGAACAGTTGAAACTGGAACAGCAGCATATCCAGGTGGACTGGGGACAGCAAGGAGTATTTTCATCAAAGAAGTTCATGAATTTATCACTGCTGAAGTTAAAGCCATCCTCTCTTGGGGAATGCTGCTTTTTAGTTAGCTTTGCGTCAGTATCAAAAATACATTTTGGATTGTTCTTATTCTCCTCAATTAAGTTGGAAAAATAGGATGATCAAGCAGCATTGAGGGTTCTTTGATACTGTACGGGACTGTCTTTCCAAGCTAGTCTGAAGACTTCTAGTTTGGTGTGGCGTCATTTCCGTTCCAATTTTCTGGAAGCTTGATTCAGGGCTCGGGTATTTTCTGTATACCAGGGAGCTAGTTTCTTATGACAAATGTTTTTAGTTTTAAGGGTTGCGACTACATCTAGGGTATTACGCAAGGTTACATTTAGTTCCTCAGTTAGGTGGTTAACCAATTTTTGTACTCTGGCATCCTTAGGTAGGTGGAGGGAGTCTGGAAGGTCATCTAGGAATCTTTGGGTTGTCTGAGAATTTATAGCTTTTGATGATCCTTGTTTGGGGTCTGAGCAGATTATTTGTTGCGATTGCAAATGTAATAAAATGGTGGTCCGATAGTCCAGGATAATGAGGAAAAACATTAAGATCTACAATATTTATTCCAAGTGACAAAACTAGGTCCAGAGTATGACTGTGGCAGTGAGTAGGTCCGGAGGCATGTTGGACAAAACCCACTGAGTCGATGATGGCTCCGAAAGCCTTTTGGAGTGGGTCTGTGGACTTTTCCATGTGAATATTAAAGTCACCAAAAATTAGAATATTATCTGCTATTACTACAAGGTCCGATAGGAATTCAGTGAACTCAGTGAGGAACGCTGTATACGGCCCAGGAGGTCGATAAGCAGTAGCTATAAAAGTGATTGAGTAGGCTGCATAGATTTCATGACTAGAAGCTCAAAAGACGAAAATGCTGTCTTTTTTTTTGTAAATTGAAATTTGCTATCATAAATGTTAGCAACACGTCCTCCGCCGTTGCGGGATGCGCGAGGGATATGGTCACTTGTGTAACCAGGAGGAGAGGCCTCATTTAACATTTTAGTAAATTAATCAGGATTAAGCCATGTTTCAGTCCAATCACATCAAGATTATGATCAGTGATTAGTTCATTGACTAACTGCCTTGGAAGTGAGGGATGTAACATTAAGTAGCCCTATTTTGAGATGCGAGATATTTTTATTTTATTTCACCTTTATTTAACCAGGTAGGCTAGTTGAGAACAAGTTCTCATTTGCAACTGCGACCTGGCCGCATATCACAATCTCTTTCAATAATGACAGGAGTGGAGGCAGTCATTATTCCAGTGAGATTGCTAAGGCGAACACTGCCATGTTAAGTTTTTCCCAACCTAGATCGAGGCACAGACACGGTCTCAATGGGGAAAGCTGAGCTGACTACACTGTCTGTGTTAGTGGTAGACTCCACTAAGCTGGCAGGGTGGCTAACAGCCTGCTGCTTGGCCTGCACCCTATCCCATTGTGGAGCTAGCGGCGTTAGAGCCCTGTCTATGTTCATAGATAAGATGAGAGCACCCATCCAGCTGGGATGGAGTCCGTCACTCCTCAGCAGGCTAGGCTTGTTCCTGTTTATGGGTGAGTCCCAGAAAGAGGGCCAATTATCTACAAATTCTATATTTTGGGAGGGGCAGAAAACTTCTTTGGAGGGTTCTTCCTAGAACCCTCTATGAAAGGTTCCACCGGCCTTATTAGCCTTTAAAATGTAAATATTCTGAATAAAAATATAAACGCAACATTCAACTATTTGAAAGATTTGACTGTTACAGTTAAGAACATAAGTCAATTAAAATAAATAAATTAGGTCCTAATCTATGGATTTCATATGACTGGGAATAAAAAAAAAGGTAGGGGAGTGGAAAACCAGTCAGTATCAGGTGTGACCACTATTTGCCTTAAACAGCGCGACACATCTCCTTCACATAGAGTTGATCTGGCTGTTGATTGTGGCCTGTGGAGTGTTGTCGCAATCCTCTTCAATGGCTTTGCGAAGTGGAGGATACTGGCAGGAAATGGAACACGTTGACGGACAGGTAGATCCAGAGCATCCCAAACATGCTCAGTTGGTGACATGTCTGGTGAGTATGCAGACGATGGAAGAACTAGGAAATGTTCAGCTTCCAGGAATTGTGTACAGATTTAAAAACATGTTGTTTTTTTTCACTTTTATTTAACCAGGTAGGTTCGTTGAGAACAAGTTCTCATTTACAACTGCGACCTGGCAAAAAATAAAGCAAAACAGTTCGACACATACAACAACACAGAGTTACACATGGAATAAACATACAGTTCATAATACAGTATAAAAGTCTATATACATTGTGTGCAAATAAGGTAAGCCAAGGGAGGTAATCTAGAGCACTGCATCGCAGCGCTAGCTATGCCACCAGAGACTCTGGGTTCGCACCCAGGCTCTGTCGCAGCCGGCCGCGACCGGGAGGGGGAGGGTTTGGCCGGTAGGGATATCCTTGTCTCATTGCGCACCAGCGACTCCTGTGGCGGGCCGGGCACAGTGCACGCTAACCAAGGTCGCCAGGTGCACGGTGTTTCCTCTGACACATTGGTGCGGCTGGCTTCCAGGTTGGATGCACGCTATGTTAAGAAGCAGTGCGGCTTGGTTGGGTTGTGTTTCGGGGGACGCATGGCTTTCGACCTTCGTCTCTCCCGAGCCCGTACGGGAGTTGTAGAGATGAGACAAGATAGTAATTACTAACAATTGGATACCACGAAATTGGGGAGAAAAGGGGCTAAAATAAAAAATAAATAAATATATAAATACAATTTTAAAAAATAAGGCAGGTAAGGCAATAAATAGGCCATGGTGGCAAAGTAATTACAATATACCAATTAAACACTTGAGTGATTGATGTGCAGAAGATGAATGTGCAAGTAGAGATACTGGGGTGCAAAGGAGCAAGATAAATACATAAATAAATACAGTATGGGGATGAGGTAGTTGGATGGGCTATTTACAGATGGGCTATGTACAGGTGCAGTGATCTGTGAGCTACTCTGACAGCTGGTGCTTAAAGCTAGTGAGGGAGATATGAGTCTCCAGCTTCAGTGATTTTTGCAGTTCGTTCCAGTCATTGGCAGCAGAGAACTGGAAGGAAAGGATGCCAAAGGAGGAATTGGTTTTGGGGATGACTAGTGAGATATACCTGCTGGAGCGCGTGCTATGGGTGGGTGCTGCTATGGTGACCAGTGAGCTGAGATAAGGCAGGGCTTTACCTAGCAGAGACTTGTAGATGACCTGGAGTGAGTGGGTTTGGCGACGAGTATGAAGCGAGGGCCAACCAACGAGAGCATACAGGTCGCAATGGTCGGTAGTATGTGGGGCTTTGTTGATAAAACAGATGGCACTGTGATAGACTGCATCCAATTTGTTGAGTAGAGTGTTGGAGGCTATTTTGTAAATGACATTGCCGAAGTCGAGGATCGGTAGGATGGTCAGTTTTACGAGGGTATATTTGGCAGCATGAGTGAAGGATGCTTTGTTGCAAAATAGGAAGCCAATTCTAGATTTAATTTTGGATTGGAGATGCTTAATGTGAGTCTGGAAGGATAGTTTACAGTCTAACCAGACACCTAGGTTTTTATAGTTGTCCACATATTCTAAGTCAGAACTGTCCAGAGTAGTGAGGCTGGATGGGCGGGCAGGTGCGGGCAGCCATCGGTTGAAGAGCATGCATTTAGTTTTACTTGCATTTAAGCTCATCTGGAGGTTAGTTAACACAGTGTCCAAAGAGGGGCCAGAAGTATTCAGTATGGTGTCGTCTGCGTAGAGGTGGATCAGAGAATCACCAGCAGCAAGAGCGACATCATTGATGTATATAGAGAAGAGAGTTGGCCTGAGAATTGAACCCCATGGCACCCCCATAGAGACTGCCAGAGGTCCAGACAACATGCCCTCCGATTTGACACACTGAACTCTATCAGAGAAGTAGTTGGTGAACCAGGTGAGGCAGTCATTTGAGAAACCAAGGCTGTTTAGTCTGCCGATAAGAATGTGGTGATTGACAGAGTCAAAGGCCTTGACCAGGTCAATGACTACGGCTCTTAATGTCTCTTATCGATGGTGGTTATGATATCATTTAGGACCTTGAGCGTGGCTGAGGTGCACCCATGACCAGCTCTGAAACCAGATTGCATAGCAAAGAAGGTACGGTGGGATTCTAAATGGTCGGTAATCTGTTTGTTAACTTGGCTTTCGAAGACCTTAGAAAGACAGGGTAGGATAGATATAGGTCTGTAGCAGTCTGGGTCTAGAGTGTCACCCCCTTTGAAGAGGGGGATGACCGCGGCAGCTTTCCAATCTTTGGGAATCTCAGACAATACAAAAGAGAGGTTGAACAGGCTAGTAATAGTTGTTGCAACAATTTCGGCAGATCATTTTAGAAAGAGAGGGTCCAGATTGTCTAGCCCGGCTGATTTGTAGGGGTCCAGATTTTGCAGCTCTTTCAGAACATCAGCTATCTGGATTTGGGTGTAGGAGAAAAGGGGGAAGCTTGGGCGAGTTGCTGTGGGGGGTGCCGGGTAGTTGACCGGGGTAGGGGTAGCCAGGTGGAAAGCATGGCCAGCCGTAGAGAAATACTTATTGAAATTCTCAATTATAGTGGATTTATGGGCAGCTGGGAGGAGGTTCTCTTGTTCTCCATGGACTTTACAGTGTCCCAGAACTGGTTGGAGTTTGTGCTGCAGGATGCAAAGATCCTGTAGCAGATCCTTGTGACATGAGGCTGTGCATTATCATGCTGAAACATGAGGTGATGGCGGAGGATGAATGGCACAACAATGGCCCTTAGGATCTCGTCATGGTATCTCTGTGCTTTCAAATTGCCATCGATAAAATGCAATTGTGTTTGTTGTCCGTAGGTTATGCCTGCCCATGCCTGCCCAGTTGGACGTACTGCCAAATTCTCTAAAATGATGTTGGAGGCGGCTTATGGTAAGCTTTTTGTGCAAATAGAAGATTTCAGAGATCTTTTATTCCAGCATGGGACCAACACTTTACATTTTGCATTCATATATTTTTTCTGTGTATTTATGAAAATAGAACCCTTTTCCTTACAAAGGACACTTGTCTTTCAAAAAGGGTAATTCTGATCAAAGTGGTTCTTGGTAGAACCCTAACACTCAACACGCAAAGAACCCCTTTTTGAACCCTTTCTTCTAAGAGTGTATCGGCATCATGCTATAGGGGATTTATTAGATGGAGTAGTGGGGTATTGATCAAAGAAATTAATAGGAAGAAAGAGTTGTGACAACTTCCTTAGAACTCATGGGAAGGTTTGGAATTTATGGAAATTGTGTGCATCATGTTCCCCAACATGACATTTATCGAGAGCTGTCACAGAAACATCTGACTCACTGCATTCAATTTATCCTGAATAGCAGAGCCTTACGAGCAATATAAGGCTCTGCTGTAGCCTACTCTAATACAAATATTTTGTACAGTGTGTTCCGTACAGTATACAGAAGATGTTCTGTACAAATCTTCCATACAGTATGCACAGTTCTACAGTACCAAACATACAGCTTCATACAAAAAAATCCTTCAATGCTCCTCCTTAGATGTCGAATATTTTCCTACACTCCCTACCCTGTTGTTGTCTCGGCTCAGTTTGTCAGCGGTGTCTCTGGTCAGTTTAGTAGCTGTGTCTCTGGTCAGTTTGGCAGCTGTGTCTCTGCTCAGTTTGACAGCGGTGTCTCGGCTCAGTTTGACAGCGGTGTCTCGGCTCAGTTTGACAGCGGTGTCTCGGCTAAGTTTGACAGCGGTGTCTCTGATCAGTTTGGTAGCAGTGTCTCTGATCAGTTTGGTAGCAGTGTCTCTGATCAGTTTGGCAGCAGTGTCTGATCAGTTTGACAGCGGTGTCTCTGCTCAGTTTGACAGCTGTGTCTCTGATCAGTTTGACAGCGGTGTCTCGGCTCAGTTTGACAGCTGTGTCTCTGCTCAGTTTGACAGCGGTGTCTCTGCTCAGTTTGACAGCTGTGTCTCTGATCAGTTTGACAGCGGTGTCTCGGCTCAGTTTGACAGCTGTGTCTCTGATCAGTTTGACAGCTGTGTCTCTGATCAGTTTGACAGCGGTGTCTCGGCTCAGTTTGACAGCGGTGTCTCGGCTCAGTTTGACAGCGGTGTCTCTGCTCAGTTTGACAGCAGTGTCTCTGATCAGTTTGACAGCGGTGTCTCTGATCAGTTTGGCAGCGGTGACTCTGATCAGTTTGACAGCGGTGTCTCTGATAAGTTTGACAGCGGTGTCTCTGATAAGTTTGACAGCGGTGTCTCTGATCAGATTGGCAGCAGTGACTCTGATCAGTTTGACAGCGGTGTCTCTGATCAGTTTGACAGCGGTGTCTCTGATCAGTTTGGCAGCAGTGTCTGATCAGTTTGGCAGCAGTGTCTGATAAGCTTGACAGCGGTGTCTGATCAGTTTGACAGCGGTGTCTCTGATCAGTTTGGCAGCAGTGTCTGATCAGTTTGACAGCGGTGTCTCTGCTCAGTTTGACAGCGGTGTCTCTGATCAGTTTGACAGCGGTGTCTCTGCTCAGTTTGACAGCGGTGTCTCTGATCAGTTTGACAGTGGTGTCTCTGCTCAGTTTGACAGCGGTGTCTTTGCTCAGTTTGACAGCGGTGTCTCTGCTCAGTTTGACGGCGGTGTCTCTGCTCAGTTTGACAGCGGTGTCTCTGCTTAGTTTGACAGCGGTTTCTCTGATCAGTTTGACAGCGGTGTCTCTGATCAGTTTGACAGCGGTGTCTCTGCTCAGTTTGACAGCGGTGTCTCTGATCAGTTTGACAGCGGTGTCTCTGCTCAGTTTGACAGCGGTGTCTCTGCTCAGTTTGACAGCGGTGTCTCTGATCAGTTTGACAGCGGTGTCTCTGATCAGTTTGACAGCGGTGTCTCTGATCAGTTTGACAGCGGTGTCTCTGATCAGTTTGGCAGCTGCGTGACTGGGTGGAAGATGACCATGTGCTTTAAGATTTACCGGATCTTTTTTTGACGATTGACGATCACAACACTACTCATACGCTGTTGTGCTGTTGTTCAGCAGCAGAGGATGTGCTGTCAGCCACTGGCTTGTCATTCCCACTCAGCATCGAATGGACTCAAGCTAGCCACATGGAACACATGTCATGGAACGCAAATACAGCGATGAGGTTCTCTCTCTTGGTTTAATACAATCTTTGAGAAATAACGAGGAGCGCCCACAATGTGTTTTGTGCATGGAAGTGCTTAGTAATGTGTCTCTCAAAACAAACAAATTAAAATGATAGGTCCTGACCAAAAATCCACAGCATGATGCTAAACCCAGGGAATACTTTCAGAACAGGGCAGAATGCTTCAGGAAACAATTATTCGACAGTGGAAAACTAAGTCAGCTAGCAAGGCACTTCTGTCATAAGGGAGCACCATCTCTCATAGTAGTCGATGTGAGTTTCTCTTTCAAACAATCCCCTTGTACACAGCCAATAGCTAGCTAGCTAACATTAGCCAAATCAAGCAACTCTATCTAGATACTGATAGTGCAACCCTAAGTAACAGTACAGATGAAGATGGGAAAAAACTGTTGCTGTTAAAATATAAGCAATAATTTTTATTCTCAACTGGAATACACTGGTTGACGCAAGATGCTTTGTGAGGCTGAGAAACTGACTGAGAAAGATATTCTGATGCAGTTTGGCACCAAGGTTCTCAACTGTCAAAAAAGGAGCCCAGAATAGACCTGCTTGTTGAAAACTTCAACCTGTCACACACCAATCATTAGGACTGTGTGTGTGTGTGTGTGTGTGTGTGTGTGTGTGTGTGTGTGTGTGTGTGTGTGTGTGTGTGTGTGTGTGTTTTCTGGTCTACATCTGTGTGATGTGATCAATCAGTTTATTCCAGTTCAGAATAAAAATGATTTCAAATCAAATCAAATTTTATTTGTCACATACACATGGTTAGCAGATGTTAATGCGAGTGTAGCGAAATGCTTGTGCTTCTAGTTCCGACAATGCAGTAATAACCAACAAGTAATCTAACTAACAATTCCAAAACTACTGTCTTATACACAGTGTAAGGGGATAAAGAATATGTACATAAAGATATATGGATGAGTGATGGTACAGAGCAGCATAGGCAAGATACAGTAGATGGTATTGAGTACAGTATATACATATGAGATGAGTATGTAAACAAAGTGGCATAGTTAAAGTGGCTAGTGATACATGTATTACATAAGGATGCAGTAGATGATATAGAGTACAGTATATACGTATACATATGAGATGAATAATGTAGGGTATGTAAACATTATATTAGGTAGCATTGTTTAAAGTGGCTAGTGATATATTTTACATAATTTCCCATCAATTCCCATTATTAAAGTGGCTGGAGTTGAGTCAGTGTGTTGGCAGCAGCCACTCAATGTTAGTGGTGGCTGTTTAACAGTCTGATGGCCTTGAGATAGAAGCTGTTTTTCAGTCTCTCGGTCCCAGCTTTGATGCACCTGTACTGACCTCGCCTTCTGGATGATAGTGGGGTGAACAGGCAGTGGCTCGGGTGGTTGTTGTCCTTGAGGATCTTTATGGCCTTCCTGTAACATCGGGTGGTGTAGGTGTCCTGGAGGGCAGGTAGTTTGCCCCCGGTGATGCGTTGTGCAGACCTCACTATCCTCTGGAGAGCCTTACGGTTGTGGGAGGAGCAGTTGCCGTACCAGGCGGTGATACAGCCCGCCAGGATACTCTCGATTGTGCATCTGTAGAAGTTTGTGAGTGCTTTTGGTGACAAGCTGAATTTCTTCAGCTTCCTGAGGTTGAAGAGGCGCTACTGCGCCTTCTTCACGATGCTGTCTGTGTGAGTGGACCAATTCAGTTTGTCTGTGATGTGTATGCCGAGGAACTTAAAACTTACTACCCTCTCCACTACTGTTCCATCGATGTGGATAGGGGGTGTTCCCTCTGCTGTTTCCTGAAGTCCACAATCATCTCCTTAGTTTTGTTGACGTTGAGTGTGAGGTTATTTTCCTGACACCACATTCCGAGGGCCCTCACCTCCTCCCTGTAGGCCGTCTCGTCGTTGTTGGTAATCAAGCCTACCACTGTTGTGTCGTCCGCAAACTTGATGATTGAGTTGGAGGCGTACATGGCCACGCAGTCGTGGGTGAACAGGGAGGACAGGAGAGGGCTCAGAACGCACCCTTGTGGGGCCCCAGTGTTGAGGATCAGCGGGGTGGAGATGTTGTTGCCTACCCTCACCACCTGGGGGCGGCCCGTCAGGAAGTCCAGTACCCAGTTGCACAGGGCGGGGTCGAGACCCAGGGTCTCGAGCTTGATGACGAGCTTGGAGGGTACTATGGTGTTGAATGCCGAGCTGTAGTCAATGAACAGCATTCTCACATAGGTATTCCTCTTGTCCAGATGGGTTAGGGCAGTGTGCAGTGTGGTTGAGATTGCATCGTCTGTGGACCTATTTGGGCGGTAAGCAAATTGGAGTGGGTCTAGGGTGTCAGGTAGGGTGGAGGTGATATGGTCCTTGACTAGTCTCTCAAAGCACTTCATGATGACGGAAGTGAGTGCTATGGGGCGGTAGTCGTTTAGCACAGTTACCTTAGCTTTCTTGGGAACGGGAACAATGGTGGCCCTCTTGAAGCATGTGGGAACAGCAGACTGGTATAGGGATTGATTGAATATGTCCGTAAACACACCGGCCAGCTGGTCTGCGCATGCTCTGAGGGCGCGGCTGGGGATGCTGTCTGGGCCTGCAGCCTTGCGAGGGTTAACATGTTTAAATGTTTTACTCACCTCAGCTGCAGTGAAGGAGAGTCCGCATGTTTTCGTTGCAGGCCATGCAAAAAAGTTATTTAGTCTGCCTGGGAGCAAGACATCTTGGTCCGTGACTGGGCTGGTTTTCTTCTTGTAGTCCGTGATTGACTGTAGACCCTGCCACATACCTCTTGTGTCTGAGCCGTTGAATTGAGATTCTACTTTGTCTCTATACTGACGCTTAGCTTGTTTGATAGCCTTGCGGAGGGAATAGCTGCACTGTTTGTATTCGGTCATGTTACCAGTCACCTTGCCCTGATTAAAAGCAGTGGTTCGCGCTTTCAGTTTCACGCGAATGCTGCCATCAATCCACGGTTTCTGGTTAGGGAATGTTTTAATCGTTGCTATGGGAACGACATCTTCAACGCACGTTCTAATGAACTCGCACACCGAATCAGCGTATTCGTCAATGTTGTTATCTGACGCAATACGAAACATATCCCAGTCCACGTGATGGAAGCAGTCTTGGAGTGTGGAATCAGCTTGTTCAGACCAGCATTGGACAGACCTCAGCGTGGGAGCTTCTTGTTTTAGTTTCTGTCTGTAGGCAGGGATCAGCAAAATAGAGTCATGGTCAACTTTTCCGAAAGGAGGGCAAGGCAGGGCCTTATATGCGTCGCGGAAGTTAGAATAACAATGATCCAAGGTTTTTCCAGCCCTGGTTGCGCAATCGATATGCTGATACAATTTAGGGAGTCTTGTTTTCAGAGTAGCCTTGTTAAAATCCCCAGCTACAATGAATGCAGCCTCAGGATGTATGGATTCCAGTTTGCAAAGAGTCAAATAAAGTTTGTTCAGAGCCATCGATGTGTCTGCTTGGGGGGGAACCAATACGGCTGTGATTATAATCGAAGAGAATTCTCTTGGTAGATAATGCGGTCGACATTTGATTGTGAGGAATTCTAAATCAGGTGAACAGAAGGATTTGAGTTCCTGTATGTTTCTGTGATCACACCACATCTCGTTAGCCATAAGGCATACGCCCCCGCCCCTCTTCTTACCAGAAAGATGTTTGTTTCAGTCAGCGCGATGCGTGGAGAAACCCGCTGGCTGCACCGCCTCCGATAGCGTCTCTCCAGTGAGCCATGTTTCCGTGAAGCAAAGAACGTTACAGTCTCTGATGTCCCTCTGGAATGCTACCCTTGCTCGGATTTCATCAACCTTGTTGTCAAGAGACTGGACATTGGCGAGAAGAATACTAGGGAGTGGTGCACGATGTGCCCGTCTCCGGAGTCTGACCAGAAGACTGCCTCGTTTCCCTCTTTTACGGAGTCGTTTTTTTGGGTCGCCGGCTGGGATCCATTCCGTTGTCCTGGTTGAAAGGCAGAACACAGAATCCGCTTCGCGAAAATCATATTCTTGGTTGTACTGATGGTGAGTTGACGCTGATCTTATATTCAGTAGTTCTTCTCGACTGTATGTAATGAAACCTAAGATGACCTGGGGTACTAATGTAAGAAAAAACACGTAAAAAAACAAAAAACTGCATAGTTTCCCAGGAACACGAAGCGAGGCGACCATCTCTGTCGGCGCCATGGCAACCATTTTCAATAAAATGCTAATTAATTACTTAAAAATCATACAATGTGATTTTCTGTATTTTTGTTTTAGATTCCGTCTCTCACAGTTGAAGTGTATCTATGATAAAAAATTGCAGACCTCTACATGTAGGAAAACCTGCAAAACCGGCAGTGTATCAAATACTTGTTCTCCCCACTGTAGTTGCATGTTTTTGTAAGCTTGGGTCCCAGGAAAACACAGAATTTCTCATTTGCGTCCCAGGCTAAACAAATTTAAGAACCCCTGCCCTATCCACATTGACGGGACAGTAGTGGAGGTGGAAAGTTTTAAGTTCCTTGGCGTACACATCACGGACAAACTGAAATGGTCCACCCACACAGACAGTGTGGTGAAGAAGGCGCAGGAGGCTGAAAAAATTTGACTTGTCACCTAAAACCCTCACAAACTTTTACAAATGCACAATCGAGAGCATCCTGTCAGGCTGTATTACCGCCTGGTACGGCAACTGCACCGCCCTCAACGGCAACTGCAACGCCCTCAACTGCAAGGCTCTCCAAAGGGTAGTGCGGTCTGCACAACGCATCACTGGGGGCAAACTACCTGCCCTCCAGGACACCTACAGCACCAAATGTCACAGGAAGGTCAAAAATATCATCAAGGACAACAACCACCCGAGCCACTGCCTGTTTACCCTGCTATCATCCAGAAGGTGAAGTCAGTAAAGGTGCATCAAAGCTGGGACCGAGAGGCTGAAAAACAGCTTCTATCTTAAGGCTATCAGACTGTTAAACAGCCATCACAGAGAGGTTGCTGCCAACATACAGACTCAAATCACTGGCCACTTTAATGCATTTATTTAATAAAGGCATCACTAGTTACTTTAAATAATTCCACTTTAATAATGTTTACATATCGTACATTACTCATCTCTATCAAGTTTCGGGTAAGACCCGACAGTTTATTAACCGAACGGGGGCAGGCAAAAAGCAGGTCAAGGGCAGGCAGAGGTCGGTAATCCAGATAGGTGGGGCAAAGGTACAGGACGGCAGGCAGGCTCAGGGTCAGGGCAGGCAGAATGGTCAAACACTGGGAAAACTAGGAAACAGGAACAATTGAGAGACAGGAGCAGAGGGAAAACCGCTGGTAGGCTTGACGAAACAAAACGAACCGGCAACAGACAAACAGAGAACACAGGTATAAATACACAGGGGATAATGGGGAAGATGGGCAACACCTGGATGGGGATGGAGACAATCACAAAGACAGGTGAAACAGATCAGGGTGTGACAATCTCATATTTATATACTGTATATACTGGCGACAGGTAGCCTAGTGGTTAGAGCGTTGGGCCAGTAACTGAAAGGTGGGAAGGTTAAAATCTGTCATTCTGCCCCTGAACAAGGCAGTTAACCCTCTGTTCCTAGGCCTTCACTGTAAATAAGAATTTGTGCTTAACTGACTTGCCTTGTTAAATAAAGATATATTTTATACCATCTATTGCATCTATGACACACGGCCGTCGGTCATCCGTATATTTATATGTATATATTCTTATTCCATCCCTTTACATGTGTGTGTATAAGGTAGTCGTTGTAAATTTGTTAGATTACTTGTTAGATATTACTGCACTCTCAGAACTAGAAGCACAAGCATTTTGCTACACTCGCTTAACATCTGTATGTGACCAATAAAATTTGATTTTATTTGCTTTGAATAAGTACAGAAAAAAAGAGGGAGTCCTTTAAGTGAGTGCTTTGAGTGCTTTCTAAGGGTGTTTACAAGTCTCCAGCTGTGATCTATAATGAAATATGTAATCATTGTAGTATCGTCAAGTCAGTACAGTCCATCGAATTTGAAATAGCCAAGCCTCCAAGTAGTTACAATACTGTAACTGAAATAGCAGACATCAACTAGAGTATAGGTATCAAAGAATCTTGGCAACATGTAAACAAGAGACTTTGGCATTGACATTACTACTCGTTCTCCTAAGAACCATTTTCCAGAACTAATTGATTACATTCTATCATCATGTAATTGCTATATCATTCACAAACAAAAACAATCGCAACATGCTGTCACAATCTGCATAATTACATGACCTAAAATGCTTTCATAAATTTGATTTCCATAGTCTCTCATTGTCTTTAACGTGTGTGTGTGTGTGTGTGTGTGTGTGTGTGTGTGTGTGTGTGTGTGTATTGGGGTGATGTCTGTTCAGGTAACATCTGATCCTGAAGAAGTGTACTAGGTGTAACGTACATTAAGACACATCTGCATCAGTCATAGCCATGTTTCCATGCCTCCAGTGATGTTCTCCACAGCATTGAGACGGACTCATCTGGTTCCATCCCTGCCTCCCTGCACTCCTCCCTCAAAGTTTCTCCCTTTTTCTATCTTCCATCTGCCAGCAAGGGCTATTTATGTCTATACCTCCACATGGATGGGTGGATGGGTAGATGGGTGCAGGCAGGCATCAGGAAAACATACAGAGACATGGGAGTTAGAGAGGTTAGCTGTGGAGCGTTGTCTGTCTACAGGAAGGAAGGGACACTTTCCACTGTAACTAGATCAAATCAAACTTGATTTGTCACATACTCCGAATACAACAATTGTCGACCTTACCGTGAAATGCTTACTTACAAGCCCTTAACCAACAGTGCAGTTCAAGAAGAGTTAAGATAAATTAACACAATAAAATAATAAAGAGGCTATATACAGGGGGTACCGAGTCAATGTGCGGGGGTACAGGTTAGTCAAGGTAATTTGTACATGTAGGTAGGTGTGACGTGACTACGCATAGATAATAAACAGTGAGTAGCTGCAGGTAACAACACAAATGGAGGGGGGGGGGTCAATGTAAATAGTCCGGTGGTCATCTGATTAATTGTTCAGCAGTCTTATGGCTTGGGGGTAGAAGCTGTTAAGGAGTCTTTTGGTCCTAGACCGCTTGTCGTATGGTAGCAGAGAAAACAGTCTATGACTTGGGTGGCTGGAGTCTCTACAATTTTTGGGGGCTTTCCTCTGACACCGCCTATTATATAGGTCCTGGATGGCAGGAAGCGTGGCCCCAGTGATGTACTCCTCTGTAACGCCTTATGGTCAGATGCCGAGCAGTTGCCATAGATGACTGCATCAAGGTGACTAATATTGAGATAAAGCCCTCAGGCATGTTCGGTTCCCTTTCTGAGTTGATATGGAAGGGGTTACACTGCCTACACCTCTCCTGTATTTGGAGTTTGGTAGCTACAAGTTCTCTCGTAATATTTCAGCTGTCAGTTGAATGATATCAAAGTCTGATTCAGCCTACTGATTCAGCCTACTAATTCAGCCTACTGATTCAGCCTACTGATTCAGCCTACTGATTCAGCCTACTGATTCAGCCTCCTTTTTTTTACAGTGTTTGATGGAATTGTGTTGTTGTTGTACCCATGTCATTCTTGTTGTCTCATTATAGAGATTTTCAAAACTTTTTTGAAAAGTACAGTAGAGTGGTTTCCGTTTGTGATTTATCCTGCTTCCAAATCTCTGTGCTGCACTCAATTCGCTCAAACATACAGAGATGGAGAGATTCAAATACATAAATCCACATTTATCCAACATGTTGTAGGGAAGTACACCACGGGCCTATGCTTTGTACATCTAGCACCCTTGTCACGTGTTGTTTGTGCATTCTGAATCCTTGTGACTTTTGTATTTCATTGCATTAGTTATTTAACCACAAATAATTGTTGGGAAACCAAGTCTGGGGCAACTTGCCCTGCCAGCTCATTCCATAAAACCTGAAAAACACTACCCTGTAACTAAATATCAAATTGGCAGTGACTGCTCAGTGTGGAAAATGAACTGACGAAGCAGGGAGATAGTATGCTAATCCTGGATTCACTGACTGACTGTCACGCACTCCGCCCAGCCCCACAGGCAGCAGCCATTCACTTCTTTCTAACTGGGTCTGTGTTTCAAATGGCACCCTATTCCCTATAGTGCACTATGGTTAGAAAGAAGTGGATGGCTGCTGCCTGTGGGGCTGGGCAGAGTGGGTGACAGTCAGTCAGTGGATTTGTGAGACTGAGATTGCACAACAGGCTTAATTGAATGCTTCTGAACTGAAGCATGCTTTTCCCACTGCTGCATGCTGACACCATATTTCACCTCAAATTATTTCAAACTCTTCATCTTTATGGCCACTGCACTTCTCCATTGCATTATTGTTGTTTATATAAAGAGTGTATTCATTGCGTCGACCAGTAAAACAATCATGTGACGTGTCTCAGTTTGATATCAAGTATTTTTGTGTCTGTGTTCTTATTTTATTCTCCTCTTGTGCTTGTTCAGCAAATTGCAATGTTTCCCCTCTACCTATTCATGCAGGCCACCCTACCTATTCATGCAGGCCACCCTACCTATTCATGCAGGCCACCCTACCTATTCATGCAGGCCACCCTACTGTCGTGACATGACTACCATTAATGTGATGACTGTTATTTTATCAAATCAATTAACTATGTTTCATTATTACATGATTAAATGACCTTGTTACACAATGAAAGGGGTGGGGAAAGAAAGAGCGGGAGAGACAGAGAGGGGACCCATCGTACATACAGTTGGAAAACTGCTCATGGGAATGTGAATACTTTGCAAATGAACAACCGCTCATTTGAAAAGAATTGCAATGCATATATTTACGCTTGTATGTCTTTGTTGTCTCTCTCTGTTGAAGTCACCCGGTCCATCTATGGGGAGTCGTTCAACAGAAAGTCTCTGGTTGTGTAAGTCTCTGGTTGTCCACCAGAGATCTCAATGTCCTCAGTTGTAATAGTAGGCTTTCTTTGTTTTGGAAGTGTTCCTTAGAATTGATACATCAGATGTTCCAATGGTCGTTTGAGAGGGAAATGTTCCTCTTTTCTCATCTTCGGTCAAAGTTCTAGACTACTTTACATTGCCCGGCTGCAGACTGAGAATGTTTGGTATAGTCTTCTGGTCTTGTAGTTTTTAACCATTTGTCAGCCGTGTAGCCACCACTCCACGCTGTCTTGTCTCAATGGTTGATTATTCAGGGTACAGCTAGAACCCCTTTACACACTGGCAGCAACCCAGCATGTTTTTGGTCTTATGTCAATTTCGTTAGCAGTCCTTTTATGCACCAGCTTTGGAGGGCGGTTCCATCACGTTGCCACAATGTCTGTGCTCACCTGGGCGTGGTCACTGACTCGGCAAAATCTTACATGAAAAACAATTCTCCTCTAGAAGGCTAAAATCACATTTCATCTTCACACAAATAGTTTCATATTTAATCATATAAGTTTTACAACATTTAGATGTAACTGACATATACAGTACATTGTGAAAGCTCTTAAAGTTGCATTGTTTCCTGTAATGCCCTGATCTGTTTCACCTGTCCTTGTGCTTGTCTCCACCCCCTCCAGGTGTCGCCCATCTTCCCCACTTATCCTTTGGGTATTTAACCTGTGTTTTCTGTCTGTCTGTCTGTTGCTAGTTCATCTTGTTTGTTTTGCGGTTTGTGTCTCAGCGGCTGCTTTTTCCAGTTTGTCTTTTCTCGTCCTCCTGGTTTTTGACCCTTGCTTGTCCTGACCCTGTACCCACCCGCCTGACCACTCTGCCTGAGCCTGCCTGCTGTCCTGTACCTTTGCTCCACCTCTGAATTACTGACCTCTGCCTGACCTGACCCTGACCCTGAGCCTGCCTGCCGTCCTGTACCTTGGCCTCTACTCTGCATTATCGACCCCTGCCTGCCTTGACCTGTCATTTGCCTGCCCCTGTTGTTACAATAAACATTGTTACTTCACACAGTCTGCACTTGGGTCTTACCTTGATTCCTAATAGTTTCCATTATAACGTATTTAATGATATCACAAAACAATACATGATCTGACAT